>NC_134556.1:15464839-16064839 GCF_025594145.1 Primulina tabacum
CGACATTCTTCAACACGAAAGGCATGACAACATAGCAAAACGTGCCTCCCGTGGTCATGATGTTGGCCTTGCCTTATCTTGATCATTCTTGGCCAGGGGAATTTGATGATACCCCTTGTAAGCATCCATGAAACTGAGCAGTTCATATTCAGAGGTGGATTCCACCAATTGATCAATTCTGGGCAGAGGATAATGGTCTTTGGCGCAAGCCTTGTTGAGATATCTGAAATCAACACACATCTTACACTTTCCTGTAGCCTTTGGTACCAGCACCACATTCGAGATCCAGGTAGGAAATTGTATTTCTCGAATGTGGCCAGCTTGCAGCAAATCTAGAACCTGTTCATCAATTACTTTGTCCTTCTCGGGTCCAAAATGTCTCTTCTTCTGTTTCATAAGTTGAGATCCCGGGAGGATACTCAGATGATGTTCATCTACTTGGGGAGAGATCCCGATCAATTCCTGCTGGGACCAGGCAAACACATTAACATTAGTTTTAAACAGTTTATTAAACTGACCCGAGTTAATAAGTCAATGTCCAGAGCAACCCGGATCTCCTTTCCTGGCCCGATCACGACCACCTTTTGCTCCTCCTCAACCATAAACTGGACTTCCCCCTTCTCTACTGTATGGACCCGAACCTAATTCATCGTCTTAATCATTATTATGATCATTTAATTAATATGGGTCTAAATTTTTTTAAAAAAATACATAAATGCGGAACATAATGAAATCCATATGATATACATATCAACATAAAGTACAAGTCTTGTACAACATATGTTTATCTCAACTAAAATTCAGCCACTACATCAAGTACTGAAAATCAATCTACTCTAAGTCCGGATCTCCACGCTAATCTTGAATCTCTCATCCTCTTCGTGACCCTGATCCTGTCCCACCTGTTGTCATGCACACATACAAACACAACAACAGCCGGATAACTCCGGTGAGAATATAATCCCAGTATAAACAATGTATACATGCAATCATATAAACAGATATAAAAGCATGAAACAGATATCAATAGCATGTATCAAATCTGAAAGACATGAATCGATAAAAAGCTGTAAATAAACTCTAGACTCGTATCTCAGACTCGACTCATCTCTAATCTAGGGATCCCGGTTCCTGGATATTACCATATACCGAATCTCCGCAATAGAAGCCGATCTGCTCCTATGCAACATCCATATAAATCAAACATCCAATGTCTTGGCATATCCGCCAAAGACTTGGCATATTCGCCAATAACTTGGCATCTCCGCCCATGACTCAATAAATGCTTTGCTATAACTCAATAGACTACGCATATCAAGCTTATAAATTGCAAATATCAATGCAATAAATAAAGTATGTGGTTTTTGGGAAACTCAAGTCCAATCTGACTCGAGTCGATCTCCCGGATAACATTGATTTATACCTTTCTTTTGTTGGGGTTCGACTCTGATCTGTCTTCGAATCCTTTGATATATCAATCTTAAAACACATTCCCAATAGGTATAATATGAATATACAATCTCAATCAATACTAGATATAATTAGAACTCAATCAAATTCTGTTTCAACGGCACAACGGCACCATCTCGATATACCCAGCAACACAATATCAATCAGATATCAATTCCCACAACTCATAATCAATAACAATACAATTCTGATATCAAATCTCAATCAAATCAAATCAGATAAATCCTAACAATTTCATACGGTATCTGTTCTTCAATCCGGTTTCAATTATACGATGTCTAATATATCAAAAACACCATATATCATTCATATCCGATTCCTTCAATATAATATTTTCAAATCCTATCAAAACATAAGAAAAATTACGTCCAGTTGAAGCTCTTGTCGATAGGATCACAGTACAGAACTCGGATTTAAATTATAACGGACGGATCTTGTGAAATCAGAATCTCTAACATCAAGAACTTGCTAATTTCTCACGAGCTTCTCTTGGTTTTCTTCTTCTGAAAGTTTGAGGAAATGAATACATTTACATAATAAATTGCATGTTCAAGGACATATGGCTCATCCTTTAGGCTGCCGTCTCGCGCATATGCGCGACCCTCCTCGGTGCATAAGCGCGAGGCATTCTGTCTCGACGCATAACTTCTCGGTAGCTCTCGACCAATCCTTTCCGTCTAAAATCACATCAATTATCAACAAATCATTTCCGATTACAATAATCAAAACCTCAGGCATTACATTTCTCCCCCCTAAAATCTGATTTCGTCCCCGAAATCACAGGCACTCAAATCAGATATCAAATCAGATACAATAAAGAATGGAGAATAGAAGCTAAATAAGAAGACTCACATCAGTGAAATAACTCTGGGAATCTCAGCATCATATCTGACTCAATTTCCCACGTAGCTTCTTCGATGCCATGACGACTCCACTGAACTTTCATAAGCGGAATAGTCTTCGTTTTGAGTTGCTTTTCTTTATGATCAAGAATCTGAATCGGCTTTTCGAAGTAACTCAGTGTTTCATCAAGTTCGGCCTCGCCTGACTGATTAATATGTGAAACATCAAAAATATACTTCCGCAATGGCGATACATGAAAGACATCATGTATTCAGATAGAGAAGGCGGTAATGCGAGTCGATAGGCACGATCTCCTATCTTCTTGAGAATCTCATAAGGACCGATATATCGTGGAGATAACTTCCCTTTCTTGCCAAATCTGACAACACCTCTGAAAGGAGAAATCTTCAGGAATACTCGGTCTCCTGCCTCAAATACCAACGGTCTACCTCGAACATTGGCATATTTGGCCTGTCTGTCTTGAGCCGCCTTCATTCTCTTCGGAATCAGCTTCACTTTTTCTGTCATATCTCTGATCATATCAGGTCCAATCTAAGGTACCTCAGAGATATCATCCCAATACAGCGGGGATCTGTACTTCTTACCGTACAACTCTTCAAACGGTGCTATCTCAATACTCGTCTGATAGCTGTTGTTGTACGAAAACTCATAAAGTGGCAAATATTCTTGCCAACTAGTGCCAAAATCCAGCACCACTGCTCTCAACATATCTTCCAATGTCTGGATAGTTCGCTCTGACTGTCCGTCAGTCTGTGGATCATATGCGGTACTCAGATGTAACTTCGTACCTAGAGCTTGCTGCAAACTGTGCCAAAAGTGCGAAGTAAATCGAGGATCACGGTCTGAAATAATCGACTTCGGCACTCCATGTAATCTGACCACCTCTCTGACATAGATCTCTGCCATTTGTTCATGTCTATATGTCATCTTATAGGAATAAAGCATGCTGATTTGGTCAATCTGTCAATCAAAACCCAAATCGCATCACAACCTCTGGAGGAACGCGGTAACTTCGGCACGAAGTCCATGGAAATGTGATCTCATTTCCATTCAGGAATGGACAAACTCTGTAATAGACCTCCTGGTTTCTTTCTCTCTCGGCTTTCACCTCTTGGCAATTCAGACATTTGGATACAAATTCAGCAATATCAGCTTTCATCTGTTTCCACCAAAACTGTCTTTTCAAATCATTGTACATCTTTCTGCCACCAGGATGAATACCGAATAGACTACTGTGCACTTCTGACAATATCTGTCGTTTCAACTCTGAAAAATCTAGCACAACAAGACGACTATTCACATACAGTACCTGATCACGTACCTGATACTCGGATTGATGCCCTGCTCTGACCATCGATATCGAATCTGAACATTTTGATCAACTTTATGATCCGCTTTAATTCTAAAAATCAGCTCTGGTTCGACTTGAACATCATATAATCTCAATGGTTTACAATCTGTCTCAAATACCAATTCAGACAAACAGCAATCTTCAATCAAATTTGAAACACCAATCGTCGATAAGGACAAAGAACATACCTTTAGACTTAGTGCATCAGCCACTACATTCGACTTTCCTGGATAGTACTTGATTTCACAATCAAAGTCTTTAAGCAAATCAAGCCATCTTCGCTGCCTCATATTCAATTCGGACTGTGAAAACAAATATTACAAGCTTTTATGATCAGAATAAATCTCAAACTTCTCACCGTATAGGTAATGTCGCCAAATCTTCAGTGCAAAGACGATGGCTGCCAATTCAAGATCATGAATTGGGTAGCGAGATTCATGTGGCTTCAACTGTCTCGAGGCATAAGCAATCACATGTCCCCGCTGCATCAAAACACAACCCAATCCTCTGTGAGAAGCATCACAATAAACAACAAAATCACCAGTACCTGATGGAATCGTCAATACAGGAGCACTGGTCAATCTCTTCTTCAATTCAAGAAAACTGGATTCACAGTCTTCTGACCAAACAAATGGAGCATTCTTCTGAGTCAGCTGCAGTAATAAGTTTAGCAATACTGGAAAAATCTTTAATGAATCGTCGATAATAGCCTGCTAGACCCATAAAACTGCGTATCTCTGGCACAGATGTCAGTCTCGGCCAGCTGATCACGGCCTCAACTTTGTAGGATCAACAGAAATACCATATCCAGATATAATGTGACCCAAAAACACAACCTGTCTCAGGCAGAATTCACATTTCGATAGTTTGGCATACAATTTCTCAGTTCTCAGAATTCTCATAACAATTCTCAAATGCTCAGCATGATCAATCATATTCTTCGAATATATTAGAATATCATCAATGAAAATAATCACAAAATCATCAAGGTACTTCTGAAACACACGGTTCATCAGACCCATAAACACAGCTAGAGCATTCGTCAAATCAAACGGCATGACAATAAACTCATAATGTCCATACCAGGTTCTGAACGTTGTCTTCGAGATATCAGAATCTCTGACTCTCAGCTGATAATATCCAGATCTCAGATCGATCTTGGAACATACAGAAGAGCCCTGCAACTAATCAAATAAATCATCAATACGAGGTAAAGGGTATTTGTTCTTTACCGTAGCCTTGTTCAGTTGCCGGTAGTCAATGCAAAGTCTCATTGAACCGTCTTTCTTTCTCACAAACAACACTGGAGCACCCCAAGGAGAAACATTCGGTCTGATGTAACCCTTGGCCAGTAAATCTTCCAACTGCTCTTTCAGCTCTTTAAGTTCAATCAGTGCCATTTTGTACGGAGCTCTAGAAATCGGAACTGTACCTGGTACCAATTCAATGCTGAAGTCTATCTCTCTGACTGAAGGCAAATCCTGAATCTCATATGGGAAGACATCAGCAAACTCACAGACCACTGGCAAATTAGCCAATGACGGGCTTGATTTCAGTAAGTCAACTAAATACACAAGGAATCCCTCTGCTTCTTTCTGTAATAATCGAGTCATAGATAACGCAGATATCAAAGGAATTCTCGATCTAGAACCCTTACCGTAAAATTTTCATTCGTCAGCCATCTTAGGTCTGAATCTCACAATCTTATGGAAACAATCAACGGTAGCTCTGTACTTGGTCAGCATATCAATACCGATAATACAGTCGAAATCAGACAATCCAAGTACAATGCAGTCTAACTCAATCTCATGACCGTCATACTGTAGTACACAATATTTCACAGAATTCACTGATATCAAACCTGTCCCCAAAGGAGAAGAGACAGACACTACAGCAGATAAAGACTCAACAGGCAATGCATGACTCAATGCAAATCGTTCAGATATAAATTTATGAGAAGCACCCGTATCTATCAATACATAAGCAGGGTAACCACGTAAAGAACAGTTACCTGCAACAACATCATCCGATGCTTCCTGGGCCTATTCTTCTGTCAAAGCAAATACTCTGGCCTGCTGTCTAGGAGGCTGGCTACATCTCTGGCTTCCTCCTGGCCTCTGTTGTGACGGAGTAGTAATCGGTGGTGGCTAGAAAAAATGAACAGCTGATGATCGTCTATCAGTCTGAGCCACTGATCCAGCTGATTTTGCTCCCTGGAATCCCTGGGAACCTTTCTGTGGACATACCCTGGCAAAGTGTCCCTACTGTCTGCAGATACGGCAACTACCAATCACTCTCTGGCATTGCTCGGTTGGATGTCTCCCTCCGCAAGTTCTGCAATAAGCCCTGGTATAACTCTGGCTCTGTCGAGAACCACTGGAGCTAGAAGCACTGCTGCAAGACTTCTTAAACTATTTTCCTCTGGATTTCAGATAATCTTTCTTTCCACCACTACTACTGCCACTCTCAAATCTGGGAGGGGGTTGCGATGGTCTCGGTGCTGGAGGAACATAGGAAGCTCCTTTGTGTCTCATCAGACCTACTTCAGCTCCTTTGGCTCTATTCAGGGCATCAGCAAAATTATTTGGTCGCCCAGTGTTCACCAATGTAAAAATCTCTGGATTCAGCCCATTGATGAACTTATCAGCAATAGCTTCGTCATTCTCGGCCACGTGTGGAGCAAAATCGCAACAAGGTAGAGAACTTGGCCACATATTCTTCTATATTCAACTGACTCTGTCTCAAATTTCTAAACTCTGCACCCTTGTCTTTTCTGTACGATACTGGAAAAAATCTTTGATAGAACTCAGTTTTAAAGACATTCCAAGTGATATTCGTACCTCGATGCTCCAATGCTCTCTTTGTCGTGATCCACCAGTTTTTTGCAACGTCATGCAACTGGTGCCCAATCAATCGGACTCGGAGCTCATCTGTGTAATCCAAAGAATCAAACAACATCTCAATATCATCTAACCAACACTCACAGTCAATAGAAGTCTCTGTTCCTTTCAAGGTTGGCGGTTTGAACGCTGAAATCTCTTTAGTAGGGTTTCCATCGGTGTTGCTGTCACATCCATCGGATTAGCAGAAGTACTACCCTGTTCTGGTACTCTTCGAGGAGGCATATCTGATTATCAAAAGGATTAGTAACCAAATACAACAAACCTGTTTCAGTCCTCCTCCGATCATCTTACTTCTGATCAAGAATCGGTTCTGTTTCATTCTCAATAATACACGTTACCAATCAAATCAGATAGTCAAGTAAACATGTATTATATAAAGCAGTAACACATGCTAGCATTCAAAAGTAAGGAAGAAAACTCAATCTACCCCGCTCACTAGCTTCTATCTCATTCTAAGGAACCTACTGCTCTGATACCACCTGCTATGGGGACCCGAACCTAATTCATCGTCTTAATAATTATTAGGATCATTTAATTAATCGGGATCTAAATTTTTTTTTTAAATACATAAGTGCGGAAAATAATGAAATCCATTTGATATACATATCAACATAAAGTACAAGTCTTGTACAACATATGTTTATCTCAACTAAAATTCAGCCACTACATCAAGTACTGAAAATCAATCTACTCTAAATCCGGATCTCCACGCTAATCTTGAATCTCTCATCCACTTCGTGACCCTGATCCTGTCTCACCTATTGTCATGCACACATACAAACACAACAACAGCCGGATAACTCCGGTGAGAATATAATCCCAGTATAGACAATGTATACATGCAATCATATAAAAACAGAAATAAAAGCATGAAACAGATATCAATAGCATGTATCAAATCTGAAAGACATGAATCGATATAAAGCTGTAAATAAACTCTGGACTCGTCATCTCAGACTCGACTCATCTCTAATTTAGTGATCCCGGTTCCTGGATATTACCATATACCGAAACTCCACAATAGAAGCCGATATGATCCTACGCAACATCGATATAAATCAAACATCCAGTGTCTTGGCATATCCGCCAAAGACTTGGCATATCCGCAGATAACTAGGCATCTCCGCCCATGACTCAATACACGCTTTGCTATAACTCAATAGACTATGCATATCAATCTCATAAATTGAAAATATCAATGCAATAAATAAAGTATGTGGTTTTTGGGAAACTCAAGTCCAATCTGACTCGAGTCGATCTCCCGGTTAAAATTGATTTATACCTTTCTTTCGTTGGGGTTCGGCTCTGATCTGTCTTCGAATCCTTTGATATATTAATCAGGAAAGACATTCCCAATAGGTATAATATCAATATACAATCTCAATCAATCCTGGATATAATCAGAACTCAATCAAATTCTGTTTCAACGGCACAACGGCACCATCTCGATATACCAAGCAACACAATATCAATCAGACATCAATTCCCGCAACTCATTATCAATAACAATACAATTCTGTTATCAAATCTCAATCAAATCAAATCTGATAAATAATAACAATTTCATACAATATCTTTTCTTCAATCCGGTTTCAATTATACGATGTCTAATATATAAAGAACACCATATATCAATCATATCCGATTCCTTCAATATCATATATTCAAATCCTATCAAAACAAAAGAAAACTTACGTCCAGTTGAAGCTCTTGTCGATAGGATCACATTAATGAACTCGGATTTAAATTCTAACGGACGGATCTTGTGAAATCAGAATCTCTAATATCATGAACTTGCTAATTCTTCACGTGCTTCTCTCGGTTTTCTTCTTCTGAAAGTTTGAGGAAATGAATACATTTACATAATAAATTGCATGTTCGAGGACAAATGGCTCATCCTTTAGGCTGCACGTCTCGCGCATATGCGCGACCCTCCTCGACGCATATGCGCGAGACATTCTGTCTCGACGCATAACTTCTCTGCAGCTCGCGCATATGCGTGCCCTCACCCGGCGCATATGCACGAGGTTTCTCTGCCATACTCGCGCATATGCGCGGGTCCTGTTGCACATATGCGCAAGGTTCTCTGCCTACATCGCGCATATGCTCCCGTATGGGTCGCGCATATGCGCGAGGGCTCATCCTCGCACATAATTCCAAAGCTTCTTTCGCCATTTCCGGTCCAATCCTTTCCGTCTAAAATCACATCAATTATCAACAAATCATTTCCGATTACAATAATCAAAACCTCGTGCATTACATCTATTATCCTCTCCTCTTCCTCCTCCCCACCACTTGCTCCCTTCTCCTCTCTCCGAGCCTTCTTCTGGTCCACCTGGACTGCTTCCACATAGAATTTCCGGGAAGAAGGTTGATCTCCCAAAACTTCACCCACTCGGATTCCCACTGAAAACTTAATCTTCTGGTGGTATGTGGATGCTACAGCCCTTAGCTCATTCATGGTCGGCCGCCCCATAATAATATTATAAGATGATGGGGCATCCACAACAGTGAAAGTTGTCATTATAGTTTTCTTCAACTCTCGAGTGCCCAGAGTTAAGGGTAGGACAATCTCCCCCTCTGGATAGACAACATGGCCAGAAAAGCCAAAAAGTGTTGTTTCCACTGTCTCCAATTGGTATCCCTGCAAATCCATCTGTACGAGGGCTTCCTTGAAAATAACATTCACAGAGCTACCCGAGTCAACGAAGACCCTCATGATGTCATAATTTGCTACCCTAACTTGAATTACCTAGGCATCATTGTGGGGAAGATTGAGGCCCTTAAGATCCTCCGGGCTAAAGCTAATGATAGCCTCACTTCTCCTCACTCCCTCAACTTCCATACAATCCCCCCTACTCCCGGACTTCCGAGCCCGATTGGAATCACCATTAGTAGATCCTCCAGAGATCATTTTGATTACCCCTAAGATAGGGGCGAGGCCTTCTTTCTCTCGAGCTCCGAATTCTTCCTCCTACCGGGAGCGTCTCTCGAGTCCTCCCGGGTACTAGGTCCTGAATGCCTAGTTGTCCATGGTGGCAATCTCGGTCTCTTGCTAGATGGATCATATCTCGGGACAGCAGGTGGGACATAATCCCTCTTCAGCGTCCGACAGTTCTCAGTGTTATGATAACACACTTTATGAAGGGTACAAAATCCCTTCTTCTCGGGCCTAGTGAATTGTTGAGGGGGAGGCATGTCCCTGCTACACTCCTGGACGTCCTGGTCCCTGATGATTTTCAAGGGTACACGATGAGAAAAATGTCTGGGATTACCTCTTCTCAATACTCTCTCCTCGAGTCTAGACACCCGGTCACCCTTTTCTCTCCTTGACACCTCCCTCTTCTGCCTCTATGCCTCTTCCATATTAATATACTTCTCTGCTCGGGCCAACAAGTCCTCGAAATCCCCGGGCGCTTTCTTTGTTAGGGATCGAAAAAGTTCACCTTCCCATAGGACCTAAGTGAATGCAGTAATTTGAGTCTCGAGGGCATAGGAAGGAACATCTAGAGCAACTCGGTTGAATCTCCGGATATAGGCCCTCAAACTCTCTTCTAGGCTCTGCTTTACTTCAAAATGACTGAAGGCAGTTTTATTTTATTTCTTGCTGCTACAGAAGTGGTGCAAGAATACCTTCTGGAAATCCTCGAAAGAATGTATACTTTGAGGACTCAACCTGTGGGGACCCGGACACTAACTCATTCTTCTTAATAATCATTAGTATCAAAAGGATCAAATAAATAATCTGGGTCGTAAATTATTTTTTTTAAATGTTGAACACCTTATAGACAAGTGTACAAAATTTACAATAATTTAGGTCCTATCTCATTCAAATACAAGATCAAGTTTAATGTCTACAACAAGATCCAAAAGTACAAGTCTTGTACAAAAGAAAATCATAACAAACTAATGTTCATTCACTACATATCAAGTGATGAAAATCAACTCTACTTCTGGGTCCGAATCTGCACTCTAAACTCAATCTCTCATCAACAAGATCCTGTCCCACCTGTTGTCATGCACACATACAAACACAACAACAGCCGGATAACTCCGGTGAGAATTATATTCCCAGTATAAACAACGTATACATGCATTTCATATAAACATATCATAATCTGAAAGACATGAATCAATATAAAACTTTAAATCAAACTCTTTGATTCTTAATCTCTGACTCGACTCTTATCTAGGGATCCCGGTTTGAATAAGAATGCAACAGTGTGAGAACCCAGGATTTTACGATCCGAAGCAAATCAAGTAAGTAATACGAACTTGAAGTTTACCTCAAACTAAGTTCGAAAAATTTTCGTTACAACTAGATAACTTGAATATTAACTTAGATTTTCATTAAATTTAACTCGAGGAAGCAACTTCAAAGCTCGGGGATTAGCTCAACAGGAGGCCAAGCTACAAGTAATTGCATCCATCGGAGTAGTGTCACGAGAGGAATAAAACCCCAGCTCAAGGACTCGATCTTTCAGCTCGAAGAAGCTCAACCAAGCTTGTCCTAACAAGACCAAAAAGGGAGCTGTAAGTTGAGCTAAAAGTTTGGACAAATTAAGTATGCAAGAAATGACCTTTGAGTAAACCCATAAAGGAGCTAAAGGACTAAGACACATTAATGATGCAGGAAATGACCCTATAGAAGATCAAGGTGACTCTTGAAGAATGCATGGGAGTTTGAACAACAATTATGGCTAATCTTGAACATGAGGAAAGCATGGAATATTGCACCACCATTATAACTAAAATTAAATCCTTTCTTGGACCCAAAGAAATCGGCCAAGTCAAGGTGGAAGGTATTTTTTTTCTATAAATACCAACTCAAGGATGATAGAAAAGTGCACCAAAAAGCCTTGAGAAAATTCGGCTCCCTCTTCCCCTCACTCTCCAAAATTTCGGCCAAGCAAGCAAGGAAGAAAGAAGGGAAGTTCGTGCAAGTCGAGTACAAGAACCTTGCATCGAAGTGTTGCTTGATCAACAACAGAATTCGTTAAAGTTACGCCGAAGTGCTGCCCGATTTTTCAGAAGACGTGTTGTATAAAAATCTGCAAATACGGTAAGTGGGCTTTTGTTAAATATTTTGTTGTATTTTTAAACTTTGATATGAATAACGCGACATACATGAAGGTGTGTCCCTTTTTCGAAATTATTGGTATGCTCTGTTTAAAATTTCGATCGATTATGTATTTCTTCTATGCTTCGAAATCTTTGGTTCCGCTGTGTCTGTATGAAGAGTCTGAAAATCTGAAAGCTCTGAAAAGTTCTGTCTGTTACTTCTGAATTCTGTTGCACTGTTATGATTCGAATTTGAAATGGGACGAGAATTGTGGTTCTGTTCTGGCCCCCATTGGTGGGTATAAAACCATCTTCTGTTCTGGCCCCCATTGGTGGGTATAAAACCATGTTCTGGCCTCACCCCTTAGAGGACTAACATATTGGGGACAATTTGGCCATGGAAATGAGATGAGTAACAGTGTTCTGTCTGTTCTGATATGTTCTGTTCTGAATTGATTTAATCTGTTTCTGAATTGTTCTGAATCATCTTATGAATTCTGTCATTTATTTGATTTGTCTCTGTCCTGATAAGCTAAGAATATTAAGTTTTGAAAGTCTGTTAAAAGAACGTTTTAAGAAAACTAAGTTCTATATGTACCTTTGGAATCGATCGACCCCCACTTGCTGAGTGTTTCTCAAAACACTCACCCCTTACAAATTTCAGATAAAAATGAGGAGCAACTGAATGAGGAAGAGAAAGATGCTTTCTGGGGTTGGTGAACCGGAGATCAAGATCAGAACTCAAGATTTTGCTTTCCTTTCGTTTCTGCTATTTGAAACTCTGATGTATTTCTAATTCTATTGTCAATGTAAAGACAATGTTTAATTTATGAAAAAGACTGGTTTTTGGCATTTTGATACGAGGCTTAATTGTTTTCAAGTATTGTTAAACAATGTCGGATGTCATCGATGCTTCGGACTCGGGGCGTGACATTTAAGTGGTATCAGAGCCGCCATGTTCATAATCCCGCTGGGATTTTGACAGACAAAATTTGACAAAGTCAAATTTTGGCAAAAGCCTAGTGCAATCCTATCTAAATCCAACATTCATTCTTTCCGAAAATTTTCCTTGAGGAATTTGAAAATCTAGCCCTTCAATTGTTCCGAAAATCCTTAGCATCGAAAACTTTCCACGACAACTTTGTTTCTATTTTTGTGCTTCCTATCCTTTATACGATTCTGTGCTTTACTTCTATCTTATCCTAGGAAATGGCTGCTCCATGTACTCGCGCTCAGGCTGCTCTTCGTATGCGTCAGCTTACCATAGATAATCAAGCTAGGGAGATTGCGACTCTGAAGACGCAACTGGCTAGGGAGAAACTGGAAAAACAGGAGCTTAGTGAAATTAGGCACATACTGGAGACCGACGTACATCAACTTACTCACCATCTGGATTTGGCTGAGAGCCGAACTTCTACATATACCGACTGATTCAGCTCGCATCGCGCTCTTAGCTTCACTCAACAGGGAGTTACTGGAGAGAGTAGAGATAGAACGAGGACGTGCTACGCAGGCCCGTCAGCGCCAAGAGGAGTTCAACGCCAAACAGGATCGGTACATTTCGAAGCTTCACGGCACTATGGACAGACTTCAAGAGCAGAACAACTACCTACATTTGGTGATAGAGAACATGGAGGAAGAGGAGGTAGCACCGATGGAAGTGGTCGGAGACGACAGCGCCAGTGACAGTGACGACGGAGAGATGTTCGATTAGATTAGCATTATAATAAAGTATCTTGATTGTAGTAAACTTGTGACTAAGAAATTATGTGTACCAAGATATTTTGAAACTTTCTATTATCTTATTGCACATTTAAAAATGGATGAGTATCTTATTTAAATGTTTTTATCTTATAGGAAACCAACATGGACTTTCAAAGCATTATAAATAAACTTCAGAAACAACTTCAGGAAAAGGAGTCAGAAATTAAAACACTAAAAGAAAAAAATGAAAAACTCGAAAGAGATAACTACCAGTTGGAAGGGAATAACGTGTGCATGATGGAGGATCTTCGTGAGTCCAGAGTGGAAGAGAAGAAACTACACGAAGACGTTAGACGTTTCGCTGCTTATCATCTAGAGTCGGAACGTCAACACGAGATCACCAAGCAAGAGTTGAAGAAAGCGCAAGATAGAATTTTTACGCTCGAAATCCGGGGTAATAGTCTCCTCAAAACACAACTCCGTCTTGAAGAACGAATCGGGGAGCAAGAAATCGATGAAAAAGTAAGTCAATCAACAATACAAGAACTACAGGACCAAGTAAACAACCTCGATTACCACAACACACAATTGCAGAATTACATCGAGCATCTACAAAATGAGATGGTCAATATGGAAGAACTCATGGAACAACTGGAAGAAAACCCTGTGGAAGAAGAAATTAATGAAGCAGTAGGGGACGGAGAAGTAATAGACGAGTAGAGAGAGAGAGTGCTAGAATAGACTTCGATTGTATCTAGAAATATTTGGTTAATCATTTGTTTTGAAAAGATTGGTTGTATGAAATATCTTTACAATTTAATGAAATTATTTCTTTATATAAATATTGTGGCAAACAAATTAATAAAATACCTGTTTATAGGAAATGGCAGGCAGACCACCCCGAAACAACCGTAACCCTCGTGGCGCCAACCAAGATGAAAACCCACCACCACCACCTCCGAGAGTAAATCTCAGCCAAGAAGATATGATGGCAATAGCTACTATCGTAGCAGCGACGTTGCAAGGATTCGTAAACCCATTGGCTAACGCTATTCAACCACCTCAAGAACCACAACCGCGTGGGATTAAATACCATTATGAATCCCTCAGAAGAAATCGAGTTCCAACTTTCCATGGGAATCCACACCCAGAAGTCAGTCATAATTGGCTCAAAAATGTCGAATCGCAATTACACCTACTTGAAGTACCTGAAGAATTGAGAATAGAGGTTGTAACACCGTTTCTGGAGGACAGAGCACGAAAATGGTGGGAAACCATGTCACCGTCTCTAGCCGAAGTGGAAGATATCACATGGCAGATTTTTAAGAGAGAATTTCTGAAACAATACTATCCAGCCGAATTCCGTCTGCAGAAGCTGAATGAATTTGAAACTTTCAGGCAGACACTGGATATGACAGTACTGGAATATACCTCAAGGTTTAATGATCTGGGAACCTATGTCCCAACAATTATGTCCGATGAAACCTTGAAGATGCATCGTTTTAAAAGAGGACTGAACAGCCGGATTCAATCGGCTTTAGCGGTGTTCATACCAAACAACTTTACGGACTTGATGGGCGCGGCAATGAGTGCGGAAACAGATATTAAGCGCCGAGAAGATGAAAACATGAGTAAAAGACCATTGGTCAACCAAACTACTCAAAATGGTCCCAAATATAAGAAGCCGAATCATTCAAGTGGATCCCCAAGAGGAAATTTTAACAGTACTGGCAACACCGAAGGAAAGTGGTGCGATACATGTCGACGGAAGCATGTTGGGGAATGTTATCGGAAGACAGGTGCTTGTTTTAAGTGCGGAAAAGTAGGTCATAGAATTAAGGACTGTCCAGACAATAAGGACAAAGGGGCGGGGCCCAGCAAACAACATGAAAACAAGACCAATGCTCGGGTTTATGCTATAACCCAAGAGGAAGCCGACAACACCAACGAAGTGGTGGCAGGTACCATCTTACTCAATAAAATGCCTGCATATGTTCTGTTTGATTGTGGAGTCACACATTCATTTGTGTCTAGAAGATTTGCTAAAAAGCTTAAACTTGAGCATAATATTCTTAGTGAGACGTTAAGAGTTGCAACACCTGCCAGCAAAACAATTTAAACACACAAAGTGTATCGAAACTGTAAAATTTGTATCAGCAATCAAACTTTTGAAGTGGAATTAATTTAACTCATTATGGTTGAGTTTGACATCATCCTTGGAATGGACTGGTTAGCCAAAAATCATGCCATAGTGGACTGTCAAAAGAAAGATATTAGACTTCAAACTCCGACAAAAGGGGAAGTCGTATATCACGGAAAATCCAAAGAAAGAAAATCTCTACTATCGGCTTCACAAGCCTGGAAAGCTATAAAGGGAGGAGAAGAAATTTACTTGGCAGTGATCAATGAAATCAAAGAAGAAGAAGTCCCAAAGTTGGAGGATATTCCAATTATTCAAGAATTTCCAGACGTTTTCCCCGAGGAACTACCGGGAGAGATACCAGAAAGGGAAGTAGAATTTGAAATCAATTTGGTCCCTGGTGCTGCACCAATATCAAAGGCACCATACCGAATGGCTCCAGCTGAATTAAAGGAGCTAAAGGAGCAACTGCAGGAATTACTAGACAAGAAGCAGATTCGCCCCAATGCATCCCCATGGGGAGCCCTAGTGCTTTTTTTAAAGAAAAAGGACGGAAGCATGAGGCTATGTATTGACTACCGGGAGTTGAACAAGATCACCATAAAGAATAAGTACCCACTCCCAAGAATAGATGATCTTTTCGATCAGTTAAAGGGAGCCAAGGTCTTCTCAAAACTAGATCTGAGATTTGGTTACCATCAGTTGAAGGTCAAAGCGGAAGATGTAACACCCTCGACCGGTTTTAATAAAATAACAGCGGAATTTTAAATTTTCTAAAAAGAAAGAAGGATTTAAAATACATGTCAATGTATAATCAAAATATATACATGATCAATCAAATGATACAACAAAATACAAAATATCATTCTTGTGATCATGTTCAAAATGCTATCAAAATAGTTTTCTTCCTTCCTTCTCTATATGCACATGACTCCGGCCCACAATCAACGTCCTGGCCCGTCGCTCTTATCTGCATCACATGAAATAACTGAAATGAGCATAAAACTCAGCAAGTGGAACTTTTACATAGCAATGGATACATATATCATACTCTGTAAAACATGGCTTTGAAATCATTAAATACCATCAGCTCTGAAACATGAATAACATAGCATAATATAGCAATAAGATGGTATTTCTCTTTTCTCTGTTGGATTGATATCTATATAGTAACTCTATCTCTGTACCTATATCCCATCGACATAAATCGATAACTCTGAGGGATATAAGCCTATGGTCGTTGATCAACTAATTGCATGCAATCTATGACTATGTATCTATCAATCCAATAAATCATTTAAACTCTCTCTTTGGCATTAAATCAAACACTTTGAAGACTCTTTTCTCTTGTATTCCCTTTTTCACAATTGAGACATAAAAATGCCTCCATAATATACAACAAAGTGTATCAATACATATCACGAATCAAATGAAGGGAATAACACATTAAAACCATTGAAACACCATACATATATTATCATGTGAGCACAAGGAATGAAATTCCACTTACAACCACTTGGAACCTAGAATATATCTCTTGGTACACAACCTACAAAAATAAATCATGAAATACACCATCAACATCTCAATAATCATAAACCCATAACAATTAATCCATAAAACCAACACAATCACCAAACCCATGATTTCTCCCAACACCAAAACCAAGAATAAACTAAACCAAAAGCTTACCTTAGCTTCCTTGAACCCAAGTAAACCTTGCTCTCAACACAAAACTCCAACAAGATGCAAGAATCTTAGAGATGAAGTGAAAGGAAATGGAACCCTAGCCTTCACTTGAGGAGAAGAATCGAGAATGAGGGGAAAAGAATGAGGAAAAGTGAACAAATCTATGCCTTATATCATTAAAATCTCGAAAACACGCTTTCACTATTCATCGACCGCAGATGCGCTCCAACATGCACCGCGGGTGCGGTGTGCCTACGGCAATACAACCAAAATTCTGAAACTGACGACCGCGAGTGCGGTACAAAACTTACCGCGGGTGCGGCGCCTCCACCGCGGGTGCGGTAACTATCACACCGCGGGTGCGGTGTCTGTTCGGAAATCCACCAAAAATGCTGCAATAAAGACCGCGGCGGCGCTGCTCAAATTACCGCGTGTGAGGCCCGGGGCCGAAGAGGGCGGGGGGTGATCGCCGGTGCCATCAGTTGCACGGACAATGAGCGGCTTCTGGCAGGCTTCTAGGTGGAGGGAACATGAATGAACCGACCCACACGGGAATGAGAGGGATTCCGAGACTGTTCAATGTAATGGACTGTACAGTTGAAGAGGGCTTAAAAGATTTGATTTGTACTACTCATATCACGAATGTGCATCTTCTTTTCGGTAGCTCATCACATAAAAACTCCAAAGTTAAGCGTGCTTGACTTGGGGCAATTTTGGGATGGGTGACCTCCTGGAAAGTTTCCCAGGGTGCGTGTGAGTGAGGACATAAGCACGCTGGAAAGACTCATCTTGATACAGTGAGGAGAGTCGTCGAATCAGGGACGTTACAAGTGGTATCAGAGCCAGGTTCTCTCTTAGTACGGTGTGGTTCGGGGACGAACCAAGCGGAAGCTGGTGGGCATGTGAGGCCCGGGGCCGAAGAGGGCGGGGGGTGATCGCTGGTGCCATCAGTTGCACGGACAATGAGCGGCTCCTGGCAGGCTTCTAAGTGGAGGGAACATGAATGAACCGACCCACACGGGAATGAGAGGGATTCCGAGACTGTTCAATGTAATGGACTGTACAGTTGAAGAGGGCTTAAAAAATTTGATTTGTACTACTCATATCACGAAGGTGCATCTTCTTTTCGGTAGCTCATCACATAAGAATTCCAAAGTTAAGCGTGCTTGACTTGGAGCAATTTTGGGATTGGTGACCTCCTGGGAAGTTTCCCAGGGTGCGTGTGAGTGAGGACATAAGCACGCTGGAAAGACTCGTCTTGATACAGTGAGGACAGTCGTCGAATCTGGGACGTTACACTGCGGGTGCGGTCTGGTCTCGGCCAAAACAAACTCTTATGCAACTAAAATCGAATCGCAACGCTGATACAATACAACTACCATCAACTAATATCAACAATGCCACAAAACAATAATAACCAGCAATACTATGACCCATAATCAAAAATCTTAACATCTAAACCAAATAATCCATAAACATACGAAAACTTAAACCATACCGTTCACCAGGCTTGGCTATTACAATCTCCCCTCCTTAAGGGAATTTCGTCCTCGAAATTGACGTCACTACGCAAAAAGCTCGGGATACTTCTCTTTCATCTCATCCTCTGTTTCCCACGTGGCTTGTTCAATCAAATGATTCCTCCAAATGACTTTAACAATGCCGATCTCTTTGTTTCTCAAAACTCTAACTCTGCGATCCAGAATCTGGAACGGAATCTCTTGGTATGTCAAATTCGGCGTCAAATCCAATGGCTCATGGCGAAGAACATGGGAAGGATTCGCAATATATTTCCTGAGCATGGAGACATGAAAAACATTATGAACTCTGTCAAGATCTGGCGGTAGGGCTAACCTGTAAGCTCGATCACCAACTCTGTCCAAAATCTCAAATGGACCAATAAATCTCGGCCTCAACTTTCCCTTCTTGCCAAACCGCATCACACCCTTAAGAGGTGCTATCTTCAAGAACACTTGGTCGCCCACCTCAAACTGCAACGGCCTACGACGCACATCAGCTTAACTCTTCTGTCTCGACTGTGTTGTCTTCATCCTCTCTCGAATAACAGCAACAACATCAGCTGTCTGTTGGACCAACTCTGGATCCAACATCTTCCTCTCACCAATCTCGTCTCAATACAAGGGCGATCTACACTTTCTGCCATAAAGTGCTTCATACGGTGCCATGCCAATCGTCGCTTGGTAGCTATTATTGTACGTGAACTCAACGAAAGGCATTTGGAATCCCAGCTACCAGGATAATCAATAGTACAAGCTCTGAGCATATCCTCTAGAATCTGAATAACTCTCTCTGATTGATCGTCGCTCTGGGGGTGATATGCTGTACTGAGTGCTAACCGTGTACCCATAGCTCTATGTAAACTCTTCCAAAACTCTGAAGTAAATCTAGGGTCACGATAAGACACGATCGACACAGGAACACCATGAAGTCTAACAATCTCTGCTATGTACTCTTCGGCATACTGGTTCATAGAATACGTCGTCTTGACTGGAAGAAAATGCGCTGACTTGGTCAATCAATCAACAATAACCCAAATAGAGTTAAAACCTTTCTGCGTCCATGGAAGACCAGTCACGAAGTCCATCGTAATATGCTCTCATTTCCATTGAGGAATCGGTAATGACAGCAATGTCCCAGCAGGTCTCTGATGTTCGATTTTCACCTGCTGACAAGTTAGGCACTGAGAAATAAACATGGCAATATCTTTCTTCATACCTGGCCACCAATAGAATCTACGAAGATCCTGATACATCTTGGTGCTGCCTGGATGTATCGAGTATGGCGCGGTATGTGCCTCTGTCAAGACGTCTCGCCGAATATCATCACCAATAGGAATACATATACGGCATCTGAAAGTCACCAAACCATCTCCATTCAATCCAAACTCTGAATTACCTCTCTCCTCTACTCTGGCTCTCAACTCTGTCAACTGTAAATCATTGACCTGCTCTCTACGGATCCTGTCCGTCAATGTAGCCCGAATGACCAATGCTGAAAAGCGAGCAATGGTCCCCGGAACAACCAAAGCTATCTCTTCTCGCTGCAAATCTAACAACAATGGCTTCTGAATCAAAGAATTCAAAGATGAACTCGACTTACGGCTCAAAGCATCTGCTACAACATTTGCCTTCCCTGGGTGATAACTAATCGTCACATCATAATCTTTGACAAGCTCTAACCACCATCTTTGTTGCATATTGAGTTCTTTCTGAGAAAACAAATACTTCAAACTCTTGTGGTCCGTGAAAATTTCACGCTTTTCGCCATATAAGTGATGTCTCCAGATTTTCTGGGCGAAAACCACAGCTGCCAGTTCCAGATCATGCGTAGGATAATTTTTGTCGTAGTCCTTCAACTGGCGAGAAGCATAAGCTATAACCTTTCCACGTTGCATCAGCACTGCACCGAGGCCCATCTTCGACGCATCGGTATAAACAACAAACTCCTCTGAACCACTGGGCAATGCAAGTACCGGAGCTGTCGTCAATCTATCTTTCAACTCTTGAAATCCACTTTGGCAATCATTGGACCACTCAAACTTCACAGTCTTCCTCGTCAGATTGGTTAACGGCAGGGCAATCTTGGAGAATTTTGAAATAAAACGACGATAATAACCCGTCAAACCAAGAAAACTGCGTACCTCTGATACAGTGGTAGGGATAGGCCATTTCTGAATCGCCTCGATTTTCACTGGATCAACAGCTATACCATCCTTCGAGACAACATGTGACACCTCTGATCGGTTTTAATAAAATAACAGCGGAATTTAAAATTTTCTTGAAGAAGGAAGGGTAAAAGTTATTGACATAAACATCTTTACAAACAAAGTAAATACATGATCAATGAAATGATAAAACCAAAATCCAAAATATCATTTTTATGATCATGTCCAAAATGCCATCAAAACAAGACAACAGCCGGATAACTCCGGTGAGAATAAATCCCAGTATAAATAATGTATACATGCAGTTAACTGAATTAACATAAAAGCATGAATTATATCTTATCACATGTACCAAGACTAAGCCTAGTCTGACAATGTGCAATGGGTCAGTGACTATACTGTCAAAATCTAACCCCTCTGTCAGTGACTCTCACTCAATAGCTCTCTGCTTTCTACTTCTAATTCAATAGAATAAACATAATCATTAAGACACAAATGTATAAAAACAATACCATACAAGTTTGTTGTTTAGGAAAACTCGAGTTAAATCTAACTCAAGTCGATCTCCCAATTAACATCAATTTATACCTTTCTCTTCTCGGTCTGATGAAGACGAAGTCTCGTATTCCAATCTATCCATACCCAGTCGTGCAATGACAATCGCATAAATACAATATCAGTATATAAATCAATTCAAGACTTGTTCTGATCAATACTCAAATCAATACATAATCTGATCCATATCTTAACAAGGCACAATCTAATTCATATCAACGATATCACGATACAATCGAAATCATTACAGAATCTGACCAATCTAAATCAATGGATGTTTCGACGGCAGAACGATACAGTCTCGATAACTCCGTCAATCTCCACATCACAGAGATACTACCAGAATTCATAATCAGTACCAATACAATTCCTAATCTCAATATCGGTACACTTAAAATCAGTAATAACTCAACTCTGATATCAAATCTCAATCAATTCAACTCTGAAAATCATAACAATTGTATAACCAGTCTATTCTTTAATCTAACTTCAATTATACAATGCCTACTGTAGCAAAAACATCATATCTGATTCATATTCAATTCTGACAATATCATAATTTCAAATCATGTCTAAACGTAACAAAACTTACGTCCAGTTGTAGCCTGCGTTGATAGGAACACAATACTGAAGTCGGATTGAAAAACAGACGGGCGGATCTTTCGCAAATCACAAATCTATAAGGTAAAAGGCGTAAGGATTATTTCATAATCCTCCTCAACCCTTTTCTCAAATCCTCAAGAGGAATGACGTGCACTTCCTATATATATATATATCACTTTGCATGAAATTGAAACTGTTGCTGATTTTCCACAAAACTTCAGCGGCGCTCGAGCGGTTAAAATGTACCGCTTGGGCGCGGAACACTCTGCCCGAATACTTAGCTATTGTCCATTGGCGCTTGGGCGGTAACTCTTTACCGCTCGGGCGTCACAGGTTCTGTCCAAACCCTACTCTTGTGCAACACTGGCGCTCGGGCGGTTATTTGCTACCGCTCGGGCGCCAAAGGTTCTGTCCAAAATCTCTGCTCACAATGCAACGACGCCCGGCTTCTCCTATTCAAGTTCATAAAACCTCAATCATGTCAATTAATCAACGTCTGATTACAGTAATTAAATCTCGGGCCTTACAACATTAAACTGGAGGGGAATAACAGAAGAAACTATACCCAAAGATCTCAAAAATAGTTCGGACATAAAAGAATGAGTAGCACCTGTATCAATCAATGTCGTAGCTACTCTGCCTGAAATTAAAATAGTGCTCGAGATCACAGAAGAATCATGGTTTATACCTTCCTTTGTCATGGTGAAGATGCGACCCTGCACCTTCTCTTTACTCTAGCCTCTCGGACAATCCTTGGCAATATGGCCTGCAGTGCCACATCGATAACAAATATGAGTACCAAATTTGCACTCTCCTCGATGATGCCTACTGCACTTGGGACACAATGGCTTCTCAGGATCAAATGGAACTGCCGATGGTTTAGGACTCGGCTCTAACTTGCCTTTCCCTTTGAAACTGCCCTTTCCTCTTTGACTTGAACCTTGGCCTCTTTGAGCAATGGCCTGCTGCCTCGCTTGTCTCTCCCTAGTAATGTCTTTCTCATCTTGCTCGGCCAACAGAGTATTAGCCACAATCTCTTTGAACGTCACAGCCTTCGACATATTAACGTCCCTTCTGATATCTGCTCTAAGGCCTCTAATGAAATGAGCACCCTTGTCTTTGTCATTGGAGGCAATGTATGGGGCAAACAGACAGCCCTCCTCGAACTTCAGAATGTACTCATCAACATTCATACCTCCTTGACGAAGCTCTAAAAACTCAGTCACCTTCCGTGCTCGAAGTGCATCAGGGAAGTACTTGTCATAGAAAAGATCAGTGAACTCTTGCCACTTCAACGCCGGAACATCCACACTAACCTTGGTAGCATTCCACCAAATGCGTGCAGTCTTGACTAACATGAACACTGCACATCCAACTCTGTCTTTGTCTGCATAGTTGAGATGATCAAAAATAGCCTCAAGTGCCTTGATCCACACTACTGCCACCAACGGATTCAGTGCTTCCTGCAAATTCAGGCGGATCCATCCTCTTGAAAGCAGTAAAGATCCCATCAGTACCAACTGCTTGTGCCACTTGGCCTCTCACTTGACCTCTACCTTGACCTGTACCTTGCAAACGTAGTAACTGTTGGATCTGCTCACTGTGGACCTTAGCTTGCTCTTTCAATAACTTGCCGAACTCATCGACAACTCTAGAGGAAAAATTATCCTCACCCTCTGAAGCCTTTCTCTTACGAGGCATACTCCTACAATGAGCTCACACGATACATATCAATAGATAACAATGAATAGATGTAGAAGAAGACATACCAGGACTGTTGAAAGTAGACGAAGTCATATGCATTGGTCCGAAGAACGGTGCTCTGATACCACTAAATGTTACACCCTCGACCGGTTTTAATAAAATAACAGCGGAATTTAAGATTTTCTAAAAAGAAATAAGGATTTAAAATACATGTCAATGTATAATCAAAAGTATATACATGATCAATCAAATGATACAACAAAATACAAAATATGAAAGGGATCGATTTTAGGGTGCCCGAATGCGCAACGGAAGCTCAAAATTTTCGATTTTTACAAGAAAATTCGAGCACCACTAGTACTAGCATGTAGCATATACAAAAACACCAAAATATCATACATAGGGTGTTTATAGAAATGTACATATCAATCTTAAAAGATTGATGATGGCTCCAACTAAGGTGTAAACACCTTAGCTCTTGAATGACAAGATAATCTTCAAGCTTCCCTTTGAGCCCACCTTGCTCAAATATTAAGCCCACCACCAACTAGCTAGAACCACTCTAATTTTGCACTAGAAAAATTAGAGCATTTTTCTTTGAGAAGTGTATTGTTTCCTCAACAATTGAAGAAGCAAAAATGGAGAGAATATTATGCAAATTTCATTCATGGTGAG
Source organism: Primulina tabacum (assembly GCF_025594145.1). Lineage (NCBI taxonomy): Eukaryota > Viridiplantae > Streptophyta > Magnoliopsida > Lamiales > Gesneriaceae > Primulina > Primulina tabacum. Next base: position 15,489,244 of record NC_134556.1, read on the forward strand.
GGGAGGAGAGAAGGAGGAGTGTTTTTCTTGGTTGTGGAAAAAGTTGAGTCAAAAAGTTGCATGCCATGCCTTAGATATTGAAAAGTTGACTCCCAACTCTTCACCTCCCCATGCACATTCTATTTGGGCATGTAACAATTACAAGGCCCATGGAATTTATTTAAATGTCTCAAACACATTTGAGTCCATTTAAAACTTTACTTGATTTTACTCAAGCCCACTAGTTTAATAATTATTTTCTAATTGGGCTCTACAAGGTCCAATGTTGTTTAATTAATCCAACACTTGAATCAATTTAATTATTTGGACTCTACTAGGTCTACTAGTGTTTAATTAATTCAACACTTGAATTAATTTAATTTAGTCCATAATAATGTTTATGAAAATCACAATTTTCAAATACATTACTCGTTTGGCCAACTTTTAATTTAGGAACACTTCCTCAAATTAAAAGTTACATTCTCCTTATAGAAGTCATACTTCTATTTTATTTACGCTTATAAACTCCTTTATAAGCCGTTCAACACATTGAACAAATTTAACTTCTCAACGGGATCTATAAAGCTAGCACTTGTGTGGCCCTCAATGGTTCATTGATACAACTAGCCGTGGGTTCACATCTCTATGTGATTCGGACTAAACATGTCCTTATACGAGCATACCCCAATTGCTCCATTCTTACTTATCAACTCCTTGATAACGAGAACGTCAGAACTCAAGTCTGATAGTACCCAACCAATCATGTTAAACGCCTAGCTGCATCGCTTACATGATTCCTTAGGTATCAAATGATAGTGCCAGCAGGAACCATTCAATTATGGTTAGCGTACAGTACGGTCCCTTTAACTCATATATCCCGACCGATTCGACAACCATTGGTATATCGAGAGTTGTCAATGAATCGATACTATGTGTCATGTTGTAGTTGCATCGATGGTGTAATCTATGAAACCCCTTTCATAATTACCACCATATTCTGATCAGAGATTTCATATTCCATACCCGAAGGTAAGCGGTGAATCCCCGACAACAATGCATCGACTCCTATATGTTTCGACAAAACACCCAACCTTGCCACCTGATGATCCCTTGAGAGTCGGTAAACAAGTCAAAGTGTAATGCTAGCACATAGAGTCTCAATGTTGTCCCGGGTCATAAGGACTAATGGTGTACAACCATAAACTAGGACTTTTCCACTCGATAAGTGAGAACCACTTGGAAAGTCCTTTTATGGAGGGTTGTTCAGTGCATTCTACAATTAGCACCTATCTGCATGTTCGGACATCACAATGTCCCCTACCAATGAAACATGGTACTCACATCGCAGATACTTGTCTCGAACTCGAGCGGCCTATATCCTTCTTAGTGGCGGCTGAATCGACTAGGAAACATTTAGAATATACAGTATTACAAATATGAGTTTCATGATACTCATCATATGAGCATCTCATATTCTTTCTACTATTTGTATATTCAAGGGCTTTATCTATGCAACTAGCATGGGTATATAGATAAAGAAGTGCCAAAATTGATAAATTCAAATATTATTAAAATAAAGACTGTTTATACATAGAGTTTCATTGTGAACACTCGGCCAACACTTGGCTCGACGTGCACCTACTCTAACAATCTCCCACATGCACTAGAGCCAACTACCCATATGCTTCAAACCCATCGATTCGCGATGCTTCTCGAATAATGGTCCAGGTAAAGGCTTAGCTAGTGGATCATCAACATTATCTGCGGAGCCGACTTTGTCGATCGACACTTCTCCTCTTTCCACAATCTCTCGGAGGATGTGGTACTTTCTCAATACATGTTTGGATTTCTGATGAGACCTTGGCTCCTTTGCTTGAGCTATAGCTCCCGTGTTGTCACACAACACCGGGACATGAGCAACTCTATTAGGAATGACGTCCAACTCTTGGACAAAACTCCTTATCCAAACAGCCTCCTTTGCTGCATCTGATGCAGCAATGTATTCGGCCTCAGTTGTTGAATCCGCAGTACTGTCTTGCTTAGAACTCTTCGAAGAGACAGCAACACCATTGAGCATGAATACGAACCAAGAGGTTGACTTCGAGTCATCGATATTGCTTTGGATGCTAGAGTCGGTATAGCCTTCCAATTTCAGTTCTCCACCCCATAGACCAAGAACAATTTATTGGTTATTCTCAAATACTTGAGGATGCCTTTCACAGCTTTCAAGTTTGGAAGACCAGGGTTCGATTGATATCTACTCACTACACATAGTGTAAAAGCCACGTCAGGACGTGCAGATATCATCCCATACATGATGCTACCAATTGTAGATGCATAAGGAATGCTTGTCATCGCCGCTATCTCTGAATTAGTCTTGGGAGACAGACTTGGATAGGGACACGCCATGACACATTGGTAGAAGTCCTCTCTTGGACTCATCCATCGAGAACCGCTTCACGATGGTATCAATGTATGTGGCTGGGTGAGACCAAGCAATCTTCTTGATCTATCTCTATAGATCTGTATTCCCAATACAAAAGATGCTCCACCCAAGTCCTGTATCGAGAACTTACTTGCTAACCATATTTTAGTTGATTGCAACATTCCTACATCATTCCCAATGATTATAATGTCATCAACATAAAACACCAGGAATGTCACAACACTCCCACTGACCTTCTTATACACACAGGGTTCCTCAGGATTCTTAGCAAAACCAAACTCTTTGATTGTACTATCGAATCTGAGGTTCCAACTCCTAGACGCCTGCTTTAGACCATAAATAGATCTTTGAAGTTTGCATACCATATGCTCACTTCCGATAGATGTGAACCCTACGGGTTGAGACATGTAAATCTCTTCCTTAATATCCCCATTAAGAAAGGCTGTCTTAACATCCATCTGCCATATCTCATAGTCATACCATGCAGCTATGGCTAGCAAAATCCTTATGGACTTGAACATTGCAACTTGAGAAAAGGTTTCCACAAAGTCAACTCCTTGTCTTTGAGTTTATCCATTTGCCACCAATCGCGCCTTGAAGGTCAATACCTTCCCATCCGTCCCAAGTTTCCTCTTGTAAATCCATTTACACCCTATGGGAATAATTCCCTCAGGTGGATCCACGAGATTCCACACTTGGTTCGAATGCATGGAATTCATCTCAGATTCCATAACTTCAAGCCATTTGGATGAATCGGCATCAGATAACGCTTCCTTGAAGGTCCTTGGATCACATTCAAGGTTAGGCTCAACATGGCCCTCTTCAAGAAGCAGACCATACCTCATAGGTGGTCTCGAGACTCTCTCGGATCTTCTAGAAGCTTGTATCTCCTCTCTTGGCTCCTCTAGTGTGGGTTCTATAATTGTGGGTGTCTCTCGAACCTCTTCGAGTTCTATCATCTCGCCTTTTTCTATCCAATAGAAATTTCTTTTCCAAAAAAGTTGCATTCCTAGAAACAAACACCTTTGTTTCTTTGGAATGATAGAAGTAGTATCCAACCGAATTCTTTGGATATCCCACAAAGTAGCATAAAATGGATCGACTATCCAATTTATCTCCCACTATCTGCTTCACATAAGCAGGGCACCCTCATATTCTGAGACAAGAATATTTGGGAGGCTTACCCATCCATATCTTATATGGTGTCTGCCTTTGAATGGACATTAGTGGAATATCTTTCAATTTTAAGTTGTAGAGATCGTTTTCAAGTTCTCCAGTACCAATTAAACATTCATTCTTGTAAAAGTTGCAACCACCTTTGCTAAATAAACAAGAATATCCATCTTTATCAACATAGAAATGGAAACAATGTTTTTCACAAAATTAGGTACAAACAAAACATCTCATAAAATTAACTTAAAACTATTGTTCAATAATAAGTAAATATCTTCAACAGCCTTGGTAGCAACTCTTGCTCCATTGCCCATCCTCAAGAAGGTCACACCTTCCCTAAGCTTTCTACTTCTTCCCATCACCTGTAAATCATTACAGAGATGTGAGCCACAACCGGTATCTAATACCAAAGAAGTAGAGTTAATTGAAATGTTTACTTCAATTTAGAACATACCGTTTCCAGAACTCTTCTGGGCAAGATATTCCCTGCAGTTACGCCTCCAATGTCCAGGCTTCTTGCAGTGATGACATACATCAGCAGTCTTGTCAGCCTTAACTGGTGTGGCTGCCTCAACGGGATTCGGAGATTGCCTCATCAAGGGCACGTTCTTCTTGGGACGTTGGAAAGAACGCTTCTTTCCCTTCCCATGTGGATCAATCTGCGTACCAGATGAAGAACCCACATAAAGAACCAACTTCTCATTCTTGATGGTTGATTCAAACGTAACAAGCATATTCACCAACTCCTCTAGGGTTGGCTCCATCTTGTTCATGTTGAAGTTCACCACAAAAGGATCAAATGAGCTAGGCAATGATAACAGCAACACGTCGTGGTCAACTTCGAAGGCAAGATCAGATCCATGCCAACGAGCTTGTCCACGAGCCCAATCAACTTCAGGCCATGCTCATGGACCGAGGCCCCATCTCGCATGCGCAAAGTGATCAGCTCCTTGACGGTAGCATGCCTAAGAGGCCGTGTTTGCTCACCAAAGAGCTCCTTGAGATGCAAATGAATGTCAGCAGCACTCTTTGCATCCTCAAAACGCCTCTGCAGCTCATCACTCATGGAAGTCAGCATATAACACCTGGCTATCAAGTCATGGTCACACCATTCCTTGTAAGCCTGCAATTCCTCAGGAGTGCAGTCAGTCGGAGCCTCAACAGGGGGCGACTCAGTCAGTGTATATGCTACCCTTTCCGAATTCAAGACGATTTTCAGGTTTATTAGCCAAGTGAGGTAATTAGGTCCAGTTAATATGTGTTTGTCGAGTATTGCAGATATCGGATTGCGAATCGAAGACATTGTCAATTTGTACTGAAAAGTAAAAACAGATAAATGTTGATGACTATTTTAAAATATTTAGTAAGATATGAAGTTTGGACTTTTACTTCATAAATATTTGCTCCCACTGTTTTGACATCTTTCACTACCCTCTAGTGAAAACGGGAAACTCCTTTCCTCAGTAGATACGTAAGGTCCAATTAGCAAATTATGATCCCGAATAATATCAGCCAATCACAATTCCTAAAAGGTAGTTTCCGATTGCATCACAATGCAACCCTTTACGTAAACTTTTGTCTCACGTTTGATTAGGACCCAATAATATGACGTCGTTCATCTTCACGTGTCAAGCCTTACCCATCGATGTTGAACCTTAATGGATGGTCGCCATGAGTTCCCCCAATAATATGAGCCGAAATCATGGGAGTTCCACGTAGTTCACATCATTATGTTAATGGATGTCACAGCTTTCCGGCACCCAGGGCCCCCCAATAATATGAGCAGAGCCCCGAGTACGGGTAGCGTTCATCATGCACCCATTGTCGATGGAAGACATGGAAATCATAAACAAATTTATAATTCCCCTTTTCGGGCTCGATATTAATTTTGAATCTTATTCAAAATGAGGGTTTTTAATTTTGAAATGTCTCATCATTAATTTTATTTAAAAGCTCGCCATGTTTGATCGTATGTTTGCCAGATTAATGTAACTTTGTTATTATCATAATAATAACGCACATACTCATTATTTATAACATATCATGCATATATTATAAACAGTAAACAAAACAAGGATGATCAATCGCCCCAATACTAATGGCCCGTGTGAGCTAAACACGGGCCTAGGTCCATTCCTAGGGTAATGCAAGGGATTCATATGCAACTATTACATTAACTTCCAATATTTACATGTCTTCGATCTTCATAATCATCATGACCACCATCTTCCATTCTTGATCATCCACTATACTAATATTTACAAATAAATATCCATGGCAAATAGGGATACATCTCATGGGGTGGGAACGGGCCATAAACCAAGCCCACTTTAAATTTGATAATTATTACAATCATTCAACACAAAATATCCTAGCATACACCTAGCAAATTGGGCTTGGGCTTTTGATCATCCTTCATGCATAATATCACATATCATACACCATCAATTAATTATCACAATAATTAATTGATCCAATATTATATATCTTGAACCAATCACTAACCGCCACGATTATAAACTAAATTAACAAAGTATACAAACACTTTTGTCTACTTTCCAATTAATTTATTTATAACCGAATTTCTTGTAAATCACAATTTACTATAAATAATTAAAGTCCAACTTCAATTATTTATTTTATGAGAAAATATTTGCAACTTTTGTAATTTTAAACTTGAGGGCCCAAAAAACTCATTTTTCACCAAAAACATTTTGGCCCATTTAAAATTCACAAATATGTTAGCCATCTAATGGCCCAACAACATCAAGGCCCATGACACTTTGTTAATCCAAAACACTTTTGGAAACCCTAGTCGTCATCACCGTCGCCGGAGCTCCGTCGCCGGATTCCGGCCAACTTAAATTTTTTTTTATTAAAATCATAGGGCTGTTCAGGCAGCCCCTTGGGCTGCCCTTGCTGCCCGTTTCGGGCAGCCCCTCGGGCAGCCCAAGCTGCCCAAAACCGTGCCCAAAAATCCTTGATTTTGTTGCAAAAATTTCATTCACATGCGGTTAGAAATCGATCTCAATATAATATCATGTATATGGTACAAAAACTAATACCCTTAGCTCATGATACCACATGAAAGGGATCGATTTTAGGGTGCTCGAATGCACAATGGAAGCTCAAAATTTTCGATTTTTACAAGAAAATTCGAGCACCACTACTACTAGCATGTAGCATATACAAAGCCACCAAAATATCATAAATAGAATGTTTATAGAAATGTACCTATCAATCTTGAAAGATTGATGATGGCTCCAACTAAGGTGTAAACACCTTATCTCTTGAATGGCAAGATAATCTTCAAGCTTCCCTTTGAGCCCACCTTGCTCAAATATTAAGCCCACCACCAACTAGTTAGAACCACTCTAATTTTGCACTAGAAAAATTAGAGCATTTTTCTTTGAGAAGTGTATTGTTTCCGCAACAATTGAAGAAGCAAAAATGGAGAGAATATCATGCAAATTTCGTTCATGGTGAGGGGAGGAGAGAGGGAGGAGTGTTTTTCTTGGTTGTGGAAAAAGTTGAGTCAAAAAGTTACATGCCATGCCTTGGATATTGAAAAAGTTGTCTCCCAACTCTTCATCTCCCCATGCACATTCTTTTTGGGCTTGTAACAATTACAAGGCCCATGGACTTTATTTAAATGTCTCAAACACATTTGACTCCATTTAAAACTTTACTTGATTTTACTCAAGCCCGGTAGTTTAATAATTATTTCTAATTGGGCTCTACAAGGTCCAATGTTGCTTAATTAATCCAACACTTGAATCAATTTAATTATTTGGACTCTACTATGTCCACTAGTGTTTAATTAATTCAACACTTGAATTAATTTAATTTAGTCCATAATAATGTTTATGAAAATCACAACTTTCAAATACATTACTCGTTTGGCCAACTTTTAATTTAGGAACACCTCATCAAATTAAAAGTTACATTCTCCTTATAGAAGTCATACTTCTATTTTATTTACGCTTATAAACTCCTTTATAAGCCGTTCAACACATTGAACTAATTTAACTTTTCAACGGGATCTAGAAAGCTAGCACTTGTGTGGCCCTCAATGGTTCATTGATACAACTAGCCGTGGGTTCACATCTCTATGTGATTCGGACTAAACATGTCCTTATACGAGCATACCCCAATTGCTCCAGTCTTACTTATCAACACCTTGATAACAAGAACGTCAGAACTCAATTCTGATAGTACCCAACCAATCATGTTAAACGCCTAGCAGCATCGCTTACATGATTCCCTATGTATCAAATGATAGTGCCTGCAAGAACCATTCAATTATGGTTAGCGTACAGTACGGTCCCTTCAACTCATATATCCCGACCGATTCGACAACCATTGGTATGTCGAGAGTTGTCAATGAATCGATACTATGTGTCATGTTGTAGTTGCATCGATGGTGTAATCTATGAAACCCCTTTCATAATTACCACCATACTTTGATCAGAGATTTCATACTACATACACATAGGATATCCATACCCGAAGGTAAGCGGTGAATCCCCGACAACAATGCATCGACTCCTATATGTTTCGACAAAACACCCAACCTTGCCACCTGATGATCCCTTGAGAGTCGGTAAACAAGTCAAAGTGTAATGCTAGCACATAGAGTCTCAATGTTGTCCCGGGTCATAAGGACTAATGGTGTACAACCATAAACTAGGACTTTTCCACTCGATAAGTGAGAACCACTTGGAAAGTCCTTTTATGGAGGGTTGTTCAGTGCATTCTACAAGGAGCACCTATCTGCATGTTCGGACATCACAATGTCCCCTACCAATGAAACATGGTACTCACATCGCAGACACTAGTCTCGAACTCGAGCGGCCTATATCCTTCTTAGTGGCGGCTGAATCGACTAGGAACCGTTTAGAATATACATTATTACAAATATGAGTTTCATGATACACATCATATGAGCATCTCATATTCTTTCTACTATTTGTATATTCAAGGGCTTATATACATGCGATGCATAAAATCATATACAAAAGCATAAACCATGTATTAAGAACATGAATCATAATTTATGACACATTAGTGAATATAGATAAAACTCTCTAACTCGTCATCTCCGACTCGACTCATCTCTAATCTAGGGATCCCGGTTCCTGGACATTAACACATATATCGAATCTCTGCGATCGGAGTCGATCTGCCCCTAAGGAATATTGATATAAGTCAATAATCCAGTGTCGTGGCATATCCGACACAGACTTGGCATATCCGCCAAAGCTTTCCTATGACAATGTGCGATGGGCCAATGACCACTCTATCACTGTCTGGCCCTTTTGTCAATGACTCTCGCTCAATAGCTATCGGCTATTCTCTACTTTCTATAAATCAATAGATTAATCATATCAATGTCAAACAATTGCGATAAAATAAAGTATGTGGTTTTAGGGAAATTAGAGTCCAATCTGACTCAAGTTAATCTCCCGCATAACATCGACTTATACCTTTCGTTCGTAGTCTCGGTATGAAGAATTGGAAATTCTGAATTCAAGACTGTCTCTGTCAATCTGAAATGACATATCGAGAATAGTAATATCAATATTCCATTCCCAATTACATACTAAATCCGATCAATCTGAATCTAATTCAAAATTAACAGCATAATGGCACAATCCCGATATCCCCGTCAATAAAATATCAACATATATCAATTACAAATCATAACCAATATCCGATGCAATCCAGAATCAGTCAATAATCCAAATCTGTTCAATTTCCAATTAATATAATCAAAAAATCATAACAATTCCATAATCAATCTGTTCTTCGATCTGACTTCGATTCTTCGATGTCTAACATATCCAGAACACCATATAATGATCAAATAATAATCACTCCAATATCATAATTTCAAATGATAACAGAACTCAATAAAACTTACGTCCAGTTGTAGCTGTTGACAAGAGGAGTACAGAACAGTGCTCGGATTGAAATTCTGATAGACGGATCGTACAAAATCAAATTCTAAGCAAAATTGAAGCTTGAGAGAATTTGCTCTGGGGAACTCTCGGTTTCTTGCTTCTGAATTGTGAAGGAGATTGCAAATATATATACTTCAATCCATAGCAAGCCAAGTGTCCCACTAAATATCATTAATTGCACTTTAGCCCCTGAAATTTTTATTATTTGCAATTTAGTTCTCACAACTCTTTTTAATTCAATTTCAGTTCTATTGAATTGTAAAACCATGGAATATAACTCAACATTCCATAATTCATAAATTAAATAATCTCGAATTAAAATGATAAAATCTCGGGCCTTACAATTCTCCCCATCTTAGACATGATTTCGTCCTCGAAATCGTAGGCAGTCAAATCATATCAGATAAGAAGATATAACAGAAGCTAAAATAAAAGACTCACATCACTGAAATAACTCTGGGAATTCCTGTCTCATATCTGATTCAGTCTCCCAAGTAGCTTCCTCAATGCCATGACGAGTCCACTGGACTTTTACAAGAGGAATAATCTTCGTTCTGAGTTGTTTTTCTTTACGATCAATAATCTGGATTGGTTTCTCGATGTAACTCAGAGATTCATCAAGTTCTGCCTCGTCTGGCTGAATAATGTAAGAATCAACAGGGAGATACTTCTGCAGCATAGATACATGAAAGACATCATGTATTCTAGATAGAGAAGGCCGTAATGCGAGTCGATAGGCACAATCTCCTATCTTCTCGAGAATCTCGTACGGCCCAATATATCATGGAGACAGCTTCCCTTTCTTGCCAAATCTGACAACTCCTCTGAAAGGTGAAATCTTTAAAAATACTCGGTCTCCTGCCTCAAATACCAACGGTCTACGTCGAACATTGACATATTTGGCTTGTCTGTCTTGAGCTGTCTTCATTCTTTTCTGAATCAGCTTCACTTTTTTTGTCATATCCCTAATCATATCAGGTCCAAACTCAGGTACCTCAGAGATATCATCCCAATACAGAGGGGATCTGCACTTCTTACCGTACAATGCTTCAAACGGAGCCATCTCAATACTCGTCTGATAGCTGTTATTGTACGAAAACTCACAAAGTTGCAATGCACCTTGCCAACTAGTGCTAAAATCAAGCACTACAGCTCTCAGCATATTTTCCAGTGTCTGGATAGTCCGCTCTGACTGTCCATCGGTCTGTGGATGATATGCGGTACTCAGATGTAACTTCGTACCTAGAACCTGCTGCAAACTCTGCCAAAAGTGCGAAGTAAACCGAGGATCACGGTCTGATACAATCGACTTCGGCACTCCATGCAATATGACCACTTCTCTAACATATATTTCTGTACGTCATCTGATACGGAATGAAACATGCTGATTTGGTCAATCTGTCAATCACGACCCAAATCGCATCACAACCTCTGAAGGAACGTGGTAACTGCGTCACGAAGTCCATGGAAATGTGATCCCATTTCCATTCAGGAATCAATAAACTGTGCAGTAGACCTCCTGATTTCTTTCTTTCCGCTTTCACCTGTTGGAAATTCAGACACTTTTAAACAAATTCTGCAACATCAGTCTTCATCTGTTTCCACAAAAACTGTCCTTTCAAATCATTGTACATATTTCTGCCACCAGGATGAATGCTAAAACGACTGCTGTGCGCTTCTGCCAGTATCCGCTGTCTCAATTCTGAAACATTCAGCACAACAATACGATTGTTCATATACAGTACATCATCACGTACCTGATACTCTGATCGATGACCAGATCTGACCATATCAATTGAGTTCTGTACATTCTGATCAACTTTCTAAGCCGCTTTAATTTTCAAAATCAGCTCTGGTTCGACATGAATAGCATACAATCTCAGAGGCTGACAATCTGTTTCAAATGCTAATCCAGACAAACAACAATCTTCTATCAAATTTAAAACACCTATTGTCGATAAGGACAAAGAACATACCTTACGACTCAGTGCATCAGCTGCTGCATTGGACTTTCCCGGATAGTACTTGATTTCATAATCGAAATCCTTCAGCAAATCAAGCCATCTTCTTTGTCTCATATTCAATTCAGACTGTGAAAACAGATATTTCAAGCTTTTATGATCAGAATAGATTTCGAATTTCTCACCGTACAGGTAATGTCACCAAATCTTCAATGCAAAGACAATGGCCGCCAATTCAAGATCATGAATTGGATAGCGAGTCTCATGTGGCTTCAACTGTCTCGAAGAATAGGCAATGACATGCCCTCGCTGCATCAACACACAACCCAACCCTCTGTGAGAAGCGTCACAATATACAACAAAATCACCAGTACCTGACGGGAATAGTCAACAACGGAGCACTGGTCAATCTCTTCTTTAACTCAACAAAACTGGACTCACACTCCTCAGACAAGACAAATGGAGCATTCTTCTGAGTTAACTGCGTAATAGGTTTAGCAATACTCGAGAAATCTTTAATGAATCGGCGATAATATCCTGCCAAACCCAAAAAGCTGCGTATCTCTAGTACAGATGTCGGTCTCGGCCAACTGATCACAGCCTCAACCTTACTAGGATCAACTGAAATTCCATCACCAGATATGATGTGACCCAGAAATACAACCTGTCTCAGCCAAAACTCACATTTCGACAGTTTGGCATACAATTTCTCAGCCCTCAAAATTTTTAACACATTTCTCAGATGTTTAGCATGTTCTATCATATTCTTCGATTAAATCAAAATATCATCGATGAATATAATCACAAAATCATCAAGATATTTTTGAAACACAAGGTTCATTAATCTTATAAACACAGCTGGAGCATTTGTTAAACCGAAAGGCATGACAATAAACTCATAATGTCCATATCTAGTTCTAAACGATGTCTTCGAGATATCAGAATCTCTGACTCTCAGCTGATGATATCCAGATCTCAGATCGATCTTGGAATAAACAGATGATCCCTGCAACTGATCAAACAAATCATCTATACGAGGCAATGGATATTTATTCTTTACCATAGCCTTGTTCAGTTGCCGGTAGTCAATGAAAAGTCTCATTGAACCGTATTTCTTCTTCACAAACAACACTGGAGCACCCCAAGGAGAAACACTCGGTCTGATGTAACCCTTGGCCAGTAAGTCTTCTAACTGCTCTTTCAATTCTTTCAATTCAATTGGTGCCATTTTGTACGGAGCTCTAGAAATCGGATCTGTACCTGGCATAAATTCAATGCTGAAATCTATTTCTCGAATCGGAGGCAATCCCGGAATCTCGTCGGGGAAAACATCTGCAAAATCGCATACCACTGGCAAATCAGCCAATGATGGGCTCGATTTCAGTAAATCAACTGAATAGACAAGGAATCCCTCAGCTTCTTTCTGCAATAATCGAGTCATAGACATAGCAGATATCAAAGGAATCCTAGATCTAGAACCCTTACCATAAAATTTTCACTCCTCATCCATCTCAGGTCTGAATCTAACAATATTATGGAAACAATCAACGGTAGCTCTGTATTTGGTCAACATATCGATACCAATAATACAATCAAATCAAAAAACCCAAGTACAATGCAATCTAACTCAATCTCATGCTCATCATACCGCAGTATACAAGATCTAACAGATGTCACTGATAGCAAATCTGTACCTAAAGGAGAAGAGACAAATACTACAGCAGCTAGGGACTCAATAGGCAATGCATGCATCAATGCAAATCTCTCAGATATAAATGTATGTGATGCACCAGTATCAATCAATACATAAGCAGGATAACCATAAATAAAACAGTTACCTGCAACAACATCATCAGATGCGTCTTGATCCTGCTCCTCTGTCAAGGAAAATACTCTGGCCTGCTGTCTAGGAGGCTGGCTAACAGTCTGGCTTCCTCCTGGCCTTTGCTGTGACTGGGTCGATGGTGCTGGCTAAAAAGAGTGAACAACTGATGGTCGTTTCCCTGTCTGAGCCACTGATCCCGATGACTCTGCTCCCTGGAATCCCTGGGAACCTCTCTGGGGACAAACTCTGGCAAAATGTCCCAGCTGTCTGCATATACGGCAACTGCCAAGCACTCCTCGGCACTGCTCTGTGGAATGTCTCCCTCCACAATTGCTGCAATAAGCCCCTGTATAACTCTGGCCCTAACCGGTCTGTCTCGAGCCACTAGAACTGGATGAACTGCTTCCAGATCTCTTGAACTGTTTCCCTCTAGCTTTCAACTAATCTTTCCTTCCAATGCCATTGCCACTCTTAAATCTGGGAGGAGGTTGTGAAACTGAGCTGAGGATGGTTGCTGTGGTCTCGGTGCTGGTGCGACATACGAAGCTCCTTTCTGTCTAATCAGACCAGCTTCGGCTCCCTTTGATCTATTCAAGGCATCAACAAAGTTGTTCGGTCGTCCAGTGTTCACCAATGTAAAAATGTCAAGATTCAGACCATTGATAAACTGATCAGCAACAGCTTCTTCATTCTCAGCCACATGCGGAGCAAATCGCAACAATGTAGAGAACTTGGCCACATACTCCTCAATGTTCAGCTGACCCTGTCTCAGATTTGCAAATTCTGCCCCCTTGTCTTTCCTGTACGATACTGGGAAGAATCTTTGATAAAACTCAGTTTTAAAGACATTCCAGGTAATATTCGTACCTCGATGCTCTAAAGCCCTCTTTGTCGTAATCCGCCATTTCTTTGCAACGTCATTCAACTGGTGCCCAATCAGTTTCACTCTCCGCTCATCTGTGTAATCCAATGAGTCAAACAGCATCTCAATGTCATCTAGCCAACTCTCGCAATCAACTGAAGTCTCAGTACCCTTCAGAGTCGGTGGATGGAACGACTGAAATCTGTTCAGCAATGTTTCCATTGGTGTTGCTGTCACATCCATTGGAGGACTCGAAGTACTGTCCTGTTCTGGGATTCGTCGGGGAGGCATATCTGATTATCAAAAGGGTTAGCAACCAAATGCGACAAACCTGTTTCAGTCCTCATCTGATCATCTTACTGTTGATCAAGAATTGGTTCTGATTCATTCTCAATTAACACATTACCAATCAAATCAGCTAATTCAGGTAAACATGTATCAAAGCGTAATACATGCTAGCAATCACAAGCAGGAAAGAAAACTAAATCTACCCCACTCACTAGCTTCTATCTCAATCTAGAGGATCTATCGCTCTGATACCACCTGTTGTGGGGACCCGGACGCTAATAATCTTCTTAATCGTCATTGGGATAAATGGATCAATTAATTAATCTGGGTCTAAATTTTTTTTTAAATTGCGGAATGTAATGTAATTCAATCTAATATACATATCAGTATAAAAGTACAAGTCTTGTACAACAAACATATAACTTAAACTAAAGGTTCAACAACTAAATGTCAAGTGCTGAATCCTATCTACAGCAACGTCAAAGTCCGTAGTCTCCACTTTAATCACGATCTCTCATCATCTCCTCGACCCTGATCCTGTCCCACCTGTTGCCATGTACACATACAAACACGACAACAGTCGGATAACTCCGGTGAGAATAAAATCCCAGTATAAGCAATGTATATATGCGATGCAAAAAATCATATACAAAAGCATAAACCATGTATTAAGAACATGAATCATAATTTATGACACACTAGTGAATATAGATAAAACTCTCTAACTCGTCATCTCCGACTCGACTCATCTCTAATCTAGGGATCCCGGTTCCCGGACATTAACACATATATCGAATCTCTGCGATAAGAGTCGATCCGCCCCTAAGGAATATTGATATAAGTCAATAATCCAGTGTCTTGGCATATCCGTCACAGACTTGGCATATCCGCCAAAGCTATCCTATGACAATGTGCGATGGGCCAATGACCACTCTATCACTGTCTGGCCCTTCTGTCAATGACTCTCGCTCAATAGCTATCGGCTATTCTCTACTTTCTATAAATCAATAGATTAATCATATTAATGTCAAACAATTGCGATAAAATAAAGTATGTGGTTTTAGGGAAACTAGAGTCCAATCTGACTCAAGTTAATCTCTCGGTTAATATCGACTTATACCTTTCGTTCGTAGTCTCGGTCAGAAGAATTGGAAATTCTGAATTCAAGGCTTTCTCTGTCAATCTGAAATGACATATCGAGAATAGTAATATCAACATTCCATTCCCAATTTCATACTAAATTCGATCAATCTGAATCTAATTCAAAATTAACAGCATAACGGCACAAAATCCCGATATCCCCGTCAATACAATATCAACAGATATCAATTACAAATCATAACCAATATCCGATACAATCCAGAATCAGTCAATAATCCAAATCTGTTCAATTTCCAATTAATATAATCAGAAAATCATAACAATTCCATAATCAATCTGTTCTTCGATCTGACTTCGATTCTACGATGTCTAGCATATCCAGAACACCATATAATGATCAAATAATAATTCCTCCATTATCATAATTTCAAATGATAACAGAACTCAATAAAACTTACGTCCAGTTGTAGCTGTTGACAAGAGGAGTACAGAACCGTGCTCGGATTGAAATTCTGATAGACGAATCGTACAAAATCAAATTCTAAGCAAAATTGAAGCTTGAGAGAATTTGCTCTGGAGAACTCTCGGTTTCTTGCTTCTGAATTGTGAAGGAGATTGCAAATATATATACTTCAATCCATAGCAAGCCACGTGTCCCACTAAATATCATTAATTGCACTTTAGCCCCTGAAATCTTCACTATTTGAAATTTAGTCCTCACAACTCTTTTTAATTCAATTTCAGTTCTATGGAATTGTAAAACAATGGAATATAACTCAACATTCCATAATTCATAAATTAAAAAATCTCGAATTAAAATGATAAAATCTCGGGCCTTACATCCATTCTACAATTTTGATCATTATAAGTGTTATAAATTTCCTCAAATACTCTTAGATGTAAATATTGATTTCCATAATCTAAGCCATGAAAATTTGGTAAGAGTTGAATAATTTGATATTTAAAGTTCAAATTAGATGCATCAGAAGGAAAAACTAAACAAGATAGGGCACTAGTTTTATTAGGGTTCATATGGTGCCTAAGTGTTCTTAATTGATCATGTTTATTATTATTATTATTATTATTACTATTATTATTATTATTATAATCATTATCTTGATTATTTGAATTATCCTCCATGTTTAAATTATTTTCAGATATTCGAATAAGTATACCACTTTTTTTACGACTTCAAATACTCATACAAGTAAAAACAACACAATAATTATAAATAAAACATAAATAACAAATATAAACTTAATTTATACCTCCCCGGCAACGGCGCCAAAAACTTGCGACTACTTAAATTATAATTCATCCAAGTGTAGGTTGTCTGCAAGTAATATATTTCGTAAGTACGAGATCGATCCACGGAGAGGTTATTTTAAGTTTAAATTTATTAATTTATAAATTACCAAATGTAATAATGAAGTTTACAAATTATTAATTTTTTTCAAGGATCAGTGATTTATTCTTGGTTTATGTAATATTGTTTAACTAAAAGTAAAACAAAGGAAACCACCAAAAATAATGGTTCCAAGAAAATTATATATTTAAACACACACCTAATATAATATAGTTCCTACTATAGAAAATAACGAATTCACTGATATTTTATATATGGTACCTATGATTATATATAACTATAAAAATATATAATTACATAAAAAAAATGTCAAATTAAGTCATTATATTTCATTTAGAACAACCGGCTGAGCCACACTATTGCCTAAATGAAATATATTTGATTTAATAAGTTAGTTACGGGAAAGTAAAAATTAGTTGCAGTAAAGTAAAAGTTAGTTGCGGAAAGTAAAAAGTTAGTTGCGATAAAGTAAATGTTAAATGTTAGTATTAAATCATAATATTTCATTTAGAACAACCGGCAGAGCCACACTATCGTCTAAATTAAATAAATGATATAATTATATAAATATATATAATATAACAATAATAATAATTGATAAAATATTTATTGTATCAAAATTAAACAACAAATCAAGATAACCATTTCAATTATATCAATCATTTGATGTAAATTTATAACAACAAATAATTCATTTTTATGCCTATAATAAAAAGAAGTTAGCAAAATGAAAAGAAATAAAGAAAGAATATACAAGATATAAACAATCTTACTTCACCAAAAATTCATCCTCTTCACCTTGACATAATAGATTTAGCTTGCCATGAGTTTACTTATGATCAACACTAAAATCATCACTCATTGTTGGGAAAATGAAAAATATATTCGAACTTAGAACTTTTATACACACTCACACTATATTTTATAATGGAATAGAATGATTTTCAAGCTAGCACAAGGCCTCTATTTATAGGCCAAATGAGATAAAGGGTCAAAAATTTTATTAATGTCATGTAGTTGTAATAGTAGTTTTTGTCTCCTCCAACTTCAATTCCATGGCCCTTCTTTCAATGCTTTGTTCCACGACTTTAATTTCCGAATCTGACTTTGCTCAAAACAGCAAACATGTAGGGCAATGTCTGTAGATGAATTAGACCACTTGGTTCACCTCATTTGGTTAAATATTGAATTATTTATGATTTTTTTACTATAAGCTCGTCATAATAAAAGTAAATATGTCCTCCATTTGTTATTTGCACAATTTGATCATCTTAGTAAACCTTTTAGGCAATCATGTTTTCTGAAAAGTTGTAGATAATTTCTCAAGGATTCCAAACATGTTTGAATCACCTCCATTTGAATTTTCTAGCTTGAGTTATCATTATTTTACCAACACATTGAAAACCTGAAAATAAAACATATTTAGTAAGACATTTAAATATAAACAAACAATACTAAAATAACATAATTTTATAATTTTAATGAAACTTAAATTTTTAAAATACTGGTTTAACATATAAAAAATTACTAATTTTAAGTTTCATCAGCAGTCTCTTCAATCACATCCGGACCAATCTCTCTTCTTTCACCAACCTCGTCCCAATGAATAGGAGATCTACATTTCCTTCCATAAAGTGTCTAAAAAGGAGCCATCCCTATTGATGATTGATAGCAATTATTGTAGGTGAACTCCAATAGAGGTAATTTTGCTTCCCAATTGCCTTGGAAATCAATAACGCATTCTCGCAGTAGATCTTCTAAAATTTGAATAACTCTTTCGGACTCACCATCGGTTTGAGTATGAAATGCTGTACTGAATAATAACTTGGTCCTCATCGCTGCATGAATACTCTTCCAAAAAGATGACGTGAATCTCGGGTCTCTGTCAGATACAATAGATACAAGAATCCCATGCAGCCAAACTATCTCTCGGACGTATAACTCTGCATAATGAATCATGGTGAAGGTCGTCTTGATAGGTAGAAAATGCGATGATTTCGTAAGACGATCCACTATCACCCATGTAGCATTAAATCCCTTAATAGTCTTCGAAAATCCCACTACAAAATCCATCATAATATTCTCCCACTTCAACTCGGGAATAGGGATTGGCTTAAGTTTTCCCGCTGGTTTTTGATGTTCTGCTTTGACTTGCTGACAAGTCAAACACTCGGATACAAATCTCAGAATATCTCTCTTCATGCCTGGCCACAAAAATAACAACTGCAGATCTTTATACATCTTAGTTTCATGGATGAATGGAATAAGGTGTGTCATGAGCTTCCTTCATAATAAGATCTCTCAAAGAATCGTCAATAGGAACCCATAAACGATCTCAATAACGAACTATACCATCCACCTCAATATACAATTTTCGGCCCTAGGCTTCATCTCTAGCTCTCCATTTTTGCAATTGCTCATCGGTAGACTGCCCATCACGAATTCTATCTCTCAAGGTCGACTGTACTGACAATGTGGCAAGATTAGGGGCCTCGTCCCTAGCATACACTGTAAGCTCAAACCGCTGTATCTCGGACTGCAACGGTCTTTAAAGTGATAATTGAGTGATAACTGCTACATTTCGACTCAATGTGTCTGCCACAACATTAGCTTTTCCCGGATGATAGCTAATCTCACAGTCGTTGTCCTTTACTACCTCAAGCCATCTACGCAGTCTCATATTCAGCTCCTTTTGGGTCAAGAATTATTTAAAACTTTTATGATCGGTGAATATTTTTCACTTCTCCCCATATAGGTAGTGTCTCCAAATCTTCAATTCAAAAACTACCGCTGCAAGCTCGAGATCATGAGTAGGGTAGTTTTTCTCGTAGATTTTCATCTGTCTCGACGAATAGGCTATAACTCGGTCATTTTGCATCAAACTGCGCCCAACCCAAGTTTAGAAGCGTCGGTATACAAAACATACTCTCTTTGTCCAAATGGCATAGATAACACTGGAGCTGAAATCAAGGCTTGCTTTAACTTATCAAAACTGTCTTGACAGTCAGGTTCCCATACAAACTTTGCATTCTTCTTTGCTAAGCCGCTATAGATGAGAACCCCTGAATGAACTTGCAATAATAGCCAGCTAGTCCCAAGAAACTGCGAATCTACGTAACACTCTTTGGTATTGGCCACTCCTTCACTGCCTCAACTTTACTTGGATCAACTTCAACGCCATCACTAGAAATGATGTGGCCTAAGAATGCCACTCTATCAAGCCAAAACTCGCACTTGCTGAATTTTTCATATAACTTCTTATCTTGCAAAACTTGCAGTGTTGTCCTCAAATGACGACTATGCTTGTGAAGGCCCTCGAACTCCTTTCTTGAAAATTTGCGGAAAATTAAAAATTTTCTTTTTAAAAGAACTTAAATGGCCTCATTCATAAAATCACTGGTGAATCAAGTTCAATATTTCAAAATATTGCAGCGGAAGAAAATCAAAGTTTTTGCCAACAACAACGATTTAAAAAATATCCAACAACTAATAAAAATTGTTTGCGAAGAAAATAACAACTGCTGCTCTGAGGTCCTCGGGTGCCACTACTGCCGACCCAAGCTGGCTCACTGGTCCCCGCCCTCGGCCCTGGCCTCATCAGTACCTACAACAATCAAGTCTAGTGAGCCTAAAGACTCAGCATGCATAAATCGCAGGTAACGAGTAAAAATCTGAATTTAAAATATGCATGTGATAAAATATCATGTCCTGAGGCATACTGAAAATAATCTGTACTGAGCAATTATAATACGTGCATAACTGAACTGGAAATCACTGTAAAAATATTTGCTCCTTGGAGCCTGTACTGAAATAACTGATAAAATTTTCTGTTGAGATTATGTTTTACGCCTGTGGCCACTGCACTAAGCTGAACTGATCGGTAACTGGCTACCGGGGAGGCTGAAACTGAACTGAGCTGGCCGGTCACTGGCGACCGGGTGGTACCATACTGAACTGATCGGTCACTGGCGACCGTATAAAATAACACTCCCACATAGTGAATGAACCACAAGCCATATCGCATAAATCTCAAAAATAATCATTTTCTATTTAATGCACGTAAAATAATTAACTGGCGTAATGAAAATTCCTGTAATTTTACCAACTGGATTGGATTGGATCGTCCCCCAGGCTCGCTGCAACCTAACTGTGCCATGAAAAATATGCAATAGTTTAAACATGACCAACTATGCAATTTACGTTCAAAAGATGCGACTATGACGCCTAATGACTTCGCATTTAATCATGACTCCGAGCCAACCTGAACCGACACTGAACCGACGTATAGTCATGATTAAAATACGCTGAAAAATCATAACATAATGTTCCTAAAATGATAGGGTCGAAATCTAGGTGGAATGGAGGCCAAAACACGAAACGCTCTTTCGAGAGTCAATTTGGCACATTGCACCGTAAATTCTCGTACGACCTCAAAAATGATCCAAATGACGAACGGTCAAAAACATGACCTTCCTAACTCAATGAGGCACTGTCCAGTCCAAGGCCATGGGCTAAAAGCCAACCAAGAACTCAAACGACGCTTCTGAACAGCAGCATACTTGCTGTCAAAAAATACAGCAGCTGCGCACTACAAGACTTGCATTGGTTTCGAGACTATCGGCCATTAGGGGCGTGAACCACCGACCAGAGACTCTTACCAACATCCCAAGGAATGATTTGAACCATGGCTAAGGGCCCTAGGCCAGCCACAATCCGCATCACACCAAATCTTAACCGAAGGGTCCAACCGAGAGCAACGTGTATGCGTGTGTAGTGTTTATGCTATGATCGATGTCTTGCGTCGTTCCAGTGGCCATTTGATTGACCATGGCACAATCTAGACATCTAGGAGCATGATATGAACCGTGGCTAAGGGCCATAGGCCAACCAAGATCCACACCAAGCCACAAAAGAAACGAACCATATGCTGAAAAATGGAAGGGCCGAATGGGGAAAGGGGCTGTTCTTGTTGATTATTTAAAAACCGATGAGCCATGGACCAAGCCACCAAAAGGGCGACTTAGTCACGTCTTAGACATGCTAGGGAAGTTGTGAAGGCCCTCGAACTCCTTTCTTGAAAATTTGCGGAAAATTAAAAATTTTCTTTTTAAAAGAACTTAAATGGCCTCATTCATAAAATCACTGGTGAATCAAGTTCAATATTTCAAAATATTGCAGCGGAAGAAAATCAAAGTTTTGCCAACAACAACGATTTAAAAATATCCAACAACTGATAAAAATTGTTTGCGGAAAAACATAACAACTGCTGCACTGAGGTCCTCGGGTGCCACTACTGCCGACCCAAGCTGGCTCACTGGTCCCCGCCCTCGGCCCTGGCCTCATCAGTACCTACAACAATCAAGTCTAGTGAGCCTAAAGACTCAGCATGCATAAATCGCAGGTAACGAGTAAAAATCTGAATTTAAAATATGCATGTGATAAAATATCATGTCCTGAGGCATACTGAAAATAATCTGTACTGAGCAATTATAATACGTGCATAACTGAACTGGAAATCACTGTAAAAATATTTGCTCCTTGGAGCCTGTACTGAAATAACTGATAAAATTTTCTGTTGAGATTATGTTTTACGCCTGTGGCCACTGCACTAAGCTGAACTGATCGGTAACTGGCTACCGGGGAGGCTGAAACTGAACTGAGCTGGCCGGTCACTGGCGACCGGGTGGTACCATACTGAACTGATCGGTCACTGGCGACCGGGTGGTACCATACTGAACTGATCGGTCACTGGCGACCGTATAAAATAACACTCCCACATAGTGAATGAACCACAAGCCATATCGCATAAATCTCAAAAATAATCATTTTCTATTTAATGCACGTAAAATAATTAACTGGCATAATGAAAATTCCTGTAATTTTACCAACTGGAGTGGATTGGATCGTTCCCAGGCTCGCTGCAACCTAACTGTGCCATGAAAAATATGCAATAGCTTAAACTTAACCAACTATGCAATTTACGTTCAAAAGATGCGACTATGACGCCTAATGACTTCGCATTTAATCATGACTCCGAGCCAACCTGAACCGACACTGAACCGACATATAGTCATGATTAAAATACGCTGAAAAATCATAAAATAATGTTCCTAAAATGATAGGGTCGAAATCTAGGTGGAATGGAGGCCAAAACACGAAACGCTCTTTCGAGAGTCAATTTGGCACATTGCACCGTAAATTCTCGTACGACCTCAAAAATGATCCAAATGACGAACGGTTGAAAACATGACCTTCCTAACTCAATGAGGCACTGTCCAGTCCAAGGCCATGGGCTAAAAGCTAACCAAGAACTCGAACGAGCCTCTGAACCGACACAGAAACTTGCTGTAATTTCCAGCAGCTGCGCAACTACAAGACTTGCGTTGGTTTCGAGACTATCGGCCATTAGGGGAGTGAACCACCGACCAGAGACTCTTACCAACATCCCAAGGAATGATTTGAACCATGGCTAAGGGCCCTAGGCCAGCCACAATCCGCATCACACCAAATCTTAACCGAAGGGTCCAACCGAGAGCAACGTGTATGCGTGTGTAGTGTTTATGCTATGATCGATGTCTTGCGTCGTTCCAGTGGCCATTTGATTGACCATGGCACGATCTAGACATCTAGGAGCATGATATGAACCGTGGCTAAGGGCCATAGGCCAACCAAGATCCACACCAAGCCACAAAAGAAACGAACCATATGCTGAAAAATGGAAGGGCCGAATGGGGAAAGGGGCTGTTCTTGTTGATTATTTAAAAACCGATGAGCCATGGACCAAGCCACCAAAAGGGCAACTTAGTCACGTCTTAGACATGCTAGGGAAGTGATCCAACCATGGCTATAGGCCCTTGGGGCAGCCAAGATCGGATCCTTCCTCCATGACAAGAAACTGAATTTTCGAATCACATTTCTGCACTTATGGGGAACTTGCTGTCATTCTGAATTTCCAGCAAGCATGGGGCTGGTTTGGATGGACCAACATGGTCCTAATGCATCCTACTACATGTATACAAGCCGCCTTGGGAGCCTGGAGTCGATCCAATACCTGAAACTCACAAACCAAAAGAAATCGTGAAGCTTGCCATGAAGAGCCGAAATTCTGCATGTGTGTTCCCAAAATATTTTGACATGTATCTCGGTTTTTGCTTGCTAAAACATGATCATGTACTGAAAAATAAATTATAATATGACTTGATTGAGGTTTGAAAGAAATCTAGACATGCCTGGTTTCGTTTCGAAAGAAAACGAAAAGAAGAGACGAGACGGCGCGGAGGAGACGGAGTGGCTTGCTTCTCTACCTTTCTTGGCTCTCAATTTTTCTCCCTTTATCCCTAGCTGTAATTCACGTTTTTTCTACTGAAAAGGGGTCTTATTTTCGGTGGAGGTGGAGGGGGAGTGATGGTTATGAAGGTGAGGAGAAGGGTGCACAAAAATAGGATCATATCAAGACCAAGTCTTCATGCATTTGAATTTTGAATTTTGAATTGCTATCAAATGATCTCTTGGGTGGTTCTAGACTATAGTGGCCGATTTTATCATGCCAAACAAGGGTTAGGATAGTGGTCTAGTATTAATTAATTAAGGTGGAAAAATAGCTAAAAGAATTAGCATGCTAATCAACCAAGAATGGGTCAAAGGTGAGTTGGCAAGTCCTAGTTTGTTCTTCTAGGGGTGTGGCCGAAAATGCATGATAAATGGTAGGGGGAAAATTGATTATCTAGTCAACTAATAATCCTTGAAAGCCTTACTAATCCTTTAATTAATTTAGTGAACTAACCCCTTAATTAAGTAACTTAAATGAGCTCATTTCTTAATCACCTCCAATAATTTAAATTAAAATCCTCAACTAACTTAAATAATTCCTTAAACTTCTTTTTAACTTAAATGAACTTACTTGCTAGCTAAATTAACTTCTGGAAATATTTCTCGAATCTTAAATTCTATCTCAAAACTCTAACTCCGGTCCGGCCTCACTGAAAATGCTGAAATGCTAAAAAATCAATCTACTGAACTGAAATAATGAAATAATTAACTTCAAATAAATGCATTTAAAATAATTATGCAATGAAGTCAATTAAATTTTAAAAATCTAGAATTATGCATGGATTATACGTCTACTGATTTACGGGTTCTACAATCCTTCCCCCCTTAAAATAAATTTCGTCCTCGAAATTAGAACTCACCGAATAACTCAGGGTATCGACTTCTCATCTCCGGCTCAGACTCCCACGTAGCTTCCTCCTCTGAATGGTTGAGCCATTTGACTTTGACTCGCTTAACCAACTTGTTCCGAAGTTTCTTCTCCTGTCTGTCTAGGATCTGCACGGGTCTCTCCTCATAAGATAAGTTCGGAGTAAGCTGCAACGGCTCGAAATTCAGCACATGCGAAGGATTTGCCATATACTTCCTCAGCATGGAGACGTGAAAGACATTGTGTACTCCGGCCAGATTTGGCGGAAGAGCCACACGATACGCTAGCGTCCCAACTCTGTCGAGGATCTCAAACGGTCCAATGAATCTCGGACTGAGCTTCCCTCTCTTGCCAAATCTCATGACACCCTTCATAGGTGCCACTTTCACGAAGACATGATCGCCCACTGCAAACTCTAACTCTCTCCTCCGCTGATCGGCATAACTCTTCTGTCGGCTCTGAGCAGTCCTCATCCTATCACGGATCTTGACTACTACATCTGCTGCCTGCTGAACAATCTCTTGACCCAACTCTGCTCTCTCTCCTACTTCATCCCAATGAACAGGAGATCTACACTTGCGACCATACAGCGCTTCATACGGAGCCATACCTATAGACGACTGGAAACTGTTGTTATAGGTGAACTCTACCAATGGTAAGTTCGACTCCCAACTCCCAGAGAAATCAATGACGCAAGCACGGAGAAGATCCTCTAAGATCTGAATAACTCGCTCCGACTGTCCATCTGTCTGCGGATGGAAAGCTGTGCTAAACAGCAACTTCGTACCCAAAGTCGAATGCAAACTCTTCCAAAACGAGGAAGTGAATCTGGGATCTCTGTCGGATACGATAGAAACTGGAATACCATGGAGTCGGACTATCTCTCGGATATACAGCTCTGCATACTGAACCATGGTGAAAGTCGTCTTAATAGGCAAGAAGTGCGCTGATTTGGTAAGACGATCTACAATCACCCAGATAGCATTCGATCCTCTGGCTGACCTCGGCAATCGGGTCACAAAGTCCATGGTAATGTTCTCCCACTTCCACTCGGGAATAGGAAGAGGCTTGAGCAAACCTGCTGGTCTCTGATGCTCGGCCTTCACTAACTGGCAAGTCAGGCACTCGGATACAAAACGCCTGATGTCCTTCTTCATCCCTGGCCACCAATACAGTAGCTGCAGATCTTTGTACATCTTCGTACTCCCAGGGTGAATGGAGTACGGGGACGTATGGGCCTCTGATAAGATGTCTGCCCGGATAGAATCACTGCTGGGAACCCATATCCTATCTCGGTATCTCACAATACCGTCGCTGACTGAATACAAAACACTGCCCTTAGCTTCATCTCTCTTCTTCCACTGTGCCAACTGCTTATCTGCTGCCTGACCGCTGCGAATACGGTCAATAAGAGAGGACTGGATAGTTAAGGTAGATAAACGAGGAACTCTACCTCGAGGGTAAGTCTCAAGATCAAACCTCTGCATCTCGATCTGAAGAGGTTTCTGAATCGTCAAATGAGCCATCACTGCGACTTTCCTGCTCAAAGCATCCGCAACTACATTAGCTTTACCCGGGTGGTAGCTAATGTCACAATCGTAGTCTTTCACAAGCTCCAACCAACGTCTCTGACGCATGTTCAGCTCCTTCTGCGTAAAGAAATACTTGAGGCTCTTATGGTCGGTAAAGATCTGGCACTTCTCTCCATACAGATAGTGCCTCCAAATCTTCAAAGCAAAAACTACGGCCGCTAACTCCAGATCATGGGTAGGGTAATTCTTCTCGTGGATTTTCAGCTGCCGAGAAGCATACGCTATCACTCTCCCATGCTGCATCAAAACTGCACCTAAACCAAGCTTCGAAGCATCGGTATAAAGAACAAACTCGCCAGATCCTGACGGTACAGCCAAAACGGGTGCTGAGATAAGAGCTTGCTTCAAAGTATCGAAACTCTTCTGACACTCCTCGCTCCACACAAACTTCACATTTTTCTTTGTCAGTGCTGTGAGTGGAACGGCAATAGAGGAAAATCCTTGGATGAATTTTCTGTAATATCCT
Source organism: Primulina tabacum (assembly GCF_025594145.1). Lineage (NCBI taxonomy): Eukaryota > Viridiplantae > Streptophyta > Magnoliopsida > Lamiales > Gesneriaceae > Primulina > Primulina tabacum. The sequence goes on from NC_134556.1 coordinate 15,516,463, forward strand.
GCTAGCCCAAGAAAACTGCGGATCTCTGATGCATTCTGAGGCACAACCCAATCTCTGACTGCTACAACTTTTGCCGGGTCTACCTCAATGCCACTCCTAGAAACAATGTGGCCCAAGAACGCCACCTTCTCTAACCAGAATTCGCACTTACTGAACTTTGCGAATAGTTTATGTTTCTGCAATGTCTGCAACACTGTGGTCAGATGCCTGCTGTGCTCCTCCCGACTCTTGGAGTAGACGAGAATGTCATCTATGAACACTATCACAAACTGGTCGAGGTACGGCTGAAATACGCGATTCATGAGATCCATGAAGATCGCTGGCGCATTCGTCAGACCGAACGGCATCACAAGGAACTCGTAGTGGCCATAACGAGTCCTGAAAGCTGTCTTCGAGACATCAGCATCTCTCACCCTCAACTGGTGATAACCAGAACGCAGATCTATCTTGGAGAAAATCGAAGCTCCCTGCAACTGGTCAAACAGATCCTCAATCCTCGGCAGTGGGTATTTATTCTTCACTGTAACCCTGTTCAACTCCCTGTAGTCAATGCAAAGCCTCATCGAGCCATCCTTCTTTTTCACGAATAAGACTGGCGCGCCCCATGGAGAAAAGCTCGGGCGAATGAACTCCTTGTCGAGAAGTTCCTGGATCTGCTTCTTAAGCTCTGCCATCTCTGTCGGTGCTAGTCGGTACGGCGCTTTGGATATCGGAGCCGTACCTGGCATAAGCTCAATGGAAAACTCCACCTCTCTCTCTGGTGGCATACCAGAGACGTCTTCGGGAAAAACGTCTAAGAAATCTCTAACAATCGGAACATCTGAGGCTGACTGGCTGGGTTCCTCGGGGACAGATAAAAAGGTCGCTAGAAATGCCCGACACCCTCTATGCATGAGCTTCCTAGCCTGAACATAAGGAATAATGCGCGGTAAGGAAAAGTACCTGTCCGGCTCAAATAAGAACTGCTCCATTCCAGGCGGTCGGACAAGAACGGATCTCCGCTGGAAGTCTATCAACACTCTGTTCCTCAATAGCCAGTCCATCCCTAGGATGATGTCAAATTCCGGCATCGGTAGCACAATCAGATCCGCATAAACAAGATTACCGTGCAGCTCAAGGTCTATATCTCGGATAACATTGGTGGCTGCCATCTCCTCGCCTGACGGCAACACTACTGAAAAGGCTGTATCTAGCCCAATGGTCTGGATCTTGAGAAAGTTTGCAAAGACCTCCGAAATAAATGAGTGAGTGGCCCCTGAATCTATCAAGGCCTTGGTAGCGGAACCAGATATAAAAATTCTCCCTGTCAACAACATAGTCTCCGGGTTGGCTTCCGAGGCATGGAGAGCAAAAACTCTGCCTTGGGTAGGCAGATTCCTCTGAGGACACTGCAGCAACATGTGGTCTGGACTGCCACACTTAAAACACTTTCCTGAGCCAGCCATACATGCTCCAGGATGGCGACGTGAGCACCTGGGACAGACTGGGTGCTCCTGAGTCCTCGGGGCTAGGCGTCCCCGCTGCTGCTGCTGCTGCTGCTGGCCTCTGTTCCTGGGCGGTCCATGAAAAGGCCTCTTATTCTGCTGCTGATGCTGAAGAGGAGGAGGGCGGTGCGGTGCCTGGACTGGGCGCTTGCCCTGGCGATCCCTCTCGATATCCCGCAGATCCTGCTCTGCGGCTAAGGCCTTGGAGACGGCAACCTCATAAGTAGCAGGGTCAGATACCCTAACATCCCGGCGCAAGATCGGCCGTAAACCCACCAGGAAGTGCATCAGCTTGGCTTTGGCATCATTCGCTATCAGGGGCACAAAGTGACAGCCCCTCTCGAACTTACGGATAAACTCCGTAACCGACATATCCCCCTGTCTCAGGCTCATGAACTCGGTGGTCAGCCTGGTGCGAACCTCCTCAGCAAAATACTTGGAGTAGAAAACCTCCGTAAAGCGGGTCCAAGAAAGTGTAGCCAATGTCAGGGCTGCCGAAGCTCCTTCCCACCATAAGCGGGCGTCTCCAGTGAACAGGTAGGTGGCACATCGGACTCGGTCTGCGTCCCCCAGCTCCATAAAATCGAAGATAACCTCGAGGGATTTGATCCATCCCTCGGCAACCATGGGGTCAGATGTCCCAGAAAATTCCTTCGGGCGCATCTTCATGAATCGCTCATACACTGCCTCGGGCCCTGTCGGCCTGGCTGCGGCTGCGGCTACGGCTGCGGCATTGCCCCCCGCAAACTGTGCGAAGAACTGTGCCATCCCAGCTAACATCTGGGCACTCATGTCCGGTGGGGGCGGTGGAGGAGGTGGTAGGTCTCCCTCCGGTCTATGCTCCTCTCTGTCCTCTCGGCGAGGCTCCACCTCTCTGTTGCGCTCTAAAATGCGTCTAGGGGGCATACTGTTCCAACATAACCCATACGTAACTAACATGCATAATTCCATACTTTATTTTAAATGAACTCTGAAATACTGAAAATCTGGAAGCATGCTGACAAAATAATTCATGCTTTAACTAAAATGCTGAACAAAATGCTGAACTGAAAAACTTACAGACCAAAGGCGTGGCTTCGTGAGCTTCTCGCGGTCAGTAGTAGTGAAACCCTATACAGAACCACCGCTCTGATACCAACTGTGAAGGCCCTCGAACTCCTTTCTTGAAAATTTGCGGAAAATTAAAAATTTTCTTTTTAAAAGAACTTAAATGGCCTCATTCATAAAATCACTGGTGAATCAAGTTCAATATTTCAAAATATTGCAGCGGAAGAAAATCAAAGTTTTGCCAACAACAACGATTTAAAAATATCCAACAACTGATAAAAATTGTTTGCGGAAAAACATAACAACTGCTGCACTGAGGTCCTCGGGTGCCACTACTGCCGACCCAAGCTGGCTCACTGGTCCCCGCCCTCGGCCCTGGCCTCATCAGTACCTACAACAATCAAGTCTAGTGAGCCTAAAGACTCAGCATGCATAAATCGCAGGTAACGAGTAAAAATCTGAATTTAAAATATGCATGTGATAAAATATCATGTCCTGAGGCATACTGAAAATAATCTGTACTGAGCAATTATAATACGTGCATAACTGAACTGGAAATCACTGTAAAAATATTTGCTCCTTGGAGCCTGTACTGAAATAACTGATAAAATTTTCTGTTGAGATTATGTTTTACGCCTGTGGCCACTGCACTAAGCTGAACTGATCGGTAACTGGCTACCGGGGAGGCTGAAACTGAACTGAGCTGGCCGGTCACTGGCGACCGGGTGGTACCATACTGAACTGATCGGTCACTGGCGACCGTATAAAATAACACTCCCACATAGTGAATGAACCACAAGCCATATCGCATAAATCTCAAAAATAATCATTTTCTATTTAATGCACGTAAAATAATTAACTGGCATAATGAAAATTCCTGTAATTTTACCAACTGGAGTGGATTGGATCGTTCCCAGGCTCGCTGCAACCTAACTGTGCCATGAAAAATATGCAATAGCTTAAACTTAACCAACTATGCAATTTACGTTCAAAAGATGCGACTATGACGCCTAATGACTTCGCATTTAATCATGACTCCGAGCCAACCTGAACCGACACTGAACCGACATATAGTCATGATTAAAATACGCTGAAAAATCATAAAATAATGTTCCTAAAATGATAGGGTCGAAATCTAGGTGGAATGGAGGCCAAAACACGAAACGCTCTTTCGAGAGTCAATTTGGCACATTGCACCGTAAATTCTCGTACGACCTCAAAAATGATCCAAATGACAAACGGTTGAAAACATGACCTTCCTAACTCAATGAGGCACTGTCCAGTCCAAGGCCATGGGCTAAAAGCTAACCAAGAACTCGAACGAGCCTCTGAACCGACACAGAAACTTGCTGTAATTTCCAGCAGCTGCGCAACTACAAGACTTGCGTTGGTTTCGAGACTATCGGCCATTAGGGGAGTGAACCACCGACCAGAGACTCTTACCAACATCCCAAGGAATGATTTGAACCATGGCTAAGGGCCCTAGGCCAGCCACAATCCGCATCACACCAAATCTTAACCGAAGGGTCCAACCGAGAGCAACGTGTATGCGTGTGTAGTGTTTATGCTATGATCGATGTCTTGCGTCGTTCCAGTGGCCATTTGATTGACCATGGCACGATCTAGACATCTAGGAGCATGATATGAACCGTGGCTAAGGGCCATAGGCCAACCAAGATCCACACCAAGCCACAAAAGAAACGAACCATATGCTGAAAAATGGAAGGGCCGAATGGGGAAAGGGGCTGTTCTTGTTGATTATTTAAAAACCGATGAGCCATGGACCAAGCCACCAAAAGGGCAACTTAGTCACGTCTTAGACATGCTAGGGAAGTGATCCAACCATGGCTATAGGCCCTTGAGGCAGCCAAGATCGGATCCTTCCTCCATGACAAGAAACTGAATTTTCGAATCACATTTCTGCACTTATGGGGAACTTGCTGTCATTCTGAATTTCCAGCAAGCATGGGGCTGGTTTGGATGGACCAACATGGTCCTAATGCATCCTACTACATGTATACAAGCCGCCTTGGGAGCCTGGAGTCGATCCAATACCTGAAACTCACAAACCAAAAGAAATCGTGAAGCTTGCCATGAAGAGCCGAAATTCTGCATGTGTGTTCCCAAAATATTTTGACATGTATCTCGGTTTTTGCTTGCTAAAACATGATCATGTACTGAAAAATAAATGATAATATGACTTGATTGAGGTTTGAAAGAAATCTAGACATGCCTGGTTTCGTTTCGAAAGAAAACGAAAAGAAGAGACGAGACGGCGCGGAGGAGACGGAGTGGCTTGCTTCTCTACCTTTCTTGGCTCTCAATTTTTCTCCCTTTCTCCCTAGCTGTTATTCACGTTTTTTCTACTGAAAAGGGGTCTTATTTTTGGTGGAGGTGGAGGGGGAGTGATGGTTATGAAGGTGAGGAGAAGGGTGCACAAAAATAGGATCATATCAAGACCAAGTCTTCATGCATTTGAATTTTGAATTTTGAATTGCTATCAAATGATCTCTTGGGTGGTTCTAGACTATAGTGGCCGATTTTATCATGCCAAACAAGGGTTAGGATAGTGGTCTAGTATTAATTAATTAAGGTGGAAAAATAGCTAAAAGAATTAGCATGCTAATCAACCAAGAATGGGTCAAAGGTGAGTTGGCAAGTCCTAGTTTGTTCTTCTAGGGGTGTGGCCGAAAATGCATGATAAATGGTAGGGGGAAAATTGATTATCTAGTCAACTAATAATCCTTGAAAGCCTTACTAATCCTTTAATTAATTTAGTGAACTAACCCCTTAATTAAGTAACTTAAATGAGCTCATTTCTTAATCACCTCCAATAATTTAAATTAAAATCCTCAACTAACTTAAATAATTTCTTAAACTTCTTTTTAACTTAAATGAACTTACTTGCTAGCTAAATTAACTTCTGGAAATATTTCTCGAATCTTAAATTCTATCTCAAAACTCTAACTCCGGTCCGGCCTCACTGAAAATGCTGAAATGCTAAAAAATCAATCTACTGAACTGAAATAATGAAATAATTAACTTCAAATAAATGCATTTAAAATAATTATGCAATGAAGTCAATTAAATTTTAAAAATCTAGAATTATGCATGGATTATACGTCTACTGATTTACGGGTTCTACAGAAGTGATCCAACCATGGCTATAGGCCCTTGGGGCAGCCAAGATCAGATCCTTCCTCCTTGACATCCAAACTGAATTTTCGAATCACATTTCTGCACTTATGGGGAACTTGCTGTCATTTCGGTTTTCCAGCAAGCATGGGGCTTGTTTGGATGGACCAACATGGTCCTAATGCATCCTACTACATGTATACAAGCCGCCTTGGGAGCCTGGAGTCGATCCAATACCTGAAACTCACAAACCAAAAGAAATCGTGAAGCTTTCCATGAAGAGCCGAAATTCTGCATGTGTGTTCCCAAAATATTTTGACATGTATCTCGGTTTTTGCTTGCTAAAACATGATCATGTACTGAAAAATAAATGATAATATGACTTGATTGAGGTTTGAAAGAAATCTAGACATGCCTGGTTTCGTTTTGAAAGAAAACGAACGAAACAACGACGACGCGGCACGGAGGAGGTGGAGCGCTTCTCTTGCTCTTTTCTAGTTCTCGATTTTTCTTGCCTTCCCTCTAGCTAAGACTCAAGATTTTTCTACACTGAAAATGGATCTGAATGGTGAGGTATTTCGGTGGAGAGGGAGAGGGATTGAGTGGTTATGAAGGTGAGGAGAAGGGTGCACAATATAAGGATCATATCAAGACCAAGTCCACTCCCCTTTTGAATTTGAATTTTGAATTGATATCAAATGAGTTGGTGGATGCTTCTAGGAGGTGGTGGCCGAAATTTATCTTGATTCTATACTAGGATATGTCCATTTATTTAATTAAATTGTGCTCCCAAAAATCCTAGAATTATCCTACTAATTACATGCAAAGAATTGGTCAAAGTTGGTGAGTTGGAAAATGAATCTTCTAGCACTAAGGGTGGCCGAAAAATGCATGATAAAATAAAGGAAAATGTTGATTATCTAGTCAACTAATAATCCTTAAAAGCCTTACTAATCCTTTAAATAATTTAGTGAGCTAACCCCTTAATTTAATAACTTAAATGAGTTCATTTCTTAATCACCTCAAATAATTAAATTAAATCTTCAAACCTTCCTTTCTAACTTAAATGAACTTAGTTACTAGCTAAAATAACTTCTGGAAATATTTCTCGAATCTTAAATTCTATCTCAAAACTCCAGCTCCGGTCCGGCCTCACTGAAAATACTGAAATGCTAAAAATCAAACTGCTGAACTGAAATAATAAATAATTAACTTCAAATAAATGCATTTAAAATAATTATGCAATGAAGTCAATTAAATTTAAAAATCTAGAATTATGCATGGCTTATACGTCTACTGATTTACGGGTTCTACAATCCTCCCCCCCTAAAATAAATTTCGTCCTCGAAATTAGAACTCACCGAATAACTCGGGGTATCGACTTCTCATCTCCGGCTCAGACTCCCACGTAGCTTCCTCCTCTGAATGGTTGAGCCATTTGACTTTGACTCGCTTAACCAACTTGTTCCGAAGTTTCTTCTCCTGTCTGTCTAGGATCTGCACGGGTCTCTCCTCATAAGATAAGTTCGGAGTAAGCTGCAACGGCTCGAAATTCAGCACATGCGAAGGATTTGCCATATACTTCCTCAGCATGGAGACGTGAAAGACATTGTGTACTCCGGCCAGATTTGGCGGAAGAGCCACACGATACGCTAGCGTCCCAACTCTGTCGAGGATCTCAAACGGTCCAATGAATCTCGGACTGAGCTTCCCTTTCTTGCCAAATCTCATGACACCCTTCATAGGTGCCACTTTCACGAAGACATGATCGCCCACTGCAAACTCTAACTCTCTCCTCCGCTGATCGGCATAACTCTTCTGTCGGCTCTGAGCAGTCCTCATCCTATCACGGATCTTGACTACTACATCTGCTGCCTGCTGAACAATCTCTGGACCCAACTCTGCTCTCTCTCCTACTTCATCCCAATGAACAGGAGATCTACACTTGCGACCATACAGCGCTTCATACGGAGCCATACCTATAGACGACTGGAAACTGTTGTTATAGGTGAACTCTACCAATGGTAAGTTCGACTCCCAACTCCCAGAGAAATCAATGACGCAAGCACGGAGAAGATCCTCTAAGATCTGAATAACTCGCTCCGACTGTCCATCTGTCTGCGGATGGAAAGCTGTGCTAAACAGCAACTTCGTACCCAAAGTCGAATGCAAACTCTTCCAAAACGAGGAAGTGAATCTGGGATCTCTGTCGGATACGATAGAAACTGGAATACCATGGAGTCGGACTATCTCTCGGATATACAGCTCTGCATACTGAACCATGGTGAAAGTCGTCTTAATAGGCAAGAAGTGCGCTGATTTGGTAAGACGATCTACAATCACCCAGATAGCATTCGATCCTCTGGCTGACCTCGGCAATCCGGTCACAAAGTCCATGGTAATGTTCTCCCACTTCCACTCGGGAATAGGAAGAGGCTTGAGCAAACCTGCTGGTCTCTGATGCTCGGCCTTCACTAACTGGCAAGTCAGGCACTCGGATACAAAATGCCTGATGTCCTTCTTCATTCCTGGCCACCAATACAATAGCTGCAGATCTTTGTACATCTTCGTACTCCCAGGGTGAATAGAGTACGGGGACGTATGGGCCTCTGATAAGATGTCTGCTCGGATAGAATCACTGCTAGGAACCCATATCCTATCTCGGTATCTCACAATACCGTCGCTGACTGTATACAAAACACTGCCCTTAGCTTCATCTCTCTTCTTCCACTGTGCCAACTGCTCATCTGCTGCCTGACCGCTGCGAATACGGTCAATAAGAGAGGACTGGATAGTCAAGGTAGATAAACGAGGAACTCTACCTCGAGGGTAAGTCTCAAGATCAAACCTCTGCATCTCGATCTGAAGAGGTTTCTGAATCGTCAAATGAGCCATCACTGCGACTTTCCTGCTCAAAGCATCCGCAACTACATTAGCTTTACCCGGGTGGTAGCTAATGTCACAATCGTAGTCTTTCACAAGCTCCAACCAACGTCTCTGACGCATGTTCAGCTCCTTCTGCGTAAAGAAATACTTGAGGCTCTTATGGTCGGTAAAGATCTGACACTTCTCTCCATACAGATAGTGCCTCCAAATCTTCAAAGCAAAAACTACGGCCGCTAACTCCAGATCATGGGTAGGGCCGCCTCAAAGACAAAAGATTTTGTAGAGCCCAAAAATCATTACACATAAATCCCATGCATTTATTTAATTGTTAAATTATTTATTTAAATTTAAAATGATTTATAGCGATGTATGATCTATTGAAATCGCATTATTTTAATTATTTATGTCTATGTGATGCACGTTAAATGTTTTCTTGATTTTCATGTTTCAGGCGATCATTCGATGCGGGATCGAGGAAAAGAGACCGGCGACGAGTTTGGCAATTTTAAAACGTGGTATTTTTATTTTAAGTTAAAGATGGGGCATTTTAAATAATTTATTTAGTTCTAGCATTTTAAAAGCCTAAATTATTTATTTGAGTGATTTTAGAATTTTAATACTTTTAAAGTCTACCAGTTGTGAATTTTATTTAAATTAGAGAATTTTATTAGAGTGTGTCGTAGTTTACCATTTTGATTAACTTGTTAATCGAGTTAGTGTTTTTAAATTAGCTTGTTATATTTTAATTAAGAAATAATTTGGCCCTAATTATATTAAACACACCCACACTTACACACACAAAACCGATATCACACATACACACAAAATCACAATTTCAGAAATTTATTCTTGAGAGAAAACTAGGGTTCTTAGTAGAAAGAGCAGCCTCCCCCTTCCTGTATATTTTCTAGCATTTTTTCGTGGTTTTTGTTGCAAGAAATCGTGCCACGTTCGTCTCGGATCGTCTCTCGCATCCTTCCCGTTTCGGTGTCGTCGATCGGTAACGTTAAAGATTTAAAGGCATGTATATACTATTTTTCCTGTGTCGATCTCGTCATATTAAGCGTTGTGTTGTTTATTATGTGTAAGAATCCATGTGTGGTGTGCAAAGTTTGAGCAGAAACTTGTTAGGTTGATTTTTGCAAATGTTTTTAGATATAAAACTCAAAATTTACTGTTCTTTTAAATACTGCGGTTTTTGGTCACTTTTTTCTGGAAAAACGTTCAACATAAAAAACATAGAACTTTTTGATACCTTCGATTTGACAGTACATTCGAAATATTTGGATAAGAAATGAGTGAGTTATGATCGTTTTTGTGGGACTGCTCAAACTGCATTTTCTGAAAATATATGCTATTAACGTGTTCTTGAAGTTCTATTGTTGCAGGATTCGTTGGGGATCGACGGGTAACCGCTGCTGCATATAGGTATATTGTTAATGATGTTGGGATGGTTATTTGCGTTTCGTATTGTGTCGTTAGTGTGAGGGCCCGTATTTCATATTCATAATTTTACGAAATTATTAAAAATTTTCTCTTTAAATAAATAAACTTGCAACGTATAAAAACTTTCGTAAAATAACGTAACGGTTTAACATAAACATAGCAGCGAAAACTGAATAATGTTTTAAACAATAACTTAAAATATATAAAGTTATAACAAGAGTTTGAACATAAAACTGAATAATTAAACGTGAGGTCCTCGGGTTCGTACTACCGCTGATCCGAGCTAACTCACTGGTCCCCGTCCTCAGCCTCTGCATCTTCAGTACCTACATCAATCAAGTCTAGTGAGTCTAAAGATCCTGCATTGCATATATCGTGAATAACAAGTAAATATATCATAAAATCGCATGCAACGTAAAAATATCGTATCGTAAAGCGTAACGTAAAAATCGTATCGTGAGTAATTATAAATACGTGCATATCTTAAAATAGTACGTAAAAGCTTTGCTCGATAGAGCTCTGTCATAACATATCATATCGTAATTTTTGGTAGAGATAATGTTTCTACGAAAGTGGCCCATAACATAACTTACACGTCTGATCAGACTAAACCACAGTATACTCGACGGTAGTTATCATCACAGCCCTTGGACTGGATATCCGTACCCATTCATAATCCTAAACCGGTCGTATGTCACCGGGTGAAGCAATCCCATAAGCGTAAGGTGTCCACAAGATATATCGCATAAATCTCAAAAATAAACAATTTATATTTTTATGCACGTAATATAATTATTATCATGTTTTAATTTACCAATTGAGTTGGATCGTTCCCAGGCTCGCTGCGACCTAATTCTAACATGAGACACATGCAAATAATCTCAACTTGACCAACATCTCATAATCGAACTAAAAACGAGACAATTACGCCCAACAAACTTAGTATCTAACCATTACTCCATACCAGCCCAAACCAACATCAAACCATCATTTAGTCATGATTAAAATACACCTAATATACTTAAAATATAAACCAAGGGCTGTAATACATGAAAATTTTGCATGGAGGCCAAAATCATGAAATGCTCTTTCGAGAGTCAATTTGGCACATTGCACCGTAAATTCTCGTACGACCTCTAAACTTAACCAAATCACAAACAGCCAAAAACATGACCTTCCTAACTCAATAACGTACTGTCCAGTCCTAGGCCATAGGCTAAAAGCCAATCAAGAACTCGAAACAAGCCTCTTGAACCGAAGCCAAAGTTTCTGTCAACAAAAATGCAGCAGCGGCTGCTGTGATTCCTTGGCTTCGTTTTCGAGGCTATTGGCCATTGGGGCTTGAACCACCGACTAGAACCTCTTATTAACATCCTAAGCTGTGGCGTGAACCATGGCTAAGGGCCCTACGCCAACCACAATCCAAGCAACCACCCAAAACAATCCAAAGCTTCACCCGAGAACACATATGCTGTACCGTGGGGAGTGTTGCTTGTTCTTGCTGTCATGTGTCATTCGAGTGGCCATGTTATCAACCATGGCATGATCTAAACATCATGAGGTATTGTGTGAACTATGGGTAAGGGCTAGAAGCCAACCAAGATCCACCCCCAACCTCAAAACCGAAACTACTCACACAAAACAGAAATGAAAACCGAAGGGGCATTTGTCTTGTTTATTTTAAAAACCGATGAGAGCATGAACCAAGCCATGAAAGGTCATCTTGGTCACGTCCTAGACATGCTAAGGAAGTATTATAACCATGGCTACAGCCCATTGGACAGACATGGTTCGAACACACACCTTAGACAACAAACAAGGAAAATCGAGACTCAAATCTGCACTATGGAGAGTTGCTGTCCATTCAGTTGCTGGGGGGGGGGGAAGGGCTTTAACCAACGGACTAACACCTTCCTAGCACACCTTATATTATGTCTATAAGCAGCCTTGAGCCCCTCGAAATCGAGCCAACCCTGAAACCACAGAAACATGAAAACCGTGAGGTGCACAAGTGAAGAGTCGAAAAATCTGCACAATGTTTTTCGAAAGTTCTTGACATGATTTCGGTTTTGTCATAGATCAAGCACATGTAATGGTTTACAAATAGATATATAACTTGATTGAAGAGCAAAGAAATAATATAGACATGCCTTAAGTTGTTTTTACAATAAACAACACAATACGTCGGATCGGGAGACACGGCAACGGAAATGAAGACACCTTGCTATTGTTGCTGTCTTGGGTGAGAATGGGAGCTTCTAAATCTCTAATATTTCGTGCTAGGGAGAATGAAGAAGGTGGTGAAGGTTTGTGGTCAAATAAGATTGTGCATGGGTTAGTAATTGATGTCAAGTTGGGGGGACATGCATGTTGAATGGTTTTCATTTATTTTCTTGTTGTTGGGGGAGTTAAATGGTGTAAAGTTGGGAATGTGTGGAGTAGAATATGACCAAGAGTAGGCTGCCAATTAGTGTTGGATTTGTTTAAGTTTTGCTAAGTAAAATCCTAGGCTAGTTAAGCTTGATTAAAAGGTTAATTAAGCATAATCTTGATGAATTAAGAAGCCTACAATTAAATTGGTGATTAATTAATTAAAGTAGACTTAAATCCACTTGATTTCATTAAAATAAATTATTTCTTAGCTCGGAATAAATTTAGGAATATTTTTGGATCATAAAATTCATCTCCGATTTCCTATCTCCGGTCCGGTCTCGCGTATATATCTAAAAAGCTAAAATTTGAAATACGCGATTTAAAATCCTTAAAAATAACGTAAATTATTTAAATGCAATTAAATCAACAATTTCTTAAAATAATAACAATTTAAAATTAAACAATAGAAATTATGCACATATCTACGCATATTGGTTTTTCGGGTACTACAATACTCCCCCACTTAAATAAAGTTTCGTCCTCGAAATTAGAACTCACCGAATAAATCTGGAAAGCGACTCCTCATCTCTGACTCTGACTCCCAAGTAGCTTCCTCATCTTAATGATTAAGCCACTTGACCTTCACTGATTTGATCACCTTGTTTCGAAGCTTCTTCTCCTTACGGTCTAAGATCTGCACTGGTCTTTCTTCATAAGACAAGTTAGGAAAAACCTGCAGCGGCTCAAAGTTCAACACATGAGAAGGGTTCGCTAAATAATTCCTCAACATCTACACATGGAACACATTGTGTACTACGGCCAGATTCGGCGGAAGAGCGACACGATATGCTAATGTCCCAACTCTGTCGAGGATCTCAAATGGTCCGATGAACCTCGGACTAAGCTTCCCCTTCTTTCCGAATCTCATGACACCCTTCATCGGTGCTATCTTCACGAAAACATGGTCACCAACGGCAAACTCTAGATCTCTCCTCCTCCGGTCGGCATAACTCTTCTGTCGACTTTGAGCAGTCCTCATCCAGTCACGGATTACGACTACTAGATCAGCAGTCTGCTGAACGATCTCTGGTCCTAACTTTGATACCTCGCCTACTTCATCCCAATGAATAGGCGATCTACACTTCCTACCGTACAGTGCTTCATAAGGAGCCATACCTATAGACGACGGAAAGCTGTTGTTATAGGTAAAATCCACTAATGGCAACTTCGATTCCCAGCTCCCTAAGAAATCAATGACACAAGCACGGAGAAGATCCTCCAAGATCTGAATAACTCTCTCTGATTGACCATCTGTCTGAGGGTGAAAAGTTGTGCTAAACAACAACTTCGTACCCATAGCTGAATGCAGACTCTTCCAAAATGAGGAAGTGAATCTTGGATCTCTGTCACAAACAATAGAGACCGGGATACCGTGCAATCGGACTATCTCACGGATATATAACTCAGCATACTGAATCATGGAGAAAGTCATCTTAATAGGCAAGAAATGCGCTGACTTGGTAAGACGATAAACAATCACCCATATTGTAATGCCCGGTTACTCGTACAAATGATAATAATGCGTTTATGTCGTTTATTATGTAGTTATTTAGCTTATTAGATTTCATGTGATGATTAAAGTATCAATATTGAGATTGAACATGACTTTTATATTGCCCATGGTATATTGAGAATGAATAAATGTCTAAATAGTTAGAGTAAGATGTGTAGGTGATGATAGTGTAATGGAAGTTGTGGGAAATGAGATGTAGATATGGTAGTTCGTACGGGTTTTAATATAATGATTTGAATATTGATCCAAATTATGTGAGGCCTTAACCATTAGAAAGCTAAGATATAATGCTACAACTTTCACGTTTTGGGTTTTGTCCAAATCATTGTGGAAGACAAGCCAAAAGTGCCTCGAAGTGTATCGTGTATACCTTCCTTCCCTCACTGACACATGCTAGGAGAATGGGCATAACTTTTTACTCCAACCTCTAAATGACCTGAAACTATTTGTAGATTCAAGCCAAGACATAGGGCTACAGCTTCGTAGTTTACCATTTTTTCAGATTATGAACGGAATATAAGTTTCCGGAGAGATTTTTGACGAAGTAGTGCGCAGAGGCAGAACAGGTGGCGCCCGAGCGGTAAGATTTTACCGCCCGAGCGCCCGTGCATTATCATTCCACAAATTTTACAGAACATGTGGCGCCCGAGCGGTAGAAAATGACCGCCCGAGCGACAGTGCACGAAAATTTTACCTTTTGATCAGAACATTCCGCGCTCGAGCGGTAGAAAACTACCGCCCGAGCGCCGCCTAATATATAAGAAGATAAGCATCGAGTTTCTAAACCATTTTTTCAGTATTTTCCATTCCTTAACAGCAAAATCTCGAGAGAAAAATCTAGAAAACATCCTCTAAAGCTTCTTTCTTCATTCCTTTCAAAGTTTTGAAGTTAGATTTTAGTTCTCCATCACAAGTACATGTAGGTGACAATAAAGGAATGATTTTAATCTAGTTAATGCAATAGTGACTGAATTATTGGTATATTTGACAGTATAGGAGCAAGAAACACCGTCTCAAACCAGTGTTCTTAAGCTTGGACAGTAAGTTGGCATGTTCTTGAAGTAATACATGAGTAATATTATGAATTTCAAATGCTTCTCATTTTCTATTGCTATATGTACATTGTTAGTATGTTTATTGATGAAAACATAGCACCATATTCCATTGTTATGTATTAAATATTTAAGGAACTCATGAATATTGAAGATGGGTGCTATGTCATGAACATGAACATGGACATGAAAGGAAAATGACTGATTTTTACATGATATAGAGCTTGTTGACATCATGGGTGGTTTTAAGTCCACCAAAGCTATTTGCCAATATATGTTCATGGGGCATGGGGTTGCCAAAGGTTGCTCCCTGACGTTCAACACAGTAGTAGCTATATAATAAAGCAAGCACAGTAGTATAGGTCAACTAATGAGGCTCAAGTACAAAAATGAACATTGAATATATGCTACGGTATGACATGTTTTTAAGATTCATTGTTGTCACGACTTGATATGTATGTTCCTTCGATGCATATTGATACATATAAGTGCCAACTTATTGAGTTTTATAAACTCACGTAGCTCATGTGTTACAGGATCAGGTAGTGAAGAGACATAGGATGCCGGTTCGCCAATGGATGCTTGTGACGTGCCCTACCTCGACAAGAACCGGGACTTCTTATTGTATAGCTTCCGCATATGTATTGTAGTAAATTTTATATGAGGGTTTGAAACAAGTTCCATGTTATGTATGATGATACAAAGTATGTTGGTATATGAGAATATGTTTATAAATGTGTATAAATAGTATTGCTTGAGTTTTGGTGTATACAAAATATAGGGACATCATGCCAAAATTTTTATAAACCATCAAAGTGATGCCTCTTGTTTGATTTGCTTCATAATATAGTTATATCATTCAAACCTTATTTTAATTATGGTAATTATGCTAAGTATAGAGTAAGGGTGTGACATTTTTATGGTATCAGAGCCCACGGTTCTTCGACAGGAAAGACACTGCACTTCATCCACATGGAGAACTCGGCAAGTAAGTATCTTTGTATTCCATAGTTTATGCTAAGTTATGTGTTTCTACGTGACCTACATGTAGGTTAAGATAAGCGACGATGCCATCGAAACGTAAAGTACATGAAGGAGAGTCATCTAAGGGCAATGCCCCAGCAGTCGAAGGTGAGGGCAGTGCGCCACGACCGATAGATGACTTCGCTAAATTACTCCAACAACAAGCAAAGGTCCATGGTGAACAAATACAGCAGCTACTGGAAATGCAACGGACTACTCAAGAACAGGCACAAGTACAAGCAATAGTACACCGACATGGGCCTGTTCAAACCGACGTGTATGATCGTTTTCGACGTCTAAATCCTCCGGAGTTCATGGGAAGCACTGATCCGACAGTAGCAGAGGAGTGGATTAAATCATTGGAGTCCATCTTCTCCTACCTTCATATGGATGATGCTGACCAAGTAACTTGTGCCATCTTTCTCTTAACAAAACATGCAAGAATATGGTGGGAAAGTGCAAGAGTTGCATTACCGGTTGGACCATTGACATGGGGAACTTTCAAAACTGTGTTTTACAACAAGTATTTCAGTAAAGATGTACGAGCCCAGAAAGCCAGTGACTTCCTGAATTTGAAGCAAGGGACCATGTCAATGGCGGACTACATACAACAATTTGAGGCCGGAGTCCAATATGTACCGTATATTGCACAAGATGACACAAGTAAGGGCGAACACTTCATGCGGGGACTTCACTCTGAAATTAAAAGAGATGTAAGGATGTCGAAAGTTGCTACATACGGGGAGATAGTAGAAAGAGCACTTATGGCAGAACAAGATGAACATGACATTGACATAGACAGGCAACATCGAAGGCAACAGTACTTTCAAAAGAGCCAAGGAACAGGACATGGCAAAAAGACCGATAGCAAAGGTACTCGACCAGAGAAACCCCGTAGCAAGGGTCCCCCTCCACGTAAAGAACAGGACAGGCCACCTTGTCCTAAATGTGGCAAACTCCATGGCGGAGAGTGTATGCAGGGTTCTAATGTCTGTTATCGTTGCAAGAAGCCAGGACATCTCGCCAAGAATTGTCCAGGAAGTTCTGAGAAAGTACAGGGACGCCTTTTCTCCATGACCAAAGAAGAAGTGGATGCAGATACATCGATGATCACCGGTATGTTCTTGATTTCTGGTATTACTGCTATTGTTTTACTAGATTCAGGAGCCACGCATTCTTTTATTTCGGAATCGTTTGTAAAGAGACTGGGCATTACACCAAGTACAACAGAGACACAACTCTCCATAGCCTTACCTTCCGGGTAAGAATTACAGACAAATCAGATTGTGCGAGTATGTCCAATATATGCCCAAGGCCATCAGATGTATGCTGAATTGATTGTTTTGAAAATGACCGATTTTGATGTGATATTGGGAATGGATTGGCTCTCGAAGTACAGAGTTACTATTGACTGTGGCATAAAGATGATCAAGTTTGCACCAGTAGGAGCTAAACCATTCACCGTAGCAAGTGCATGTATATCCTTACCTCTTCGGATAATCTCTTGTATGAAGGCTTGTAAATTACTACAGAAGGGGTGTCAAGGATATTTGGCATCTGTGTTAACTAGTGATCCACCTGTTCGTGAATTAAAAGATACAGATGTTGTTTGTGAATTTCCAGAAGTATTTCCTGATGATGTAACAGGCTTACCCCCAGATAGAGAGATCGAATTTGTAATTGATGTTGTGGCAGGAACTCATCCGATCTCAAAAGCTCCTTATCGATTAGCTCCTACAGAAATGAATGAATTGAAAGAACAGTTACAGGAGTTGCTTGATAAAGGGTTTATTAGACCGAGCTTTTCACCGTGGGGTGCACCTGTTTTGTTTGTGAAAAAGAAAGACGGTACTCTTCGTCTATGCATTGATTATCGGGAGTTGAACAAAGTGACAATCAAAAATAAGTATCCACTCCCTAGAATTGATGATTTGTTTGATCAACTACAAGGAGCTGCTATCTTTTCGAAAATTGATCTACGATCAGGCTATCATCAATTAAAAGTGAAGTCAGATGATATTTCAAAGACTGCCTTCAGAACCAGGTACGGGCATTATGAATTTCTTGTAATGCCATTTGGACTAACGAATGCACCAGCTGCATTTATGGATATAATGAATAGAATTTTCAAGCCATTCCTAGACAGGTTCGTGATTGTGTTTATAGATGATATTCTCATCTACTCACGAACTGTAGAGGAGCATAGAGAACATTTGCAATTAGTTTTGCAGACTTTGAAGGATAAACATTTATATGCAAAATGGAAGAAATGTGAATTTTGGCTTGAAAAAGTATCATTCTTGGGTCATATCATTTCAAAAGAAGGCATATCAGTGGATCCAAGTAAGATTGAAGCTGTTAATAACTGGCTACGACCTACCACTGTTACCGAGGTACGTAGTTTTCTTGGGCTAGCTGGTTATTACCGTCGGTTTATAGCGGGATTTTCTAAGATAGCATTGCCTTTGACTGCTTTAACTCGAAAGAATGTGAAATTTGTATGGGACAAAGCATGTGATCGCAGTTTCCAAGAGTTAAAGGTAAAATTGACTTCAGCACTGGTCCTTGCTATTCCAGAAGGATCAGGAGATTTTATAGTGTACAGTGATGCTTCGAAACAAGGTTTAGGAGCAGTCTTGATGCAACACGGGAAGGTGATCGCTTATGCCTCTAGGCAATTGAAAGAATATGAAAAGAACTATCCAACACATGATTTAGAACTGGCAGCAATGGTATTTGCATTGAAAATATGGCACCATTATTTGTATGGCGAACGATGTGAAATTTATACGGACCACAAGAGTTTGAAATATTTATTCACGCAAAAAGAACTGAATATGAGACAACGAAGTTGGTTGGAATTGGTGAAGGATTACGATTGTGTTATTAATTATCATCCAGGCAAAGCCAATGTTGTTGCAGATGCGTTAAGTCGAAAGTCCAGTTCTATTGCTGCAATGCAAGTACAAGAACAAATTTTATGTGATTTGCAGAATTTGAAGATTAATGTTATGCCAAAGGGCACTGCAATCCAATTACCATCTCTCATGATTCGACCAACACTTGCAGACAGGATCAAGGCCGAACAAAATACAGATACTGAATTCCAGCAATTGAGACAGCGAGATGAGGATAAAGGACATTCGAACTTTGAATTGAATGGGGAAGGAATATGGACATATCGGGGTAGATTGTGTGTGCCAAAACAAGGAACGATCAGGAACGACATTCTTATTGATGCTCATGCTACTCTCTATTCGATCCATCCAGAAGGCACTAAAATGTACAAGGATTTGAAACCATTATTTTTGTGGCCAGGTATGAAAAAGGACATTGCTCAATTTGTTGCACAATGTCTAACTTGTCAACAGGTCAAGACTGAACATCAAAGACCAGCAGGACTCCTGAAACCACTACCCATTCCTGAATGGAAATGGGAACACATCACGATGGATTTCATTCTTGGTTTGCCAAGAACTCAAAGAGGGTTCAATGCTATATGGGTTATTGTGAATCGACTTACAAAATCAGCTCACTTTCTTCCAGTGAAGACCACATACACGATGAATCAATATGCTGAAGAATACATCAAAGAGATAGTGAGGCTTCATGGCATCCCAGTGTCCATTGTATCAGATAGAGATCCCAAATTTACATCTGCATTTTGGAAAAGCTTGCATCATGCTATGGGAACTCGATTGTCATTCAGCACAGCATTCCACCCTCAAACTGATGGACAATCAGAAAGAGTGAATCAGATCTTAGAAGATATGTTGAGGTCATGTACTATTGACTTCCCAGGTAGTTGGGACAGTAAACTACCGTTGACTGAGTTTACATATAACAATAGCTATCAGTCAAGCATTGGAATGGCACCATATACTGCATTATATGGTAGAAAATATCGATCTCCAGTACATTGGGATGAAATAGGAGAAAGGAAATTATTAGGCCCTGAATTGGTACAACAGACAGCTGAATTGGTAAACAAGATCAGAGAAAGAATGCACAATGCCCAGAGTCGACAGAAAAGCTATGCTGATGTGCGACGTCGTCGATTGGAATTTCAAATTGGTGACCATGTATTTGTAAATATATCACCATTGAAGGGCATTTTGCGTTTTGGTAAGAAGGGAAAATTGAGTCCAAGATATATCGGTCCATTTGAAATCTTGGAAAGAATAGGAGACAGAGCCTACCGAGTTGCTTTACCTCCGAACTTGTCAAATGTGCACAATTTTTTTCACGTTTCCTTGCAACGAAAGTATTTGGCCAATCCTTCTCACGTTCTTCATTATGAACCATTGGAGCTTGCATCGAATCTCTCATATGAAGAACGACCGGTCCAAATCCTCGATAGGAAATCAAAAGTGTTAAGAGGCAAGGAAATACCCTTGGTGAAATTATTATGGCGCAATCATGCGATTGAAGAAGCAACTTGGGAGCGAGAAGACGAGATCCAACAGAGATATCCTGAACTATATGGTACGTCAAATTTCGAGGACGAAAATCTTTGCAGGAAAGGAGAATGAATTGTAATGTCCAGTTACTCGTACAAATGATAATAATGCGTTTATGTCGTTTATTATGTAGTTATTTAGCTCATTAGATTTCATGAGATGATTGAAGTATCAATATTGAGATTGAACATGACTTTTATATTGCCCATGGTATATTGAGAATGAATATATGTCTAAATAGTTAGAGTAAGATGTGTAGGTGATGATAGTGTAATGGAAGTTGTGGGAAATGAGATGTAGATATGGTAGTTCGTACGGGTTTTAGTATAATGATTTGAATATTGATCCAAATTGTGTGAGGCCTTAACCATTAGAAAGCTAAGATATAATCCTACAACTTTCACGTTTTGGGTTTTGTCCAAATCATTGTGGAAGACAAGCCAAAAGTTCCTCGAAGTGTGTCGTGTATACCGTCATTCCCTCACTGACACATGTTAGGAGAATGAGCATAACTTTTTACTCCGACCTCCAAATGACCTAAAACAAGTTGTCAAGCCAAGACATAGGGCTACAACTTCGTAGTTTACCATTTTTTCAGATTATGAACGGAAGATAAGTTTCCGGAGAGATCTTTGACGAAGTAGTGCGCAGAGGCAGATGGCCAGTACCGCCACACTTGAAACACTTCTCAGAGCCATACATGCAAACCTCGGTATGGCGGCGTGTGCACCTGGCACAGACCGGGTACTCCTGCCTCCTCGGGACCTCACGTCCCTGCTGCTGCTGCTGCTCTCTGCTCCTCGATGGGCCATGGAAAGGCCCCTTATGCTGCTGGTGCTGCTGAGGAGGGCGGTGGGGCACCTGAAATGGCCGCTTACCTTGCGGTCATTCACGATATCTCTCTGATCGTGCTCTGCAGTAAGAGCTCTAGAGACAGCGACCTCATATATCATAGGGCCAGCAACCCTAACATCACGGCGCAAGATCGACCGCAATCCATCCATGAAGTGCCTAAGTCTGGCACCCTCATCGTTCGCGATCAGGGGTACAAAGTGACAACCCCTCTCGAACTTACGGATAAACTCCGTAACAGTCATGTCACCCTGTCTCAGGGTCATAAACTCCCTGGTCAATCTCGAACGCACGTCATCAGTTAAATACTTAGAGAAGAATACCTCTCTAAAGCGCGTCCAACTGAGAGTAGCTAGATCCAGAGCTACAGATGCGCCCTCCCACCACAGACGGGCGTCTCCTCCAAAAAGATAGGTCGCACAGCGGACCCTGTAAACATCTTCCAGCTCCATAAATCTGAAAGTAACCTCTAGGGACTTAATCCATCCTTCAGCAACCATGGGATCAGACGTCCCAGTGAACTCCTTCGGGTTCATCCTCATGAACCGCTCACATATAGCCTCGGGTCTAGGCGGCCTAGCTACCGCTGCAGCATTGTTCCCCGCGAACTGTGCGAATAACTGAGTCATACCCGCCATCATCTGGGTAGCATATCAGGTGGTGGAGGAGGTGGCGGTGGACCTCTATCCTCATAACAGTTCTGAGTCTCATCAGCCTCGCTTTCAGCACCCCTCGGGCGGTCAATAGCTCGTCTAGGAGGCATACTGTACCATGTAAAGTCCTTACGTAACCAACATGCAATATTTCTACTATTTTTCTTGAAATTTAAATATATAATTACTAAAACATAATCTTAACATAAAATATTTTTCATGAGAACATGCTGATAAAATATTACATGAGAACATGCTGGTAAACTATTTCATGTTCAAAAAATGTAATACGTGAAAGTAGGACATACAGACTGAAGACGTGACTTCGTGAGCTTCTCTAGATCAGTAGTAAGTACAACCCTTTACAAGAAACATCGCTCTGATACCAACTGTAAGGGCCCGTATTTCGTATTCATAATTTTACGAAATTATAAAAAATTTTCTCTTTAAATAAATAAACTTGCAACGTATAAAAACTTTCGTAAAATAACTCAACGGTTTAACATAAACATAGCAGCAGATACTGAATAATGTTTTAAACAATAACTTAAAATATATAAAATAATTAAATGTGAGGTCCACGGGTTCGTACTACCGCTGATCTGAGCTAACTCAATGGTCCCCGCCCTCAGCCTCTGCATCGTCAGTACCTACATCAATCAAGTCTAGTGAGTCTTAAGACCCAGCATGCATATATCGTGAATAACAAGTAAATATATCATAAAATCGCATGCAACGTTAAAATATCGTATCGTAAAGCGTAACGTAAAAATCGTATCGTGAGTAATTATAAATACGTGCATATCTGAAAATCATACGTAAAACCTTTGCTCGATAGAGCTCTGTCATAATATATCATATCGTAATTTTTGGTAGAGATAATGTTTCTACGCAAGTGGCCCATAACATAACATACACGTCTGATCAGACTAAACCACAGTATACTGCACGGTAGTGATCATGACAGCCCTTGGACTAGATATCCATACCCATTCATAATCGTAAACCGATCCTAAGTCACCGGGTGAAGCAATCCCATAAGCGTAAGGTGGCCACAAGACATATCGCATATATCTCAAAAATAAACAATTTATATTTTTATGCACGTAATATAATTATTATCCTGTTTTAATTTACCAATTGAGTTGGATCGTTCACAGGCTCGCTGCGACCTACTTCTAACATGAGACACATGCAAATAATCTCAACTTGACCAACATCTCATAATCGAACTAAAAACGAGACAATTACGCCCAACAAACTTAGTATCTAACCATGACTCCGTACCAACCCAAACCAACATCGAACCATCGTTTAGTCATGATTAAAATACACCTAAAATACTGGAAATATAAACCAAGGGCTGTAATACACGAAAACTTTGCATGGAGGCCAAAATCATGAAACGCTCTTTCGAGAGTCACTTTGGCACATTGCACCGTAAATTCTCGTACGACCTCTAAACTTAACCAAATCACAAACGGCCAAAAACATGACCTTCCTAACTCAATACGGTACTGTCCAGTCCAAGGACATAGGCTAAAAGCCAACCGAGAACTCGAAACAAGCCTCTTGAACCGAAGCCAAAGTTGCTGTCAACAAAAATGCAGCAGCGGCTGCTGTGATTCCTTGGTTTCGTTTTCAAGGCTATTGGCCATTGGGGCTTGAACCACTGACCAGAACATCTTACCAACATCCTAAGGTGTTGCTTGAACCATGGCTAAGGGCCCTAAGCCAACCACAATCCAAGCAGCCACCCAAAACAATCCAAAGCTTCACCCTAGAACGCATATGCGGTACCGTGGGGAGTGTTGCATGTTCTTGCTATCATGTATCATTTCAGTGGCCATATGATCAACCATGGCATGATCTAAACATCATGAGGTATTGCGTGAACCATGGCTAAGGGCTAGAAGCCAAACAAGATCCACCCCCAACCTCAAAAATAAAACTACTCACACAAAACAGAAATGAAAACCGAAGGGGCACTTGTCTTGTTTATTTTAAAAACCGATGAGACCATGAACCAAGCCATGAAATTTCATCTTGGTCACGTCCTAGACATCCTAAGGAAGTATTCTAACCATGGATACAGCCCCTAGGAAAGCCATGGTTCGAGCACATACCTTAGACAACAAACCAAGAAAATCGAGACTCAAATCTGCAATATGGAGAGTTGCTGTCCATTCAGTTGCTGGGGGGGGGGGGGGGGGGGGAGGGCTTTAACCAACGGACTAACACCTTCCTAGCACACCCTATATCATGTCTATAAGCAGCCTTGAGACCCTGGAAATCGATCCAACCCTGAAACCACAAAAACATCAAAACCGTGAGGTGCACAAGTGAAGAGTTGAAAAATTTGCACAATGTTTTTCGAAAGTTCTTGACATGATTTCGGTTTTGTCATAGATCAAGCACATGTAATGGTTTAAAAATAGATATATAACTTGATTGAAGAGCAAAGAAATAATATAGACTTGCCTTAAGTTGTTTTTACAATAAACAACACAATACGTCGGATCGGGAGACACGACAACGGAAATGAAGACGCCTTGATATTGTTGTTGTCTTTGGTGAGAATGAGAGCTTCTAAATCTCTAATATTTCGTGCTAGGGAGAATGAAGAAGGTGGTGAAGGCTTGTGGTCAAATAAGGTGGTGCATGGGTGAGAATTGATGTCAAGTTGGGGGGACATGCATGTTGAATGGTTGTCATTTCTTTTCTTGTTGTTGGGGGAGTTAAATGGTGTCAAGTTGGGATTGTGTGGAGTAGAATATGACCGAGAGTAGGCTGCCAATTAGTGTAGGATTTGTTTAAGTTTTACTAAGTAGAATCCTAGGCTAGATAAGCTTGATTAAAAGGTTAATTAAGCATAATCTTGATGAATTAAGAAGCCTACAATTAAATTAGCGATTAATTAATTAAAGTAGACTTAAATCCACTTGATTTCATTAAAATAAATTATTTCTTAGCTCGGAATAAATTTAGGAATATTTTTGGATCATAAAATTTATCTGCAATTTCCTATCTCCGGTCCGGTCTCGCGTATATATTTAAAAAGAAAAAATTTGAAATACGCGATTTAAAATCCTTAAAAATAACGTAAATTATTTAAATGCAATTAAATCAAAAATTTCAAAAAATAATAACCATTTAAAATTAAATAAAATAAATTATGCACATATCTACGCATATTGGTTTTTCGAGTACTACAGTTAGCCACTTGGGATAAAGAGTAGTCGTAAAAATTGTTTTGTTGTCAAAAGTCGTGTCCACAAGTTTATGGTGTCACTTGTGATGCGTGGTTGTTTTGGGGCAATTGTATAGGTTTGAGTCAGTGTTATAGTATTCTAGGATGGGTCTCGAGGTGTCGATTCATGGTTGGGATGATCGAGTTAGGGAGATTAAGTAACAGGCACAGAAATTTTCGTTAGTTTATTCCTTCCACAGTTACATGGACCCGTACACGAACCTTGGCATGGGGTCCGTGCCTTTGTTTCCTTCGAAGTGTCATTTTCCAGAGCCTACACAGACCTTTAATCGGATCCTGACACGGGGTCTGTGTCCTTACTTCTTTTAGGGTATA
Organism: Primulina tabacum; assembly: GCF_025594145.1. Classification (NCBI taxonomy): domain Eukaryota; kingdom Viridiplantae; phylum Streptophyta; class Magnoliopsida; order Lamiales; family Gesneriaceae; genus Primulina; species Primulina tabacum. The sequence continues at coordinate 15,542,033 of NC_134556.1, forward strand.
ATTTTACAGAGCCTACACGGACCCGTAGCCGGACCTGGGTACGGGGTCCGTGTACTCCATTTTTGGGAAAAAGTTTTAGTAATTGTTTTGGGGTTTTATGTCATGGTTTAGTACGATAATTAAACTGGGTCAAGTCTAGAGTACTCTAGAATGTCATAAGCTATTTATTTGATTCGGTGGTGAGCACGAATACATACGTCTAAGTTATGCAAGTTAAGTGTTGAAATTCATGAGAGTATGTGCAGCAGTGGCCCCAAACGAGATCCAACGAGTCCCTCAACGCCAAGTAAGTATGTTCGACCTGCAAAGAAAATATTTTTAAGTTTTTGAGGTATGTTAAATGTCTTGTGACCAAATTATGTATGTGATTGAAAAACGGTAAAGTATGACGAGGGACCGATTCACCCCGTTAAATTATGAACGGGTTTAGATCAGGATTGGAAAGCGGTAAAGTATGACAAAGGACCAATCCACCCATTAAATTATGAACGGGGATCTCATGTATGTAGCTGTGGATCTTCCCTGTCAGTCCAGTACTGTGGTTTAGTCTAATCAGGCGTATTTATGTATTGGTCACTTGCTTTGAAACATGCCTCTACGCAAAATGATGAAGTTTATGTATGTTCAAGTATGTGCGATGTAAGCATGTTTAAAAAAAGTTTTATGTTGATGGCACGTCTATGTATGTAAGTACCTATGCTCAATCTTATTTATGCAAGTTCAAGTTCCAGTTTGTACGTTATATTTTAAAGCTGCATGTGATCTTATTACGTAGTACTCGTTATCCCAGTTTATGCATGTTGAGTCTTTAGACTCACTAGACTTGATCGATGCAGGTGAGGAGTAGTTTGAAGAGACGAGAGGTGGGGACCAGTGAGCTGGCTTGGACAAAGCGGAAGGCTAAACCCGAGGACCGCCATATTTTAAGTTCTTATGAAATGTTCAAAATACTCTGATTTCACGTTTTGATTACAATGTTTAAACAAGAATTTTTTCTTAGTAACTTTAGTTATGTTCACTCTTTTGCAAATATTTTCGGTTGGACAATTCGTTTGTGATCACAGTTTGAAATCTTATTGGTGTTTATGAAAATTTTTATTTTTCCGCAAAATTTCAAGTAGTTTAAAAGTACGATACGTTATAGTTTGTATTAGAGCGGTGTTCTTGTAAAGGGTTACGCCTACTGCCAGTTGCGCGAAGCTCACGAAGTCACATCTCAAGTCTGTAAGTTTTAAGGTTTTAAATTATTTCATGTAGTAAGCATTAAGCCATGATTTCAGCATGTCCATGTTTTAAGTTCAAGTTATGTGCATCTTATGGTATTGATATTATTTTCATGCACATTGGGTTAGGTGTTGGGTAAATTGTTGGAACAGTATGCCTCCTAGACGCATGATTAACCGGGAAGCAAGGGATGAGGACAAAGAGGCTCGAGAGGAGGGGAGAGACGCTCCTCCTCCTCCACCGCCAGATATGCAGGCACTGATGCTTGCAGGTATGACTCGGTTCCTCGCACAGCTTACGGGGAACAAGGCTGTAGTGGACACAGGGGTGAGGCCCAGACCGGAGGCTGTGTAAGAAAGGTTTAGGAGGATGAATCCTAAGTAGTTCTCATGGACTACTGACCCGATGATAGCTGAAGGATGGATTAAGTCCATCGAGGTGATTTTCGCATTTATGGAGCTGCAAGATGCAGATATGGTCAGATGTGCCACATTCCTTCTGACAGGGGATGCCAGACTGTGGTGGGACAGTGCGTCTGTGTCGGTTAATTTGTAGACTTTGACTTGGAACGGTATCAAGGAGGTATTCTACTCGAAGTACTTCACTGAGGAAGTACAATCCAGACTGACCCGAAAATTCATGACGTTGTGACAGGGAGACAGCAGCGTGGCAAGCTTTGTCAGGATGTTTGAAAGGGGGTGTCACTTTGTGCCCCTGATAGCTAACGATGCCCAGGGGAAGCTGAAGCATTTCATGGATGGTTTGCGACCGATCTTGCGCCGTGATGTCAGGGTTGCTGGTCGTACTACCTATGCTGTTGCCGTATCTAAAGCCTTGGCGATAGAGCAGGACCAAAGGGATATCGAGAGTGATAGGCAGGGAAAGATGCCCTATCAGGCACCTCAGCAGCAGCAGTAGCAGAGAACCCAGTTTAAGAGGCCTTTCCAGGGGCAGCAAGGGAAGAAGCCATTTCAGGGACCGCCGAAAGGCAAGGGTCCTGTTCCACAGTATAAGGCTCCTCAGAGGCCGGTTGAGTACCCAGTGTGCCCAAAATGCCAGCGCAACATCCGGGACAGTGCTTATATGGATCAGGCAAATGCTTTAAATGTGGAGCCAGCGATCACATTTTAAAGGAGTGCCCACAGTGGAGGCAGCCGACCCAGGGAAGAGTGTTCGCCATGCATGCTCAGGAGGCGAACCCAGAAACGACACTATTGACCGATAAACTTATTTAATTAAGCACCGTATTAATTGCCATGCATGTGTTTGATTTTATTTGGGGTTTATTTTTGTGCTAGTAATATTTTTGGGTGACATGGGATATAAATTTCTTCTATACTTGAGGTTAAGGTTATAATTTTGGGATATAAGTTTGTGTGTGCTAACATCTCTGGAAAAACATTTTCATAAATAGAGTATCCACGAAGGCCCTGATAGACTCAGGAGCCTCTCACTCTTTTATTTTGGAAACGTTCGCTAGTCACCTGGACGTCAAGTCTATTGGACTCGACGTGAGCTATTGAGAGACAGTCCCATGAGGGGAAGAATTGTTAGCTACTAGTGTGGTCAGAGACATCGATCTCGAGCTGCACGGCCACCTAGTGTACGCCGATCTGATCTTGTTGCCGATGCCAGAGTTTGATATCATCTTGGGAATGGATTGGCTGACGAAGAACAGAGTTCTCATTGAGTTTCAGAAAAGGTCAATATTGGTAAGACTTTTGGGCATGGAGCAGTTTCTCTTTGAGCCAGCTAGATGGAGGAGTTTCCCTCGCATGATCTCTTGAATGTAGGCGCGGAGACTCATTCACAAAGAGTGTCAGGCTTTCTTGGCCAGTGTTATTTCTGCACCTGACGTACCCACTCCGTCATTAACTGATGTGCCAGTAGTCAGAGATTTTCCTGACATCTTTCAAGATGACGTTACAGGCATTCCACCAGAGAGAGAGGTGGAGTTTTCAATTGATCTTTTGCCAGGCACCGTGCCAATCTCTAAGGCACCGTACCGGTTAGCTCCAGCTGAGATGTTAGAGCTCAAGCAGAAGACTTAGGAGCACTATACAAATAATTCATCCACCCTAGTTTCTCACCATGGTGCGCGCCAGTGCTCTTTGTGAAAAATAAACACAGGAGCATGAGGCTGTGTATCGATTACCAAGAACTGAACAAGGAAACGATCAAGAATAAATACCCACTTCCAAGGATCGAGGACTTGTTCGATCAGTTGCAGGGAGCTACAGTGTTCTCTAAGATAGATCTTCGATCGGGGTATCATCAGGTGAAGATGAAAGATGCAGATGTTCATAAGACAGCCTTCAGAACCAGATATGGGCATTACGAGTTCTTAGTGATGCCATTCGGAATGACAAATGCTCCAGCTATATTTATGGACTTGATGAATCAAGTATTTCAGCCATACCTAGATCAGTTTGTCATAGTGTTCAATGACGATATTCTCATTTACTCGAAGGGTCATGAGGAGCATATTCAGCATTTGAGTACAATTTTGCAGGATTTGCAGAGTCGCAAGTTGTTTGCGAAATACAGTAAGTGTGAATTCTGGTTGGAGAAGATAGCGTTTTTGGGTCATATAATATCTAGCAGTGGTATTGAGGTGGATCCAGCTAAGGTAGCAGCAGTCAAGGAATGGGTTGAGCCGAAGAATGCGTCAGAGATTCGCAGTTTATTAGCCCTAGCAGGATACTACAATAAATTTATTTAGGGATTTTCTTCGATTGTTGTAACACTCACTTCATTGACTAAGAAGAATTCCAAATTCATATGGAGTGATGAATGTCAAAAGAGCTTCGATACTTTAAAGCAAGCTCTTATTTCCGCGCCAGTGTTAGCCATGCCATCGGGGCAAGGATATTTTGTGTTATACACCGATGCATCTAAGCTCGGGTTAGGCGCAGTGTTGATGCAGCATGGTCGGGTTATAGTTTATGCTTCCATGCAGTTGAAGGTGCATGAGAAGAATTACCCCACTCATGATCTTGAGTTAGCTGCCATTATCTTTGCGTTGAAGATATGGAGACATTACTTGTACGGCGAGAAATGCCAGATATTCACAAATCATAAGAGTCTCAAGTATTTCTTCACGCATAAAGAATTGAATATGAGACAAAGACGGTGGTTGGAGTTGGTAAAAGACTACGATTGTGAAATTAGCTACCATCCGAGGAAAGCTAATGTTGTGGCAGATGCCTTGAGCCAAAAGGTTGCAGTCGTATCATAGCTGTCAGTACAGATATCTCTTCAGTCAGAGATTCAGAGATTTGGGTTAGAGGTTTATCATAAAGGCATAGCTCCTAAACTGTCTAATCTGACAGTCCAGTCTTCTTTGCTAGACCGAATCCGTGCAAGTCAATATTCAGATGAGCATTTACAGAAATGGAGACTGAAAGATAAGGCCAAGGGCAGTGTACTCTAGTCAGTGTCTGATGGTATTGTGAGATACAGAGATAGAATGTGGATGCCTAGTGTTGATTCGATCATAGAGGATATTCTGAAAGAGGCACATGCATCTCCGTATTCTATTCATTCAGGAGGAACCAAGATGTACAAGGATTTGTAGATTCTGTATTGGTGGCAAGGTATGAAGCGAGATATATGTCGATTTGTGTCTGAATGTCTCACTTGTCAGCATGTGAAGGCAGAGCATCAGAGGCCAGCAGGATCTATTTAAATTGCATTTTTTAATTATTTATGTCTATGTGATGCACGTTAAATGTTTTCTTGAGTTTCAGGTTTCAGGTGATCATTCGATGCGGAATCGAGGAAAAGAGTTCGGCGACGAGTTTGACAATTTTAAAACGTGGTATTTTATTTTAAGTTAAGGATGGAACATATTAAATAATTTATTTAGTTCTAGCATTTTAAAAGCCTAAATTATTTTTTGAGTGATTTTAGAATTTTAAAACTTTTAAAATCTAGCAGTTTTGAATTTATTTAAATTAGAGAATTTTATTAGAGTGTGTAGTAGTTTACCATTTTGATAAACTTGTAAATTGATTTAGTGTTTTAAATTAGCTTGTTAAATTTTAATTAAGCACTAATTTGGCCCTAATTATATAAAACACAAGAACACACCCACACTTACACACACACAAAACCGATATCACATACACACAAAATCACAATTTCAGAAATTTATTCTTGAGAGACAACTAGGGTTCTTAGTAAAGAGAGTAGCCGCCCCCTTCCTGTATATTTTCCAGCAACTTTTCGTGGTTTTTGTTGCAACAAATCGTGCCAAGTTATCGTCTCTCGCTTCCTTCTCGCTTCGGTCTCGTCGATCGGTAATGTTAAAGATTTAAATGCATGTATATTCTATTTTTTCCTTCGTCGATATCGTCATATTATACATTGTGTTGTATATTATGCGTAAGAAACCATGTGTGGTGTGCAAAGTTTGAGCAGAAACTTGTTAGGTTGATTTTTGGAAACGTTTTTAGATCTAAAACTCAAAATTTACTGTTCTTTTAAATACTGTGATTTCTCGTTTTAGTGGCTTGGGTTTCGGTTTGGCTAAGGGGAGGAGTAAGGGCTCGAACCATGGTCTATGGGGATCAATTCATTGTTCACAAAGATAGTTTAGGTATAAAAAGTTTATGTTTAAGGTTTGGTAAGAAACCATTAAGTTTGGAATAAATTCAGCATTAAAACACTTCATGGTATAGTAATTAAGAAATTAAATTAAAAAGCTTGAGTTTACGTTAAATAAAAATATTTGAAGTTAAATTTAAGCTTAAATATTATTTGGGATAGTCTCGAGTCAATAAAAGTGAGAAAAAGTCAAAATCGAGAATTTTAGGATCCAAGGGCAAAACGGTTATTTTACATCTGGTAGTACAAAAAGGTATGGCAGTGTACCGAGGGATCATAACGCATGCTAAATGATATCTTAAAACGTTTACGATTTATGGTAAAGTTGTGAAATTTTTATTATTAAATATTTTTTTTCGAATGTGGAAAGGATAAAATATTTTATGATTAAGAGGAAAAAGAAAATTATTTTGAAGGATGTGAATTGACTGTGATATTTATTATATGATATATACTTTTGGAAATATCATGTAGGAGAAGGCCCAGAGGGAGCCAGTTTACGAGAAAAGGCCAAGAGGGAGCCCAACCACTACAAGAAAAATGCCTAGTGCCCGTCCCCATGTGCAATGGTGAGCTAAGACTGATTAGTCGAACAGAGGATAAAACTAGACACTTTCAAGGAATAAAGTTCACCCCAAATGATAAATAATTGAAGCTTTATGATTTGATGATTTATGAATAAATTATGTTTACAAATTTATGATAGCTTATTTTAAATAAAATATGATTTTTAATGCATGTGCTTGTATATGTATTATTTGTTACTCATATTTAGAACGTGATGAGTCATTAGACTCACTAGGTTTGAATGCTCCAGGTGATATTGACATTGAGGGAGACACTGACGCTTGAGTAGATCGAGTCCGACAGTACATTCCCGAGAGACTTTATTTTCAAAGTTTTAAAGATTTTTTTATTATGCTTTATTTTGGGGTTAGTTTGATCATGTTAAAGTTTGAAGTTAAATGTTGTTAATTGATGATTTGGGGATTTTTATGCACTTGAGATTTTAAATGTTTAAATTTTTTTGATTTATGAAAATGTTAAGTTATTTTGGAGGGTGAATTTCGAAAGTATGTATGTAAAAAAAAGTAGGATTTTAAAGTTAAAAATTAGAGGATGTTTCAGTTGGTATGAGAGCCAAGGATCCCTAAAGGGTTATGTTACTGTCTGTGGGGACCCGGACACTAATCATCTTATTAATCGTCATTGGGACTAATTTAATTAATTATAATAAACAGGGTCTAATTTTTTTTTTTAAAATACGGAACGTAATGGCATACATCTAAACATACACGTCAGTATTAAAAGTACAAATCTTGCACTATATACAATCAGTCTCAACTAAGGTTTAACAACTATATAACAAATGTTTAAACCCTAACTCTAGTCTAAGGCTGTAGTCTCCACTCTAACTCGATCTTTCTTCACCTCAGTGACCCTGAACATGTCCCACCTGTTGCCATGCACACATACAGACAAGACAACAGCCGGATAACTCCGGTGAGATATAAATATCCCAGTATAAACAATGTATCAATGCAATCATATAAAACATATATATAAAAGCATAAACAATCATTAAAACATGTATCCAATCTGACTACATGAACCAATACGAATCTGTATTTAAGTCAATGACTTATTATCTTATCTCAACTTATTTCTAACCTAGGGATCCCGATCTAATTTAGACTTTTGTATGCTGTATCGAATGTCTACAATAGACGTCGATCTACATCTAAGCTCATCGATACACCGTAAGTCTAGAGTCTACGCGGTTCTGACAAAGACTCGGCGGTTCTGCCCTAGCTAGGCTGATCTGCCCTAGACTCAAACTCTGGCTCTGCTATAATTCAATAGACTAAACATATCAATCTGGTAATCTGCAAATATCAATGCAATAAAATAAAGTATGTGATTTTGGGAAACTCAAGTCAAACCTAACTCGAGTTGTGCAATCCCGAATGAACATTTATTTATACCTTTTATTCTGTCGCTCTGATACAATCGAAGTCTCGACTCAAAGCCTGTCAATGTTCAATCTGGCAATGACAATATCAATATACTGTATCAATATTCTATTCCAATCAAAACATCCCCGTCTTATCAAATTCTGACGGTACAACAGTACAATCTTGCGATACCGGTGATACCACACCAGTATATACTAATTTCAATAACTTATAATCAACCACCGTACGAATCTGACATCACATCTCAGTCAATTTAACTCTGAAATTCATAACAATTCCATAATCAATCTGTTTCTTAATCTGACTTCGATTCTACGCTGTCTAACATGTCATGAACAACATATATGACGTGTATTCAATTCCTACAACATCATAATTTCAAAACATGTCAAAACGTAATAAAACTTACGTCCTGTAGTAGCCTGCGTTGATATGACCACAGTACCGAAGTCGGATTTAAAATCTAACGGACGGATTTCTCACGAATCGAATTTAAAATCAAGAATCGACTTTTTCCCTTAAGTTTCGATTTTAGCTCTGATTCCTCGATTTTCTTTCATATGTATTTATATATATATATATATATATATATATATATATATACATACCGTGCATGTTTCCCCAAAACGTGGCTCATGTCTTTGTAGCACACGTCTCGCGCATATGCGCGACCCCAATCGGCGCATATGCGCGAGACACTCGGTCTCCGCGCATATCCTGCACATCGCCTCGCGCATATGCGCGACTCATCTCCGTGCATATGCGCGAGACTCTCTAGAGTTCCTCGCATAGGCTTCGCGCATATGCGCGACATCTTCCGCGCATATGCGCGAGGTCTTCTGCCTGTTTGGCGCATGTGCGCGCATCCGGTCGCGCATGTGCGCCGATGCTACTGTCCTCGTACATCAATTTTCACCCGCGATCTCATTTCGTGTCCCGATTAGCCCTTTCATAATTATCTCGATTAAAAATCAATAATCGTAATTTAACACGGTATAAAATCTCGGGCATTACATTTCTCCCTCCCTAAGATACGATTTCGTCCTCGAAATCACAGGCATCCAATTATATCAATAGGAGTATATACAGAAACGGTCTAAAAAAATTTACATTATCGAAACAACTCAGGGAATTCTTTTCTCATATCTGATTCAGTCTCCCAGGTTGCTTCTTCAGTGCCATGACGAGTCCATTGAACTTTCACAAGTGGAATGGTCTTCGTTCTGAGCTGTTTTTCTTTACGATCAATAATCTTAATTGGTTTTTCAACATAGCTCAACGTCTCATCCATTTCGGCCTCGTCTGGCTGAATAGCATGTGAAGCATCATGAAGGTATTTCCTTAATAACGATACATGAAAGACATAATGTGTCCCGGATAATGAAGGCGGTAATGCGAGTCGATATGCACGATTTCCTATCTTTTCGAGAATCTCATAAGGCCCAATATATCGTGGAGACAATTTCCCTTTCTTGCCAAATCTGACAGCTCCTCTGAAAGGTGAAATCTTTAAAAATACTCGGTCTCCTGCCTCAAATACCAACGGCCTACTTCGAACATTGGCATATTTGGCCTGTCTGTCTTGCGCTGCCTTCATTTTCTTTCGAATTAGCTTTACTTTTTCTGTCATATCTCTGATCATATCAGGTCCAATCTCAGGCACTTCAGAGATATCATCCCAATAGAGAGGGGATCGACACTTCTTTCCGTACAACGCTTCAAATGGTGCCATTTCAATACTCGTTTGATAGCTGTTGTTGTACGAAAACTCACAAAGTGGCAATGCATCTTGCCAATTAGTGCTAAAATCAAGTACTACTGCTCTCAGCATATCCTCCAGTGTCTGGATAGTCCGCTCTGACTGTCCGTCGGTCTGTGGATGATATGCAGTACTCAGATGTAACTTCGTACCGAGAGCCTGCTGCAAGCTCTGCCAGAAGTGCGAAGTAAATCGAGGATCACGGTCGGATACAATTGACTTCGGCACTCCGTGCAATCTGACCACTTCTCTGACATAGATCTCTGCCTTCTGGTCAAATCTGTACGTCATCTTGTACGGAATAAAACATGCGGATTTGGTCAATCTGTCAATCACGACCCAAATCGCATCACAACCTCGGGAGGAACGCGGCAATTGTGTCACAAAATCCATGGAAATGTGATCCCATTTCCATTCAGGAATGGACAAACTTTATAATAAACCTCCTGGTTTCTTTCTTTCTGCTTTCACCTGCTGGCAATTCAGATATTTGGAAACAAATTCAGCAATGTCAGTCTTCATTTGTTTCCACCAGAACTGTCTTTTCAAATCATTATACATCTTTCTGCCACCAGGATGAATACTGAATCGACTGTTGTGTGCTTTTGACAATATCTGTCGTCTCAAATCTGAAACATTCGGCACAACTAAACGATTATTTACATACAAGATGTTATCACGTACCTGATATTCCGATCGATGTCCTGTTCCGATCATCGATACTGATTTCTGTACATTCTGATCAACTTTCTGAGCTGCCTTAATTCTTAAGATCAGCTCGGGTTCCACTTGCACCGTATAAAGTTTCAACGGTCTATAATCTGTTTCAAATGCTAATCCAGACAAACAGCAGTCTTCTATCAAATTGGAAACACCGATCGTCGACAAGGATAAAGAACATACCTTTCAACTTAGTGCATCAGCTGCTGCATTAGACTTTCCCGGATAGTATTTGATTTCACAATCAAAATTCTTAAGCAAATCAAGCCATCTTAGTTGCCTCATATTCAATTCAGATTGTGAAAACAGATATTTCAAACTTTTATGATCAGAATATATCTGGAATTTCTCACCGTAAAGATAGTGTCGCCATATCTTTAATGCAAAGACAATGGCTGCCAATTCAAGATCATGAATTGGATAACGGGTCTCATGTGGTTTAAGCTATCTGGAGGCATAAGCAATAACATGCCCTCGCTGCATCAGAACACATCCCAACCCTCTGTGAGAGGCGTCGCAATAAACCACAAAATCACCAGTACCGGATGGGATAGTCAACACCGGAGCACTGGTCAATCTCTTTTTCAACTCCAGAAAACTGGTCTCGCATTCTTCAGACCAAACAAATTGAGCATTCTTCTGAGTCAGCTGAGTAATTGGTTTAGCTATACTCAAGAAATTTTTAATGAAACGACGGTAATATCCCGCTAAACCCATGAAACTGCGAATTTCGGGCACTGACGTCGGTCTTGGCCAAGAAATCACGGCTTCAACCTTACTGGGATCCACTGATATCCCAGCTCCGGATATAATATGCCCCAGAAATACTACCTGCCTCAACCAAAACTCGCATTTCGACAGTTTGGCATATAATTTCTCAGTCCTTAAAATTCGCGATAAAGTTCTTAAATGCTCAGCATGCTCATTCCTATTCTTTGAATAAATCAAAATATCATCAATGAATATAATCACAAATTCATCGAGATATTTCTGGAATACACGGTTCATCAATCCCATAAACACAGCTGGAGCATTCGTCAAACCAAATGGCATGACAATAAATTCATAGTGTCCATACCTGGTTCTGAATGCGGTCTTTGAGATATCAGAATCTCTGACTCTCAGCTGATGATATCCCGATCTTAAATCAATTTTGGAATATACTGAAGAATCCTGCAACTGGTCAAACAAATCATCAATACGAGGCAAAGGATATTTATTCTTTATCGTTGCCTTGTTCAGTTGCCGATAGTCGATGCAGAGTCTCATCGAACTGTCTTTTTTTTCTTACAAACAATACTGGAGCACCCCAAGGAGAAACACTCGGTCTGATGTACCCCTTGGCCAGTAAGTCTTCCAGCTGATCTTTCAATTCTTTTAATTCAATTGGTGCCATTCTGTACGGAGCTCTAGAAATCGGTACTGTACCTGGCATCAATTCAATGCTGAAGTCAATCTCTCTAACTGGAGATAATCCCGGGATCTCGTCTGGGAAAACGTCAGCAAATTCACGTACCACTGGCAAGTCTGCCATTGCTGGACTCGACTTCAATAGATCTACTGAATATACAAGGAATCCTTCTGCTCCTTTCTGTAACAATCGAGTCATAGATAATACGGATATTAAAGGAATTCTCGATCTAGAACCCTTACCGTAAAATTTCCACTCTTCAGCCATGTCTGGTCTGAATCTCACTATCTTGTGGAAACAATCCACAGTCGCTCTGTACTTGGTCAGCATATCAATACCGATAATACAATCAAAATCTGACAACCCAAGTACGATGCAATCTAATTCAATCTCATGCCCGTCATATTGTAGTACACAATGTTTTACAGAATTTACGGATATCAAACCTGTCCCTAAAGGAGAAGAGACAGACACCACAGTAGCTAAAGATTCTACAGGCAATGCATGACTTAATGCAAATCATTCAGAAATAAAAGTATGTGAAGCACCGGTATCAATCAATACATAAGTAGGGTAACCACATAAAGAACAGTTACCTGCCACAACGTCATCTGGTGCTTCCTGGGCCTGCTCCTCGGTCAAAGCGAATACTCTGGCCTGCTGTCTAGGAGGCTGGCTAACAGTCTGGCTACCTCCTGGCCTCTGCTGTGACTGAGCTGGCGCTAGCTGGAATGTATGAACAGCAGCTGATCATCTCTCAGTCTGTGCTGCTGATCCCGATGACTCGGCTCCCTGAGATCTTTGGGAACCTCTCTGTGGACACACTTTAGCAAAGTGTCCCGGCTGTTTACAGATGTTGCAACTACCAGTCACTCCCTGGCATTGCTCAGTTGCATGTCTTCCTCCGCAAGTCTTGCAATAAACTCCAGTGTAACTCTGGCTCTGTCTGGAACCACCGGAGCTGGAAGAACTGTTGCCAGATTTCTTGAATTGCTTTCCCCTGGCTTTCAAAAATTCTTTCTTCCCTCCACTGCTGCTGCCACCCTCGAATCTGGGAGATGGTTGCTGTGGTCTCGGTGCTGGAGGCACAAATAAAGCCCATTTCTGTCTCATCAAACCGGCTTCTGCTCCTTTGGCTATGTTCAGGGCATCGGTAAAGTTATTCGGTCGTCCTGTATTCACCAATGTAAAAATCTCTGGGTTCAAGCCCTTGATGAATTGATCAGCAGTAGCTTCCTCGCTATCAACAACATGTGGAGCAAATTTCAACAAGGTGGAGAACTTGGACACGTACTCTTCTATGTTCATCGGTCCCTACCTTAGATTAGCAAACTCCGCTCCTTTGTCTTTTCTGTACGACACTGGAAAGAATCGTTGATAAAATTCAGTTCTAAATACATTCCAGGTGATAGTCGTACCTCTATGCTCCAAAGCCCTCTTTATCGTAATCCACCAGTTCTTTGCAACATCGTGTAACTGGTGTCCAATCAATCGAATTTGCCGCTCATCTGTATACTCCAATGAATCAATCAGCATTTCAATATCGTCAAGCCAACTCTCGCATCCCACAGCGTTCTCTGTTCCTTTCAAAGTTGGCGGATGAGATGACTGAAATCGTTTCAGTAACGTTTCCATGGGAGTCGGTGTTATATTCATGGGAGGATTTGATGTACTACCCTGTTCTGGGATTCGTCTGGGAGGCATATCTGGTTATCAACAGAATTAGTAACTGAAATACAACAACTAACTTCAGTCCTCCTCTGATCATCTTACTGCTGATCTAGAATCGGTGCTGATCCATTCTCAATAAAACATATTATTATATCAAATCAGATAAGCAAGTAACATGTATTAAAGCAGTAAGACATGCTAGCATTCAAAAGCAGGAAAGAAATCCTCAATCTACCCTGCTCACTAGCCTCTTCTATCTCAATCTAAAGGATCTATCGCTCTGATACCACCTGTTGTGGGGACCCGGACGCTAATCATCTTATTAATCGTCATTGGGACTAATTTAATTAATTATAATAAACATGGTCTAAATTTTTTTTTTTAAAATACGGAACGTAATGACATACATTTTAACATACACGTCAGTATTAAAAGTACAAATCTTGCACTATATACAATCAGTCTCAACTAAGATTTAACAACTATATAACAAGTGTTTAAACCCTAACTCTAGTCTAAGGCCGTAGTCTCCACTCTAACTCGATCTTTCTTCACCTCTGTGATCCTGAACCTGTCCCACCTGTTGCCATGCACACATACAGACAAGACAACAGCCGGATAACTCCGGTGAGATATAAATATCCCAATATAAACAATGTATCAATGCAATCATATAAAACATATATATATAAGCATAAACAATCATTAAAACATGTATCCAATCTGACTACATGAACCAATACGAATCTGTATTTAAGTCAATGACTTATTATCTTATCTCAACTTATTTCTAACCTAGGGATCCCGATCTAATTTAGACTTTGGTATGCTGTAACGAATGTCTACAATAGACGTCGATCTACATCTAAGCTCATCGATACACCGTAAGTCTAGAGTCTACGCGGTTCTGACAAAGACTCGGCGGTTCTGCCCTAGCTAGGCTGATCTGCCCTAGACTCAAACTCTGGCTCTGCTATAATTCAATAGACTAAACATATCAATCTGGTAATCTGCAAATATCAATGCAATAAAATAAAGTATGTGATTTTGGGAAACTCAAGTCAAACCTAACTCGAGTTGTGCAATCCCGAATTAACATTTATTTATACCTTTTATTCTGTCGCTTTGATACAATCGAAGTCTCGACTCAAAGCCTGTCAATGTTCAATCTGGCAATGACAATATCAATATACTGTATCAATATTCTATTCCAATCAAAACATCCCCGTCTTATCAAATTCTGACGGTACAACAGTACAATCTTGCGATACCGGTGATACCACACCAGTATATACTAATTTAAATAACTTATAATCAACCACCGTACGAATCTGACATCACATCTCAGTCAATTTAAGTCTGAAATTCATAACAATTCCATAATCAATCTATTTCTTAATCTGACTTCGATTCTACGCTGTCTAACATGTCAAGAACAACATATATGACGTGTATTCAATTCCTACAACATCATAATTTCAAAACATGTCAAAACGTAATAAAACTTACGTCCTGTTGTAGCCTGCGTTGATATGACCACAGTACCGAAGTCGGATTTAAAATCTAACGGACGGATTTCTCACGAATCGAATTTAAAATCAAGAATCGACTTTTTCCCTTAAGTTTCGATTTTTGCTCTGATTCCTCGATTTTCTTTCATATATATGTATATATATATATATATATATATATACCGTGCATGTTTCCCCAAAACGTGTCTCATGTCTTTGTAGCACACGTCTCGCGCATATGCGCGACCCCAATCGGCGCATATGCGCGAGACACTCGGTCTCCGCGCGTATCCTGCACATCACCTCGCGCATATGCGCGACATCTTCCGTGCAGATGCGCGAGGTCTTCTGCCTGTTTGGCGCATGTGCGCGCATCCGGTCGCGCATGTGCGCCGATGCTACTGTCCTCGCACATCAATTTTCACCTGCGATCTCATTTCGTGTCCCGGTTAGCCCTTTCATAATTATCTCAATTAAAAATCAATAATCGTAATTTAACACGGTATAAAATCTCGGGCATTACACTGCCACTCCGAGAAGCTCAAGAAGTCATGCCTCAAGTCTGTGAGTTTTACATCTTTGGTTTTAAATGCTAAATTTTTAAATGCTTTCATGATGCATGATATATAGGTTAGGTGCATGATATTTTTAAATATTAAGTGCATGTTGGTTATGTGGTATGGACGACTTATACAGAGATGCCTCCTAGACTAGTTCTTCGTATGGATAATGAGGATAGACATGAGGAGGAGATTCCACAGCCTCCACCTAATCAGGCTTCTAGTGCCCATGTGCTAGCCAAAATGGCTCATTTATTAGAGCAGCATGTGGAAAATGGTGCGAGGTCCCGACGGAAGCTATCTATGAGAGATTTATGAGGATGAACCCTGAGGATTTTTCTGGCACTACTCATCCATTCGTGGCTGAGGGATGGATTAGATCTTTAGACATGATCTTCCGATATATGGATATGGCGGACGCTGACCGAATTCGCTGTACCATCTATATGCTGAAGGGCGACGCTTCCTTATGGTGTGAGAGAGCAGAGCGAGGAGTGAATTTAGCGACAGTGTCATGAAAGGGTTTCAAGAGGGTGTTCTATGATAAATATTTCATTTCTGACGTTCGTTTGAGGTTGAAGAGAGAGTTTATGAGTCTTCGCCAAGGGGACTTGTTTGTTGTTGAGTTTGTATAGAAGTTTGATAGGGGCTGTCATTTTGTGCCCTTGATTTCTAATGATGCTGTAGGGAAGTTACAGAACTTTTTGGATGGATTGAAGCCAATGATCCGTCGCGATGTGATGCTAACTGATCCTATTGACTATACTACTGCCATTTCTAAAGCTTTTCGAGCTAAGAAATCACTTAAAGATATTGATTGGGAGATGCGGCGTAAGAGGAATCGCGCCCAGCGTGTAACGACCATGAGCTATCCCGATCTTGGGCTCCCTGGGGGGCCTTTTCCCGTCTTGGGTTCTCACTGGGGCCTTTTCTCACACGGGATTTCCCATGGTCGTTACAACGTCTACTACTTTTAAAATGCTACGAATATTTTTTTTAAACTTATTTTCGAAATTCTAAAGTTTTGCATGCATGCACTACTGCTGAAAAATACAACATTTAAAAATAATTGTAATCCAATGACAAATAAGTTAATGCAGTTCAGAAACGTTGACAACTCGGCCATCAATGATGTGCGTAGGAAAAAACCAAGTAAAAAATCCTGGAAAAACATCAACATATAACAAACGTATAAACTGATCAGTATACTCAAAACCCATAAAAACATGATGTGCGGAAGAAATTAGGTCCTCGGGTTAGCGTGTGCACATCCAGCTATGCCTACTCAGTCTTCGGCACCTCCTATCTCCTGGTCAACATACTCATCTGCATAATTTACACCTAGTCTAAAGACTGAACACACCTATAACGTTAATAGCAAGTACATATACATAACATGCAATAGTGAAAAGTACTGTAACAAAAATACATTTCATGAACTTACAAAATCGTATACATAAACATGGTCTATCAAAGCATAAACATTTTCATAACATATCAACATTTACGTGTTTTTTTTCTTAATTTGAATTCCGTTTATTAGATGTGACTTTCGTATCATCGTGTTAGGCGATGGATCCATCTACGTATAACCGCGGTACCCGGCTGCGATGACATTAGCGACAGTATCACCCATCTACTGAGCCTTGGCCTTACATATCATAGTATTAAATGTCATCGTATTAGTCACAAGCAACTTTCATCCTTCAAAACATGTTATCAGATTCATCACTTATAAAAATCATGCATATACAAAAATTTTCTTTAAAATTAAGCATGCAACGTATTTTCTTATTTTCATAAAAAGGTCATATACATGATACATAAAAGTTTTAAAACATGATAAATTTGTGCTCAAGGTGCTTCCAGGACTAACAACACGACCTGAGTGCAAAATGACAATTTTGCCCCTAGAAACCCAAAATGACCATTTTACCCCTGGAACTCAAAATTTCGACTCAAAGCTTACCAAACTCCTTAAAACACATAAAAAAATATTTAAAAGTATTTCTTAGAAGTAAACTCAAGCCCGATTCAAAAACTTAATCGGTTCGTTTTAAAACTTGGACCTGGGTCCCAGAATCAACCCGAAACATAACCAAATTATTCCCAACTCAAACCATGACTTAACTCTACTTGACCAGCCTCTAAACCAACAATTCTAGACCCCATATGACCCCCAAACCATAGCCAAAATTTGTTGGAAATCTTTCTACTCAATCTAGTCGAACCATATCCGTGACCCTAGCACCAAATCACAGAACCTACACCTAAATCGCTAGGCCCAGCCACAAACCAGCCTTTCCTAGACCACCCTAGGACCCTTCTGGACCGAACCATCCCAAGGACTCAGCCCCACTCCCGCTGCAATTTTCCAACAACCGAGAGCCACCAAGAACCACTACCCGCGACCAAACATGACTCCCCCACATTCGATCAGCTTCTCCCAAACTCCAGACCTGATCGAGCCACCCTAGGCCACAACTCAGCCCCACCAGGGTCTAGTCCAAGACTAGGGACGACCCTCGCACAACCGAAACATCCAAACTTCCGATCTAATCCCCAAACATCCGAACATGCTCTAGGTACGATCGTCTTCTCTTCAAGCTCGACTCACCCGAAACTACAACACCTAGTCACCATTATCTCACAATGTACATCCCCTTACATCTTATATCTAGCAGCCCCTTTCAATAAAGTCAAGAAAACGTGAAGTGTGATAAAAATAAAGTATGAAATCGAGTAAAAACCGAACAAATTTGATGCTCCATGATAGATCGAAAAATTCCTCATACATATATACACATATCATCATACATAGTGTAAATGATGAGAAAAATGATGATACAATGCGTGCCTTAGCGATGAAGTGATCAAAAATGCGAAGAACAATGCGCGCGACGTGAACCAGAGAGGCGAGGAAGAAGCTTTATTTGAACACTTGAAGGACTGAAGGTGTGCTGCTGATTTGCTGTTGAAAACTCATGTGAAGGCTGCTGGTGGAGGGTGAGGGACGGCTACTAGGGTTATATTAGGTTTAGGTTTAGTGTAGTGTTTAAATAATTAAAAAAGCACTATTGGGTCCTAAATTGAATTTTAAAAGGATTAAAATGGTTTTGAGCCCATTAAGCATTAAAACAAATCCAACGAGTCCAATAACACTCCCGAAAAATATTTCGTTTAGATACGTTTTTGAAAATATTTCTCAAGCCTCAAATAGTCCTTCGAATCGTTAAAATTCGCGTACCATTAAAAATATGACTCGGCGGGTAAAAATACCAACCCAAGCCTCATTTTCGAAAAACACCCTTAAAAATACCCCATATTAATTAATTTAAAATAAACATTCAATAAAAAAATAATTTTCCTGTATATCCCCGGTCTTCGTTTCTCGTTCGAGCACGAAATACAACTAAAAACCATAATGCATGAAACTTTAAAATAAACGCGAAATAACCCTAATCATGCAATATTTATGCATTAGATGCATAAAAATCATTAAACTCCTATTTTAAATAAAACCCTAACTTGGATGCATTCAAGTTGCATACTTTAAATTTTTATTTGATGATTTTCGGCCACCTCTTGGTGAGATAACAATTCCTTGACAACTCACCACCTTTGACCCTTTTCTTGTTATTTATTAGTAGGATAATCCTTTCATTTTGATCACCATTTAATTAATAATCAACCTATATCTAGCCATGTTGAATCGGTCATTGGCACCCCATCTATGCCTCCAAAAATCATTTTGATATCAACCATTTCAAATTCAAAAGAGAGGTAGACTTGGTCTTGCCATCCCTCTTATATTGCAACCCCTTCCCCTCACTCTCCTAACCATCATTCCCCATCCCTCATCACCAAAATTCAGAGAGGATTCATAGTAAAAATCGTGAGCCACATAGCAAGAAATAGGAGAGAAAACCGAGAAAGAAAACAAAGTAGCGAAGCACTCCGTCTCCTCCGTGCCGCGTCGTCGATTCGTTCATTTTTCTTTCAAACGAAACCAGGCATGTTTATATTTTTCCTTGCTCTTCAATCAAGTCATATTAACATTTTTAAACATTATATGATCATCATTTCCATGGCATAACCGAAATATATCAAGAACTTTGAAAATAAAAGATGCAGATTTTTGGCCCTTCCTTGTGCTCCTCACGGTTCACTTGTTCTTGGTGTTTCAGGTGGATGACTCATGTCCAGGCTCCCAAAGATGCATCTATACATGTACTAGGACATGTTAGGATCATGTTGGTCCATTAGTTCAAGCCCCATACATGCTGGAAATCAGAAATGACAGCAACTCCCCAAGCATGCCCCTTTTTGTGATCGATTTTCTCATGTTGCTGTCAAAGGGAAATGGATTTGATCTTGGCTGCCCTAAGGGCTATAGCCATGGTTAGAACCTCTCCTTGTGATGTCTAAGACATGACCAAGTTTCCCTTTTGAGGCTTGGTCCATGGTTGAATCGGTTTTTAATTAAAGAAACAAGAACAGCCCCTCGGCCCCTTTCCCCTACTGCATGTGTTGTTCGGTTTTTGGTGGAATGGTGTGGATCTTGGTTGGCCTCTGGCCCTTAGCCATGGTTCAAACCATACCCTAGGATGTTGGTAAGAGGTTCTGGTCGGTGGTTCAAGCCCCAATGGCCATTAGCCTTGCAAACGACGCAAGGAAACCAAAGCACAGCTGCTGTATTTTGTGGACTGCAACTTGCTGCTTCGGTTCAGTGGCTCGTTCGGGTTCTTGATTGACTTTTAGCCTATGGCCTTGCACTGGAACATGCCTCATCAAGTTGGAAAGGTCATGTTTTTGGCCGTTTGTGATTTGGATCATTTTAGAGGTCGTACGAGAAATTACGGTGCGATGTGCCAAATTGACTATCGAAAGAGCGTTTCATGTTTTGGCCTCCATTCACCAAAATTTCGACTTGCATCATTTTTGGAGCATTATTTCGTCATTTTAGGTGTATTTTAATCATGACTAAATGATAGTTTGGTGTTGGTTCGGGTTGGCACGGAGTCATGATTAAATACGAAGTCGTTGGGCGTAATGGTCTCGTTTTTGGATTCAATTACAAAGTTCGGTCAGGAAAATCATTTGCATATTTTCATGATAAATTTAGGTTGCAGCGAGCCTGGGAACGATCCAATCCATGTGGTAAAATAATACAGGATATTTCATCATGTCATTTAATTATATTACGTGCATAAAAATATAAAATATTCATTTTTGAGATTTATGTGGTATTGCTTGTGGCCATTTCACTATCATGGGATCATTGTATTATCCGGTTGCCAGTTACCGATCAGTTCAGTTCAGTTCCACCCAGTATACTGTGGCATTAGTCTGATCAGACGTTCATTATTTCACCCGGTCGCCAGTTACCAGTCAGTTCAGTTCAGTTCAGTTCAGTGCAGGGCCCACTTGCGTAGACCATAATCTCACCAGAAAATTATTACATGCTATTTCATTACAGGGCTCTATGGATCAAACATTTCACTTATGATTTTCAGTCCGTTATGCTCGTATTATAATTGCTCATGATAAGTTATTTTCACGTTATGCCTCATGACATGATATTTTCACTCCCATGCAACTTTATTATATTATTTACTCGTTATTTACGATATATGCATGCTGAGTCTTTAGGCTCACTAGACTTGATTGTTGTAGGTACTGATGATGTCGGGGCCGAGGGCGGGGACCAGTGAGCTAGCTTGGGTCGGCAGTAGTGGAACCCGAGGACCTCATTTACAGCACTTGCCATTTTTATGCTCAAACATTTTTATCAGTTGTTGGATTACTTTACTTGTTATTTTGTGAGCAATAATTTCTTCCGCTGCTATTTTTAAACATTAAACTTGATTTATCAATTTATTTTGTGAATGGGGCATTTTAATTATTTTAAAAAGAAAATTTTTAATTTTTCCGCAAATTTTGAAACACGAATTTTCGGGCCATTATAGAATATCTCTTGTTTTCTACTAACATTTTCTTACAGTTACAATCTGAAACTAAAATGGAGAGGGAAGTAGGAGATAGTACGAACCAAGGATTGTCTAAAACCCAAATGGAGGCGTTGTTTGGGCATTTTAGTCGAATGATGAGGGTAGAATTGGAGCCTTTGCATGAGAGGTTGGATAGGCTTGAAGTTAGCACTAGTGGAGATAAGTCTAAGCCTAAAGATTTGGGTAGGAGAGAAGAAGACGAGGAATATGATTTGGGAGGAGACGAGGAGAGCCAAAATGAGAATTGGGGTAGTAATGGAAGAGGTAGAGGATTTGGGAGAGGAAGAAGAGAAGCTGTACGGAGTAGGTATGATGAGAATAGGGAAGATGGTAACATGGGTAGTATTAAGATGAAAATTCTTTCGTTCCATGGGAAATCTAACCCGAAGGCATACTTAGAATGGGAAAAGAGGGTAGAGTTCGTGTTTGAATGTCACCACTACTCCGAACAATAGAAGGTGAGGTTGGCGGTGGTTGAATTCCTAGACTATGCTCTCATTTGGTGGGATCAATTAGTGACCACTAGGAGGAGGTATAATTAGAGACCCATTGAAACTTGGGATGAGATAAAGAGGGTCATGAGGAAGAGGTTTGTGCCCAATCATTCCTATAGGGAGATGTTTAAGAGGCTACAAACTTTAAGGCAAGGGGTAAAGAGTGTTGAGGACTACAATAAGGAGATGGAAGTAGTCATGATTAGGGCGAATATCGAGGAGGATAGTGAAGCGACAATGGCACGTTTTCTTTGTGGTTTGAACAGGGAGATTCAAGACCAAGTGGAGCTTAGGCACTACTTGGATATTGACGAGATGGTGCAAATGGCCATAAAAGTGGAGCAACAACTCAAGAGACGAGGAGTTGGCCGCACCAATCAAACTGGGAGTTCGACATCTTCTTGGCGACCAAATGGGGCAAAACGTGATGAAAGCAAATTGGTGGCCAAACCCAAGATTGAGACTAAGCAGGAGACGCCTAAACAAGGAGTGCAAGGTAAATCTGAAATGTTTTAGGTGTCAAGGGTTGGGTCATATTGCTAGCCAATGTCCTAATAAGAGGGTGATGATTTTAAATGACTATGGTGAATATGAGTCTCAGAGTGAGGGTGATGACGAGGGTGATGATGATGAGATGCCTGCGTTAGAGGATGCTTATGAGGGATATGGGGCGGTTGTAGGTGAAGTACTAGTGACTAGGCGTATCATGAGTGCCCAAGTCAAGGAGGAGGATACTAACCAAAGGGAGAACTTGTTCCACTCTAGGTGTTTTGTAAATCAAAAGATTTGCAATCTAATCATAGATGGGGGGAGTTGCACCAATGTGGCTAGTAGTAAAATGGTAGAAAAGTTGAGTTTACTTACATTAAAGCATCCTCAACCATATAGGCTTCAATGGTTGAATGATTGTGCGGAGGTGAAAGTAAACAAACAAGTATTGGTTTCTTTTTCTATTGGGAAGTATGTGGATGAGGTCTTGTGTGATGTGGTGCCCATGCATGCTTGTCATATCTTGTTGGGTAGACCGTGGCAATATGATAGGCGGGTGACACATGATGGGTTCAAGAATAAGTACTCATTTGTATTGAAGAAAGAATCCATTGTATTACTTCCTTTGTCCCCAAAGTAAGTGTTGGAGGACCAATTGAAAAAAAAGAAGAGAGATGAGACCGAAAAAAAGAGTGAACTAAAAAGTGAGGTGGCCTATGAAAATAAAAATGAAATGGCTAAAAAAAAGAGTGATCAAAAGAGTGAGACGGCCATACAAAATAAAAAAAAGGAAAGAAAATGAGAGAAAAGAAATTTAGGGGAAAGCGGCCAAAAAGAAAACTTTTATGGCCCAAAAGAATGAGTTGAAACAATTGATGCACACACGTGAACCACTTGTGTTGATTCTTTATAAAGAGATCCTCTTTAACACAAGTGATATAGCCGGGTCCCTTCCGAGCATTGTTGTTTCACTTTTGCGGGAATTCGATGATATATTTCCGGAGGAGCCACCTCAAGGACTACCACCATTGAGGGGGATTGAGCACCAGATTGATTTTGTACCCGGGAGTGCATTGCCGAATCGTCCAGCTTATAGGAGAAATCCGGAGGAGACTAAGGAGCTTCAACGGCAGGTAAGTGAGTTATTAGATAGGGGCTTTGTGCGTGAGTTCATGTCTCATTGTGTTGTACATGTTTTACTAGTTCCTAAAAAAGATGGCTCATGGCATATGTGTGTAGACTGTAGGGCAATTAATAATATAACCATCAAGTATAGGCATCCCATTCCTAGGCTAGATAATATGTTAGATGAATTGCATGGTGCTTGTATTTTTAGCAAAATTGATTTGAAGAGTGGTTATCACCAAATTAGGATTAGGGAAGGTGATGAGTGGAAAACTGCTTTTAAAACCAAATACGGGTTACATGAGTGGATGGTCATGCATTTTGGCTTAACTAACGCTCCTAGCACCTTTATGAGGTTAATGAACCATGTTTTGCATGCATACATAGGGAAATTTGTTGTGGTTTACTTTGATGATATCCTAGTGTATAGCAAAAACTTGGATGAGCATGTTAACTATTTGAGACTTGTGCTAATCACACTAAGGGCTGAAAAATTATATGCTAACTTAAAGAAATGTGATTTTTGTATAAACAAACTTGTCTTTCTTGGTTTTGTGGTAAGTTCACAGGGGATACAAGTTGATGAATACAAGGTAAGTGCTATTCGAAATTGGCCAACGCCTACTACTGTTGGTCAAGTTCGAAGTTTTCATGGTCTTGCAAGCTTCTATCGGAGGTTTGTCAAGGATTTCAGCACACTGGCAGCGCCAATGATGGCGGTAATTAAGAAGAACGTCGCATTCCATTGGGGCGGGGAGCAAGAGAAGTGTTTTAGTCTTATTATGCAAAAATTAATTAATGCTCCTTTACTTGTTTTGCCTGACTTTGCTAATACTTTTGAAATTGAATGTGATGCTTCAGGTGTAGGAATTGGTAGAGTGTTGATACAAGGAGGGCGGCCGGTGGCATACTTTAGTGAGAAGCTTAATGGGGCAGCATTGAATTACCCGACATATGACAAGGAGCTCTATGCACTTGTGAGGACTCTTGAGACGTGGCAGCACTACTTGAGGCCTAGGGAGTTTGTGATTCATACGGTTCATGAATCCTTAAAGCATCTTAGGGGCAACAAAAGTTGAACAAGCAGCACGCTAAGTGGGTGGCATTCATCGAAACATTCCCCTACATAATCAAGTACAAGCAAGGTAAGGAAAATGTAGTGGTCGACGCACTATCACGGAGGTACGTACTGATCTCTACCATGGAATCTAAAATTTTGGGGTTTGAGCATGTGAAAGAGTTGTATGTGCTAGATGAGGATTTTAAAAGTGTGTTTGAAACTTGTATGCATGGTCCACATGAGAAATTCTATTTTCATAACGGTTTTTTGTTTAGAGAAGATAGGTTGTGCATCCCTAAATCTTCAATTCGTGAATTACTTGTTAGGGAGGCACATGGGGGTGGCTTGATGGGACATTTTGGTGTGGCTAAAACTTTAAGTGCATTGCATGAATATTTTTATATATGAAATGTGATGTAGAGCGTGTGTGTGATAAATGCATAACTTGTAGACAAGCTAAGTCTAGGACGCAACCACATGGATTGTATACACCACTTCCTGTCCCTAGTGAACTTTGGATTGACATATCTATGGACTTTGTTTTGGGGTTGCCTAGGACTAAGAAGGGGAGGGATGCGATATTTGTTGTTGTTGATAGATTTTCTAAGATGGCACATTTTATTGCTTGTCACAAAACTGATGATGCATCTAACATTGCGGATCTGTTCTTTAGAGAAGTCGTTAGGTTGCATGGCATGCCTAGTACTATTGTTTCTGATCGTGATGTTAAGTTTCTAAGTTATTTCTGGAAAACTTTATGGGCTAAACTTGGCACAAAATTGTTGTTCTCTACTACTTGTCATCCTCAAATGGATGGACAAACTGAGGTTATTAATAGAACTTTAGGAACACTTTTGCGTGCAATACTTAAAAAGAACTTAAAGAATTGGGAGGATTGTTTGTCATTTGTTGAGTTTGCTTATAATCGTTGCGTGCATTCTACTAGTAGTTATTCGCCATTCGAGATTGTGTATGGTTTTAATCCTTTAACTCCATTAGATTTGATGTCTTTACCTGTGAGTGAAAGGGTAAATATGGATGGCAAGAAGAAAGCTGAATTTGTTAGTAGTTTGCATGAAAAGGTCAAGGCTAATATTGAGAAGAAGAACGCACAATACACAAAGCAAGCCAACAAGGGGAAGAAGAAAGTGATCTTTGAGAAAAGTGATTGGGTGTGGCTACACTTGAAGAAGGAAAGGTTCCCTGAGAAGCGACGTTCAAAGCTATTACCTAGGGGTGATGGACCATTTCAAGTTCTTGAAAGGATCAATGACAACGCCTACAAACTCGATCTACCAGGTGAGTACAACGTGAGTTCCACTTTTAATGTTAGTGATTTGTCGTTGTTTGATGTAGGTGATGAACAAGATTTGAGGACAAATCCTTTTCAAGAAGGGGAGGATGATGCGAACACGGGTGGTCAAGCTCCAAGGAAAGCATGGGATCCGTTAGAGCAGCCAGAGGGACCAATCATGAGGGGACGTCTGAAGAGGTTCAAAGAAGCATTGAATGGGCTTATGAACTATCAAGAAGGGTTTACGAGGGAGGAACAAAATGCCGAATGGTTCTTGATGCATGGGAGTGAGTTTGGGAGTCAAAAGAACATCATTCAAGTGATAAATAATGAAGAAAAGTCGAAGACCTCGCGCCCTGGCAGAAATAACTTACCGCCCGAGCGCGCCCTTACGTTTTATTAAAAAAAATAGTGCGAAGACTCTCTGCCCGGGCGGACATAAATATCTGCCCGAGCGCGCCCTATTGCGAGAAAAGCCGAAAGCTTCCCGCCCGGGCGGACATAAATATCCGCCTGAGCGGACACTGTTTTGAGAAATTATTTCTTTCTTTGTTTAGTGTTTTAATTTGTTTGGTAACTAGATATTGATATCCTTTTAATATGTAAAGATATGATGGACGAAAATTAAGAACAATTCAGTTCATTATTGATAGTTTATCAAACTTTTGAGATTTTCTCTCAAACTTTTTCAAAGCTTCGCTTTGTGTTCATCGAAAATCAAACTTATCAAGGATTTATTCTTGTGGTGTTTGTCGATTGATTTCATACGGATTGTCAAGGGCAAGTTCTTTGAAGGTTCGTCTATTTCTCAATTGTTTTAATCGTGAATATTTGTTGCTAAGTTTTATAACTTAGAGGTGAATATCACAAACCCATACTTGATTCAAAAGATCGGGACAACACGAATTCCTTGTTCGTTATTAAATTGAGGGCGCGATTCATATTTAATCGTGTTTGCTTTTTATTCGTACGTGGATTTATATCATCGTGGATAGGACATTCAGACTCACTGAATTATATTACTAGTGGACAATCTGCTCTTGGGAGTGCAACAATCAAAGTTGTGGTAACTAGATCTCCATTAATTTTTAACAGAGAGGTGATTTAATGGTGATCGAATTTCTGCGATGGTGATTTATATTTTTTAATGATTGAATTTCTGTGAATCACTTTTGATGTTGTTTTAAATAATATTTTAATGAAGAGTAAAAAAAAAATTGTTGTTTTTGGGGGAAATATGAAGGATATAATGTATCAAATGATTTAAGATGAACAGAATTGTATCTCCATTAATTTTCAACGGAGAGATGATTTAATGGTGAATTCTCTTTTCATTGCATAGTGATCGAATTTCTGCGATAGTATTTTATATTTTTTAATGATTGAATTTCTGTGAATTGCTCTTGATGTTGCTTTAAATTATATTCTAATGCAGAATAAAACAAATGTTGTTTTTGTGGGAAATATGAAGGACACAATGTATCAGATGATTTAAGAGGAATTGGACTAGATCTCCATTAATTTTTAACGGAGAGATGACATGAGAGACCGAAATGAGTAACTGTGAGGGGCCTAAAACTCCTTTCTTGAAAATTTGCGGAAAATTAAAAATTTTCTTTTTAAAAGAACTCAAATGGCCTCATTCATAAAAATCACTGGTGAATCAAGTTCCATATTTCAAAATATTGCAGCGGAAGAAAATAAAATTTGCCAAAAATCACAATTTAAAAATATCCAACAACTGATAAAAATTGTTTGCGGAATAACATAACAACTGCTGCACTGAGGTCCTCGGGTGCCACTACTGCCGACCCAAGCTGGCTCACTGGTCCCCACCCTCGGCCCTGGCCTCATCAGTACCTACAACAATCAAGTCTAGTGAGCCTAAAGACTCAGCATGCATATATCGCAGGTAACGAGTAAAAATCTGAATTTAAAATATGCATGAGTTAACATATCCTGTCCTGAGGCATACTGAAAATAATCTGTACTGAGCAATTATAATACGTGCATAACTGAACTGGAAATCACTATAAAAATATTTGCTCCTTGGAGCCTGTACTGAAATATCTGGTAAAATTTTCTGTTGAGATTATGTTTTACGCCTGTGGCCACTGCACTAAGCTGAACTGATCGGTAACTGGCTACCGGGGAGGCTGAAACTGAACTGAGCTGGCCGGTCACTGGCGACCGGGTGGTACCATACTGAACTGATCGGTCACTGGCGACCGTATAAAAATAACACTCCCACATAGTGAATGAACCACAAGCCATATCGCATAAATCTCAAAAATAATCATTTTCTGTTTTCATGCACGTAAAATAATTAACTGGCATAATGAAAATTCCTGTAATTTTACCAACTGGATTGGATTGGATCGTTCCCAGGCTCGCTGCAACCTAACTGTGCCATGAAAAATATGCAATAGTTTAAACATGACCAACTATGCAATTTACGTTCAAAAGATGCGACTATGACGCCTAATGACTTCGCATTTAATCATGACTCCGAGCCAACCTGAACCGACACTGAACTGACGTATAGTCATGATTAAAATACGCTGAAAAATCATAAAATAATGTTCCTAAAATGATAGGGTCGAAATCTAGGTGGAATGGAGGCCAAAACACGAAACGCTCTTTCGAGAGTCAATTTGGCACATTGCACCGTAAATTCTCGTACGACCTCAAAAATGATCCAAATGACAAACGGTTGAAAACATGACCCTCCTAACTCAATGAGGCACTGTCCAGTCCAAGGCCATGGGCTAAAAGCCAACCAAGAACTCAAACGACGCTTCTGAACAGCAGCATACTTGCTGTCAAAAAATACAGCAGCTGCGCACTACAAGACTTGCATTGGTTTCGAGACTATCGGCCATTAGGGGAGTGAACCACCGACCAGAGACTCTTACCAACATCCCAAGGAATTATTTGAACCATGGCTAAGGGCCCTAGGCCAGCCACAATCCGCATCACACCATAACTCAACCGAAGGGTCCAACCGAGAGCAACGTGCATGCGTGTGTAGTGTTTATGCTATGATCGATGTCTTGCGTCGTTCCAGTGGCCATTTGATTGACCATGGCAAGATCTAGACATCTAGGAGCATGATATGAACCGTGGCTAAGGGCCAAAGGCCAACCAAGATCCATACCAAGCAACAAAAGAACGAAATCAAAAGCTGCACAAATGAAGAAGCCGAATGGGGAAAGGGGCTGTTTTCACGTTTTGATTAAAAACCGAGGGGCCATGGACCAAGACACCAAAAGGGCAACTTAGTCACGACTTAGACATGCTAGGGAAGTGATCCAACCATGGCTATAGGCCCTTGGGGCAGCCAAGATCAGATCCTTCCTCCTTGACATCCAAACTGAATTTTCGAATCACATTTCTGCACTTATGGGGAACTTGCTGTCATTTCGGTTTTCCAGCAAGCATGGGGCTAGTTTGAA
The DNA here is from genome assembly GCF_025594145.1 of Primulina tabacum. Classification (NCBI taxonomy): domain Eukaryota; kingdom Viridiplantae; phylum Streptophyta; class Magnoliopsida; order Lamiales; family Gesneriaceae; genus Primulina; species Primulina tabacum. The sequence goes on from NC_134556.1 coordinate 15,571,401, forward strand.
TGGACCAACATGGTCCTAATGCATCCTACTACATGTATACAAGCCGCCTTGGGAGCCTGGAGTCGATCCAATACCTGAAACCATCAAAACTCAGAAAAACGTGAAGCTTGCCATGAAGAGCCGAAATTCTGCATGTGTGTTCCAAAATATTTTGACATGTATCTCGGTTTTTGCTTGCTAAAACATGATCGTGTACTGAAAAATAAATGATAATATGACTTGATTGAGGTTTGAAAGAAATCTAGACATGCCTGGTTTCGTTTCGAAAGAAAACGAACGAAACAACGACGACGCGGCACGGAGGAGGTGGAGCGCTTCTTGTCTACCTTTCTTGAACTCGATTTCTTGCCTTCCCTCTAGCTAAGACTCACGATTTTTCTACACTGAAAATGGATCTGAATGGTGCTGAATTCGGTGGTGAGGGAGGGAGAAAATGGTTGGGGAGTGAGATAAGATGGGTGCAAAATATAAGGAAGGATCAAGACCAAGTCCACTCCCTTTTGAATTTGAATTTTGAATTATGGTTTGATATCAAATCAGTTGGTGGATGCTTCTAGGAGGTGGTGGCCGAAATTTATCTTGATTCTAGGCTAGGATATGTCCATTTATTTAATTAAATTGTGCTCCCAAAAATCCTAGAATTATCCTACTAATTAAATGCAAAGAATTGGTCAAAGTTGATGAGTTGGAAAATGAATCTTCTAGCACTAAGGGTGGCCGAAAAGTGCATGATAAAATAAAGGGAAATGTTGATTATCTAGTCAACTAATAATCCTTGAAAGCCTTACTAATCCTTTAAATAATTTAGTGAGCTAACCCCTTAATTTAATAACTTAAATGAATTCATTTCTTAATCACCTCAAATAATTAAATTAAATCTTCAAACCTCCCTTTCTAACTTAAATGAACTTACTTGCTAGCTAAATTAACTTCTGGAAATATTTCTCGAATCTTAAATTCTATCTCAAAACTCCAACTCCGGTCCGGCCTCACTGAAAATACTGAAATGCTAAAAATCAAACTACTGAACTGAAATAATGAATAATTAACTTCAAATAAATGCATTTAAAATAATCATGCAATGAAGTCAATTAAATTTAAAAATCTAGAATCATGCATGGCTTATACGTCTACTGACTTACGGGTTCTACAATCCTTCCCCCCTTAAAAGAAATTTCGTCCTCGAAATTAGAACTCACCGAATAACTCAGGGTATCGACTTCTCATCTCCGGCTCAGACTCCCACGTAGCTTCCTCCTCTGAATGGTTGAGCCATTTGACTTTGACTCGCTTAACCAACTTGTTCCGAAGTTTCTTCTCCTGTCTGTCTAGGATCTGCACGGGTCTCTCCTCATAAGATAAGTTCAGAGTAAGCTGCAACGGCTCGAAATTCAGCACATGCGAAGGATTTGCCATATACTTCCTCAGCATGGAGACGTGAAAGACATTGTGTACTCCGGCCAGATTTGGCGGAAGAGCCACATGATACGCTAGCGTCCCAACTCTTTCGAGGATCTCAAACGGTCCAATGAATCTCGGACTGAGCTTCCCTTTCTTGCCAAATCTCATGACACGCTTCATAGGTGCCACTTTCACGAAAACATGATCGCCCACTGCAAACTCTAACTCTCTCCTCCGCTGATCGGCATAACTCTTCTGTCGGCTCTGGGCAGTCCTCATCCTATCACGGATCTTGACTACTACATCTGCTGCCTGCTGAACAATCTCTGGACCCAACTCTGCTCTCTCTCCTACTTCATCCCAATGAACAGGAGATCTACACTTGCGGCCATACAGCGCTTCATACGGAGCCATACCTATGGACGACTGGAAACTGTTGTTATAGGTGAACTCTACCAATGGTAAGTTCGACTCCCAACTCCCAGAGAAATCAATGACGCAAGCACGGAGAAGATCCTCTAAGATCTGAATAACTCGCTCCGACTGTCCATCTGTCTGCGGATGGAAAGCTGTGCTAAACAGCAACTTCGTACCCATAGTCGAATGCAAACTCTTCCAAAACGAGGAAGTGAATCTGGGATCTCTGTCGGATACGATAGAAACTGGAATACCGTGGAGTCGGACTATCTCTCGGATATACAGCTCTGCATACTGAACCATGGTGAAAGTCGTCTTAATAGGCAAGAAGTGCGCTGATTTGGTAAGACGATCTACAATCACCCAAATAGCATTCGATCCTCTGGCTGACCTCGGCAATCCGGTCACAAAGTCCATGGTAATGTTCTCCCACTTCCACTCGGGAATAGGAAGAGGCTTGAGCAAACCTGCTGGTCTCTGATGCTCGGCCTTCACTAACTGGCAAGTCAGGCACTCGGATACAAAACGCCTGATGTCCTTCTTCATCCCTGGCCACCAATACAATAGCTGCAGATCTTTGTACATCTTCGTACTCCCAGGGTGAATGGAGTACGGGGACGTATGGGCCTCTGATAAGATGTCTGCTCGGATAGAATCACTGCTGGGAACCCATATCCTATCTCGGTATCTCACAATACCGTCGCTGACTGTATAAAAAACACTGCCCTTAGCTTCATCTCTCTTCTTCCACTGTGCCAACTGCTCATCTGCTGCCTGACCGCTGCGAATACGGTCAATAAGAGAGGACTGGATGGTCAAGGTAGATAAACGAGGAACTCTACCTCGCGGATAAGTCTCAAGATCAAACCTCTGCATCTCAATCTGAAGAGGTTTCTGCATCGTCAAATGAGCCATCACTGCGACTTTCCTGCTCAAAGCATCCGCAACTACATTAGCTTTACCCGGGTGGTAGCTAATGTCACAATCGTAGTCTTTCACAAGCTCCAACCAACGCCTCTGACGCATGTTCAGCTCCTTCTGCGTAAAGAAATACTTGAGGCTCTTATGGTCGGTAAAGATCTGACACTTCTCCCCATACAGATAGTGCCTCCAAATCTTCAAAGCAAAAACTACGGCTGCTAACTCCAGATCATGGGTAGGGTAATTCTTCTCGTGGATTTTCAGCTGTCGAGAAGCATACGCTATCACTCTCCCATGCTGCATCAAAACTGCACCTAAACCAAGCTTCGAAGCATCGGTATAAAGGACAAACTCGCCGGATCCTGACGGTACAGCCAAAACTGGTGCTGAGATAAGAGCTTGCTTCAAAGTATCAAAGCTCTTCTGACACTCCTCGCTCCACACAAACTTCACATTTTTCTTGGTCAGTGCTGTGAGTGGAACGGCAATGGATGAGAATCCCTGAATGAACTTCCTGTAATATCCTGCTAGCCCAAGGAAACTGCGGATCTCGGATGCATTCTGAGGCACAACCCAATCTCTAACTGCTACAACTTTTGCGGGGTCTACCTCAATGCCACTGCTAGAAACAATGTGGCCCAAGAACGCCACCTTCTCTAACCAGAATTCGCACTTACTGAACTTTGCGAATAATTTGTGCCTCTGCAATGTCTGCAACACTGTGGTCAGATGCCTGCTGTGCTCCTCCCGATTCTTGGAGTATACGAGAATGTCATCTATGAACACTATCACAAATTGGTCGAGGTACGGCTGAAATACGCGATTCATGAGATCCATGAAGATCGCTGGCGCATTCGTCAGACCGAACGGCATCACTAGGAACTCGTAGTGGCCATAACGAGTCCTGAAAGCTGTCTTCGAGACATCAGCATCTCTCACCCTCAACTGGTGATAACCGGAACGCAGATCTATCTTGGAGAAAATCGAAGCTCCCTGCAACTGGTCAAACAGATCCTCAATCCTCGGCAGTGGGTATTTATTCTTCACTGTAACCCTGTTCAACTCCCTGTAGTCAATGCAAAGCCTCATCGAGCCATCCTTCTTTTTCACGAATAAGACTGGCGCGCCCCATGGAGAAAAGCTCGGGCGAATGAACTCCTTGTCGAGAAGTTCCTGGATCTGCTTCTTAAGCTCTGCCATCTCTGTCGGTGCTAGTCGGTACGGCGCTTTGGATATCGGAGCCGTACCTGGCATAAGCTCAATGGAAAACTCCACCTCTCTCTCTGGTGGCATACCAGAGACGTCTTCGGGAAAAAACGTCTAAGAAATCTCTAACTATCGGAACATCTGAGGCTGACTGGCTGGGTTCCTCGGGGACAGATAAAAAGGTCGCTAGAAATGCCCGACACCCTCTATGCATGAGCTTCCTAGCCTGAACATAAGGAATAATGCGCGGTAAAGGAAAGTACCTGTCCGGCTCAAATAAGAACTGCTCCATTCCAGGCGGTCGGACAAGAACGGATCTCCGCTGGAAGTCTATCAACACTCTGTTCCTCAATAGCCAGTCCATCCCTAGGATGATGTCGAATTCCGGCATCGGTAACACGATCAGATCCGCATAAACAAGATTACCGTGCAGCTCAAGGTCTATATCTCGGATAACATTGGTAGCTGCCATCTCCTCTCCTGACGGCAACACTACTGAAAAGGCTGTATCTAGCCCAATGGTCTGGATCTTGAGAAAGTTTGCAAAGATCTCCAAAATAAACGAGTGAGTGGCCCCTGAATCTATCAAGGCCTTGGTAGCGGAACCAGATATAAAAATTCTCCCTGAAAGAGCGGAGCTCTAAGTTGAATCCCACTACAAGATCTAAACTTATAGACATGCAAAGGTCTAGGTTCCTCTAGCTTAATTTCCCCGAAATAAATCTGAGTAGAGCATGCAATCCTATAACAGTTCTAAGTTCAAAATCTAAATCCCGATTCCCAAAATGCTGAAATTCAAAGAATAACTTAAAGTTTAGAGGTACCTGTCAACAACATAGTCTCCGGGTTGGTTTCCGCGGCATGGAGAGCAAAAACTCTGCCTTGGGTAGGCAGATTCCTCTGAGGACACTGCAGCAACATGTGGTCTGGACTGCCACACTTAAAACACTTTCCTGAGCCAGCCATACATGCTCCAGGATGGCGACGTGAGCACCTGGGACAGACTGGGTGCTCCTGAGTCCTCGGGGCTGGGCGTCCCCGCTGCTGCTGCTGCTGCTGCTGCTGGCCTCTGTTCCTGGGCGGTCCATGAAAAGGCCTCTTATTCTGCTGCTGATGCTGAAGAGGAGGAGGGCGGTGCGGTGCCTGGACTGGGCGCTTGCCCTGGCGATCCCTCTCGATATCCCGCAGATCCTGCTCTGCGGCTAAGGCCTTGGAGACGGCAACCTCATAAGTAGCAGGGTCAGATACCCTAGCATCCCGGCGCAAGATCGGCCGTAAACCCACCACGAAGTGCATCAGCTTGGCTCTGGCATCATTCGCTATCAGGGGCACAAAGTGACAGCCCCTCTCGAACTTACGGATAAACTCCGTAACCGACATATCCCCCTGTCTCAGACTCATGAACTCGGTGGTCAGCCTGGTGCGAACCTCCTCAGCAAAATGCTTGGAGTAGAAAACCTCCGTAAAGCGGGTCCAAGAAAGTGTAGCCAATGTCAGGGCTACCGAAGCTCCTTCCCACCACAAGCGGGCGTCTCCAGTGAACAAGTAGGTGGCACATCGGACTCGGTCTGCGTCCCCCAGCTCCATAAAATCGAAGATAACCTCGAGGGATTTGATCCATCCCTCGGCAACCATGGGGTCAGATGCCCCAGAGAATTCCTTCGGGCGCATCTTCATGAATCGCTCATACACAGCCTCGGGCCCTGTCGGCCTGGCTGCGGCTGCGGCTACGGCTGCGGCATTGCCCCCCGCAAACTGTGCGAAGAACTGTGCCATCCCAGCTAACATCTGGGAACTCATGTCCGGTGGGGGCGGTGGAGGAGGTGGTAGGTCTCCCTCTGGTCTACGCTCCTCCCTGTCTTCTCGGCGAGGCTCCTCCTCTCTATTGCGCTCTAAAATGCGTCTAGGGGGCATACTGTTCCAACATAACCCATACGTAACTAACATGCATAATTCCTTACTTTATTTTAAGTGAACTCTGAAATACTGAAAATCTGGAAGCATGCTGACAAAATAATTCATGCTTTAACTAAAATGCTTAACAAAATGCTGAACTGAAAAACTTACAGACCAAAGGCGTGGCTTCGTGAGCTTCTCGCGGTCAGTAGTAGTGAAACCCTATACAGAACCACCGCTCTGATACCAACTGTGAGGGGCCTAAAACTCCTTTATTGAAAATTTGCGGAAAATTAAAAATTTTCTTTTTAAAAGAACTCAAATGGCCTCATTCATAAAAATCACTGGTGAATCAAGTTCCATATTTCAAAATATTGCAGCGGAAGAAAATAAAATTTTCCAAAAATCACAATTTAAAAATATCCAACAACTGATAAAAATTGTTTGCGGAATAACATAACAACTGCTGCACTGAGGTCCTCGGGTGCCACTACTGCCGACCCAAGCTGGCTCACTGGTCCCCACCCTCGGCCCTGGCCTCATCAGTACCTACAACAATCAAGTCTAGTGAGCCTAAAGACTCAGCATGCATATATCGCAGGTAACGAGTAAAAATCTGAATTTAAAATATGCATGAGTTAACATATCCTGTCCTGAGGCATACTGAAAATAATCTGTACTGAGCAATTATAATACGTGCATAACTGAACTGGAAATCACTATAAAAATATTTGCTCCTTGGAGCCTGTACTGAAATATCTGGTAAAATTTTCTGTTGAGATTATGTTTTACGCCTGTGGCCACTGCACTAAGTTGAACTGATCGGTAACTGGCTACCGGGGAGGCTGAAACTGAACTGAGCTGGCCGGTCAGTGGCGACCGGGTGGTACCATACTGAACTGATCGGTCACTGGCGACCGTATAAAAATAACACTCCCACATAGTGAATAAACCACAAGCCATATCGCATAAATCTCAAAAATAATCATTTTCTGTTTTCATGCACGTAAAATAATTAACTGGCATAATGAAAATTCCTGTAATTTTACCAACTGGATTGGATTGGATCATTCCCAGGCTCGCTGCAACCTAACCGTGCCATGAAAAATATGCAATAGTTTAAACATGACCAACTATGCAATTTACGTTCAAAAGATGCGACTATGACGCCTAATGACTTCGCATTTAATCATGACTCCGAGCCAACCTGAACCGACACTGAACTGACGTATAGTCATGATTAAAATACGCTGAAAAATCATAAAATAATGTTCCTAAAATGATAGGGTCGAAATCTAGGTGGAATGGAGGCCAAAACACGAAACGCTCTTTCGAGAGTCAATTTGGCACATTGCACCGTAAATTCTCGTACGACCTCAAAAATGATACAAATGACGAACGGTTGAAAACATGACCTTCCTAACTCAATGAGGCACTGTCCAGTCCAAGGCCATGGGCTAAAAGCCAACCAAGAACTCAAACGACGCTTCTGAACAGCAGCATACTTGCTGTCAAAAAATACAGCAGCTGCGCACTACAAGACTTGCATTGGTTTCGAGACTATCGGCCATTAGGGGAGTGAATTACCGACCAGAGACTCTTACCAACATCCCAAGGAATGATATGAACCATGGCTAAGGGCCCTAGGCCAGCCACAATCCGCATCACACCATAACTCAACCGAAGGGTCCAACCGAGAGCAACGTGCATGCGTGTGTAGTGTTTATGCTATGATCGATGTCTTGCGTCGTTCCAGTGGCCATTTGATTGACCATGGCACGATCTAGACATCTAGGAGCATGATATGAACCGTGGCTAAGGGCCATAGGCCAACCAAGATCCATACCAAGCAACAAAAGAACGAAATCAAAAGCTGCACAAATGAAGAAGCCGAATGGGGAAAGGGGCTGTTTTCACGTTTTGATTAAAAACCGAGGGGCCATGGACCAAGCCACCAAAAGGGCAACTTAGTCACGACTTAGACATGCTAGGGAAGTGATCCAACCATGGCTATAGGCCCTTGGGGCAGCCAAGATCAGATCCTTCCTCCTTGACATCCAAACTGAATTTTCGAATCACATTTCTGCACTTATGGGGAACTTGCTGTCATTTCGGTTTTCCAGCAAGCATGGGGCTGGTTTGAATGGACCAACATGGTCCTAATGCATCCTAATACATGTATACAAGCCGCCTTGGGAGCCTGGAGTCGATCCAATACCTGAAACCATCAAAACTCAGAAAAACGTGAAGCTTGCCATGAAGAGCCGAAATTCTGCATGTGTGTTCCAAAATATTTTGACATGTATCTCGGTTTTTTCTTGCTAAAACATGATCCTGTACTGAAAAATAAATGATAATATGACTTGATTGAGGTTTGAAAGAAATCTAGACATGCCTGGTTTCGTTTCGAAAGAAAACGAACGAAACAACGACGACGCGGCACGGAGGAGGTGGAGCGCTTCTTGTCTACCTTTCTTGAACTCGATTTCTTGCCTTCCCTCTAGCTAAGACTCACGATTTTTCTACACTGAAAATGGATCTGAATGGTGCTGAATTCGGTGGTGAGGGAGGGAGAAAATGGTTGGGGAGTGAGATAAGATGGGTGCAAAATATAAGGAAGGATCAAGACCAAGTCCACTCCCTTTTGAATTTGAATTTTGAATTATGGTTTGATATCAAATCAGTTGGTGGATGCTTCTAGGAGGTGGTGGCCGAAATTTATCTTGATTCTAGGCTAGGATATGTCCATTTATTTAATTAAATTGTGCTCCCAAAAATCCTAGAATTATCCTACTAATTAAATGCAAAGAATTGGTCAAAGTTGATGAGTTGGAAAATGAATCTTCTAGCACTAAGGGTGGGCGAAAAATGCATGATAAAATAAAGGGAAATGTTGATTATCTAGTCAACTAATAATCCTTGAAAGCCTTACTAATCCTTTAAATAATTTAGTGAGCTAACCCCTTAATTTAATAACTTAAATGAATTCATTTCTTAATCACCTCAAATAATTAAATTAAATCTTCAAACCTCCCTTTCTAACTTAAATGAACTTACTTGCTAGCTAAATTAACTTCTGGAAATATTTCTCGAATCTTAAATTCTATCTCAAAACTCCAACTCCGGTCCGGCCTCACTGAAAATACTGAAATGCTAAAAATCAAACTACTGAACTGAAATAATGAATAATTAACTTAAAATAAATGCATTTAAAATAATCATGCAATGAAGTCAATTAAATTTAAAAATCTAGAATCATGCATGGCTTATACGTCTACTGACTTACGGGTTCTACAATCCTTCCCCCCTTAAAAGAAATTTCGTCCTCGAAATTAGAACTCACCGAATAACTCAGGGTATCGACTTCTCATCTCCGGCTCAGACTCCCACGTAGCTTCCTCCTCTGAATGGTTGAGCCATTTGACTTTGACTCGCTTAACCAACTTGTTCCGAAATTTCTTCTCCTGTCTGTCTAGGATCTGCACGGGTCTCTCCTCATAAGATAAGTTCGGAGTAAGCTGCAACGGCTCGAAATTCAGCACATGCGAAGGATTTGCCATATACTTCCTCAGCATGGAGACGTGAAAGACATTGTGTACTCCGGCCAGATTTGGCGGAAGAGCCACACGATACGCTAGCGTCCCAACTCTGTCGAGGATCTCAAACGGTCCAATGAATCTCGGACTGAGCTTCCCTTTCTTGCCAAATCTCATGACACCCTTCATAGGTGCCACTTTCACGAAAACATGATCGCCCACTGCAAACTCTAACTCTCTCCTCCGCTGATCGGCATAACTCTTCTGTCGGCTCTGGGCAGTCCTCATCCTATCACGGATCTTGACTACTACATCTGCTGCCTGCTGAACAATCTCTGGACCCAACTCTGCTCTCTCTCCTACTTCATCCCAATGAACAGGAGATCTACACTTGCGGCCATACAGCGCTTCATACGGAGCCATACCTATGGACGACTGGAAACTGTTGTTATAGGTGAACTCTACCAATGGTAAGTTCGACTCCCAACTCCCAGAGAAATCAATGACGCAAGCACGGAGAAGATCCTCTAAGATCTGAATAACTCGCTCCGACTGTCCATCTGTCTGCGGATGGAAAGCTGTGCTAAATAGCAACTTCGTACCCATAGTCGAATGCAAACTCTTCCAAAACGAGGAAGTGAATCTGGGATCTCTGTCGGATACGATAGAAACTGGAATACCGTGGAGTCGGACTATCTCTCGGATATACAGCTCTGCATACTGAACCATGGTGAAAGTCGTCTTAATAGGCAAGAAGTGCGCTGATTTGGTAAGACGATCTACAATCACCCAAATAGCATTCGATCCTCTGGCTGACCTCGGCAATCCGGTCACAAAGTCCATGGTAATGTTCTCCCACTTCCACTCGGGAATAGGAAGAGGCTTGAGCAAACCTGCTGGTCTCTGATGCTCGACCTTCACTAACTGGCAAGTCAGGCACTCGGATACAAAACGCCTGATGTCCTTCTTCATCTCTGGCCACCAATACAATAGCTGCAGATCTTTGTACATCTTCGTACTCCCAGGGTGAATGGAGTACGGGGACGTATGGGCCTCTGATAAGATGTCTGCTCGGATAGAATCACTGCTGGGAACCCATATCCTATCTCGGTATCTCACAATACCGTCGCTGACTGTATACAAAACACTGCCCTTAGCTTCATCTCTCTTCTTCCACTGTGCCAACTGCTCATCTGCTGCCTGACCGCTGCGAATACGGTCAATAAGAGAGGACTGGATGGTCAAGGTAGATAAACGAGGAACTCTACCTCGCGGATAAGTCTCAAGATCAAACCTCTGCATCTCAATCTGAAGAGGTTTCTGCATCGTCAAATGAGCCATCACTGCGACTTTCCTGCTCAAAGCATCCGCAACTACATTAGCTTTACCCGGGTGGTAGCTAATGTCACAATCGTAGTCTTTCACAAGCTCCAACCAACGCCTCTGACGCATGTTCAGCTCCTTCTGCGTAAAGAAATACTTGAGGCTCTTATGGTCGGTAAAGATCTGACACTTCTCCCCATACAGATAGTGCCTCCAAATCTTCAAAGCAAAAACTACGGCTGCTAACTCCAGATCATGGGTAGGGTAATTCTTCTCGTGGATTTTCAGCTGTCGAGAAGCATACGCTATCACTCTCCCATGCTGCATCAAAACTGCACCTAAACCAAGCTTCGAAGCATCGGTATAAAGGACAAACTCGCCGGATCCTGACGGTACAGCCAAAACTGGTGCTGAGATAAGAGCTTGCTTCAAAGTATCAAAGCTCTTCTGACACTCCTCGCTCCACACAAACTTCACATTTTTCTTGGTCAGTGCTGTGAGTGGAACGGCAATGGATGAGAATCCCTGAATGAACTTCCTGTAATATCCTGCTAGCCCAAGGAAACTGCGGATCTCGGATGCATTCTGAGGCACAACCCAATCTCTATCTGCTACAACTTTTGCGGGGTCTACCTCAATGCCACTGCTAGAAACAATGTGGCCCAAGAACGCCACCTTCTCTAACCAGAATTCGCACTTACTGAACTTTGCGAATAATTTGTGCCTCTGCAATGTCTGCAACACTGTGGTCAGATGCCTGCTGTGCTCCTCCCGATTCTTGGAGTATACGAGAATGTCATCTATGAACACTATCACAAATTGGTCGAGGTACGGCTGAAATACGCGATTCATGAGATCCATGAAGATCGCTGGCGCATTCGTCAGACCGAACGGCATCACTAGGAACTCGTAGTGGCCATAACGAGTCCTGAAAGCTGTCTTCGAGACATCAGCATCTCTCACCCTCAACTGGTGATAACCGGAACGCAGATCTATCTTGGAGAAAATCGAAGCTCCCTGCAACTGGTCAAACAGATCCTCAATCCTCGGCAGTGGGTATTTATTCTTCACTGTAACCCTGTTCAACTCCCTGTAGTCAATGCAAAGCCTCATCGAGCCATCCTTCTTTTTCACGAATAAGACTGGCGCGCCCCATGGAGAAAAGCTCGGGCGAATGAACTCCTTGTCGAGAAGTTCCTGGATCTGCTTCTTAAGCTCTGCCATCTCTGTCGGTGCTAGTCGGTACGGCGCTTTGGATATCGGAGCCGTACCTGGCATAAGCTCAATGGAAAACTCCACCTCTCTCTCTGGTGGCATACCAGAGACGTCTTCGGGAAAAACGTCTAAGAAATCTCTAACTATCGGAACATCTGAGGCTGACTGGCTGGGTTCCTCGGGGACAGATAAAAAGGTCGCTAGAAATGCCCGACACCCTCTATGCATGAGCTTCCTAGCCTGAACATAAGGAATAATGCGCGGTAAAGGAAAGTACCTGTCCGGCTCAAATAAGAACTGCTCCATTCCAGGCGGTCGGACAAGAACGGATCTCCGCTGGAAGTCTATCAACACTCTGTTCCTCAATAGCCGAAATTCTGCATGTGTGTTCCAAAATATTTTGACATGTATCTCGGTTTTTGCTTGCTAAAACATGATCCTGTACTGAAAAATAAATGATAATATGACTTGATTGAGGTTTGAAAGAAATCTAGACATGCCTGGTTTCGTTTCGAAAGAAAACGAACGAAACAACGACGACGCGGCACGGAGGAGGTGGAGCGCTTCTTGTCTACCTTTCTTGAACTCGATTTCTTGCCTTCCCTCTAGCTAAGACTCACGATTTTTCTACACTGAAAATGGATCTGAATGGTGCTAAATTCGGTGGTGAGGGAGGGAGAAAATGGTTGGGGAGTGAGATAAGATGGGTGCAAAATATAAGGAAGGATCAAGACCAAGTCCACTCCCTTTTGAATTTGAATTTTGAATTATGGTTTGATATCAAATCAGTTGGTGGATGCTTCTAGGAGGTGGTGGCCAAAATTTATCTTGATTCTAGCCTAGAATATGTCCATTTATTTAATTAAATTGTGCTCCCAAAAATCCTAGAATTATCCTACTAATTAAATGCAAAGAATTGGTCAAAGTTGATGAGTTGGAAAATGAATCTTCTAGCACTAAGGGTGGCCGAAAAATGCATGATAAAATAAAGAGAAATGTTGATTATCTAGTCAACTAATAATCCTTGAAAGCCTTACTAATCCTTTAAATAATTTAGTGAGCTAACCCCTTAATTTAATAACTTAAATGAATTCATTTCTTAATCACCTCAAATAATTAAATTAAATCTTCAAACCTCCCTTTCTAACTTAAATGAACTTACTTGCTAGCTAAATTAACTTCTGGAAATATTTCTCGAATCTTAAATTCTATCTCAAAACTCCAACTCCGGTCCGGCCTCACTGAAAATACTGAAATGCTAAAAATCAAACTACTGAACTGAAATAATGAATAATTAACTTCAAATAAATGCATTTAAAATAATCATGCAATGAAGTCAATTAAATTTAAAAATCTAGAATCATGCATGGCTTATACGTCTACTGACTTACGGGTTCTACAGTAACATTATGAAAAATTAGGGATTTATTTTGCGGTCCAAAAATAAGAGAGACGATTTTGGGAAAAACGACAAATAAGAAGGACCAAAATGAATATTAACTCTTGTTAATATGTATATATGGAATATTAATAAATTCTAGTAGTCGTGATTCACGTTACAAATGCATTACATATTTTATTTATATATTTTGGAGTGTTGTTATTTACACTCTATATTTGTTATTTGAACTTCATTTGTGAATAATTTTATACATCGACTGTGTTATTAACATCAAATAGAGTGCAATATCATTACCCTATTTTTTGTAGCAACGTAAAGATTGAATAAAAAATTTATATTTTGGAAAAAATACTTTTTTGTTTAAGAATTTGATTGATATATTTAGATTTTTATAAACAATAAAACATTTTGAAAATAATAATGATACTCACGGGAAATTGAGGGTCCAATCCCAGCGAGCGTCACTAGTCCAGACACGGGCTTCAGAATTACTCTGGGCCTGAAATCACAAATAAGACCGTTAGGAGGGGGCCAGGAGGGTGTCCTGTTGTAACCCCTCCGACGCTCAAGTCAGAGACTGAGGATATATGGGGGATCAGCTAAGGGTGCTGCTGAAAACAATATAGTGAATTTATCAACTGAACACCTAAACCTGATATTTATAGGAGAATACCTTGGTCCTTGGTGGGCCTGTCTTTCATTTGAGCTAGGGATGGGCCAGGGGTAGTGGGCTCATCCATGGGGTATCAAATAAAAATATAATTCATGGATTTATGAGAGGCTAATTTGGGGTATTATCCTAAGTCACGTCCAGAGATCCTTTTTCATTATCATATATGAGGTCCATAAAAAAAGCACATATAAGAATAAATGCGGATTGTTTATTATCCATTTAAAAGTAATACCCTAAGGTTGAGCTCGAATTTTTTGATTTGATATAGAAAAAAGAGATTTGTTTTTAGGAAATATTCAAGGGATATATACACTCATTTTGGGTGTATTTGAAATTCATTTTAATTATTATTGAATTTTACGTAACTTGATATTTGTCTAATTTCAAGTAATGTAAATTCAATAATAAATATGGTGAATTTGAAATACACCCAAGATAATTATAATTTGAAATATAACCCTCCAATCTTCCCCTAAATTAAATATTTCGATCTAATTCAAATTAATCAATCCAAACCAATGTACTGCTATGTGCAGAAAATAAAACATTAATTGATTATATACATTTATTTTTTCGAAGAGTAGGTCTTTTGTGAGACGCTCTCACGAATCTTTATCTGTGAGACGGGTCAATCCTACCGATATTTACAATAAAAGTAATATTTTTAGCATAAAAAATAATAATTTTTCATTAATGATCCAAATAAGAGATCCGTATCACAAAATACGATCTGTGAGACTGTCTCACACAAATTTTTGCCTTTTTCCAATATTTGACTAAAGTTTTGCACAAAATTATAGTTACAAACATAATCTCATCTCACAATTCAAACAAATAGATTGAATCCCCTCTTCGTCCGTGATACTCACGAGAAATTTAGGATTCAATTCCAGCAAGTATCACTAGTCCAGACGCAGGTTTCGAATTTGCCATGAACCTGAAATCACGAAGAAGACCGTCAGAAGGGGACTAGGAGGGTGTCCGGCGTAGCCCCTCCGACGCTCAAGTCAGAGACTGAGGATATATGGGGGGAGCAGCTAAGGGTGATGTCGAAAAACAATACAGTGAATGAGAAATCAAACACACAAACCTGATATTTATTGAAGAATACCTGGACCTTTGATGAGCATGTCTTCCATTTGGGCTAAGGATGAGCCATTGGTAGTGGCCCCATCCATGGGCCATTACCAGTTTCTCCCTCCCAAGTCGAACTAAATCGTAGGTTCGAAGTTCGATTGATTGTGTTGTCTTCGGTTCATCAGGCGCGAGTTGTGTATTTTCTCCCTGCCGCTCGTTAGTCTCCAAAAATTTGGAAACAAATCACATCGCAATCCTACTTTGAAAGAAAGGATTTGGTCTGGGCTTCCCCTATCAATAGAGGTCATCTCCTTACTTCATTATCACTTCTCCCCCACAACTCATCGCCCTCCCTCATACATCGCCTCGCTCGCACGTCGGCTCGCACCTCGCCCTCCTCGCCCTGCACCAGCCTCGACGCCATTCCTTGCCTGCTACACCCACTCGCCCCTTTGCCAACTTCGCTCGTCTCCCTCGCCAACGCCCCGCCTCGCCCTTTCTCGCCAATGCCTAGCCTTGCCCGCTCGCAGCCCCACCATCTCCTTGACACTAGTCTCACCCTCTCCTGTCCAAGCCTCGCAGCCAGCTACGCTCACAGCCCTCGCCCTCTGCCTCCCTTCTCGCCTCTCGCCCCTTTCCTCCCCAGCACTCACCCCACTCTTCCCTTCTCGCCTCTCGCCCTTGCCTTCCTTCTCGCCCCTCGCCCCACGCCCTCCGTCTCCTTGCCCTCGCCCCTCGCCCTACTTCTCCCTACTCGCCTGCCCAGCGTGCCAACCGTCGCCCAGGCTCGCCCAGCGAGCCCACCTCCTTTCCACACCCTCGCCCAGCACGTCGAGTGCTCGCCCTGCCGAGGCGCTCACCCCAGCGCGCGTCCGCCCCAGCGCGTGCCTACTCGCACTCTCGCCTACTCACTCCTCGCCCACACACCCATCCACTCTCGAGTGCTTGCCCAAGCGCGCATCAACTCGCACGCTCGCCCTGGCCTCTGCTCAGCCAGCATGCTTCTTGCTCACTCAGCCACTACCACGCTCGCCTAGCACGCTCTTTTGCTCGACCAGCACGCCTCTTGCTCGCCCAGCCACCACCACGCTCGATCCCCATAATTTTCACGGCGGTAAACATCGTTCGTTAATGACCAACCAAATAAATTTTTCTAACACAGTATGCCCTCGTCGCCCCCATCTTCAAGTTCATCTACTAAACTTTTGCAGGAAAATAATTTCCACTTCTCGTGCCCTTGACTCCTCAGCTAATAGTCCTTAGCATGAAAAATAAAACTTCAACCTCTTTACCCCTAACTCCTCTGCTAGGTGATTCCTTGGCAGGAAAATAAAACTCTCACCTCATCATCTCGTAACTCCTCTGCTAAGCCGGGCCTTAGCAGAAAAAATCAAACTTCAACCTCCTCAGCCCCTAACTCCTCTTCTAGGCGATGCCTTAGCAGGAAAATAAAACTCTTACCTCATCATCTCGTAATTCCTCTGCTAAGCCGGGCCTTAGCAGGAAAAATCAAACTTCAACCTCTTCACCCCCTAATTCTTCTGCTAGGCGATTTCTTAGCAGGAAAATAAAATTTAATTTCCAACTCATCACAGTCTTTTCTGCTAGGCGATGCCTTAGAAGAAAAATAAAGGTTTCACCTCCTCACCCCTAACTCCTCTACTAGGCTTAGTACAAGTAGGTAAAGTTTAATTTTTCTCTTCTCCTATACTAGGCTCAGTCCAAGTAGGTAAATTTAAATTTTCTCCTCTACTCTGCTCCTCTACTAAGTGATACCTCAGTAGGAAAAATTTAAAAATTTCTCTACTTTACTCTGCTGCTCTACCAGGTGATTCCTTAGTAGGAAAATTTTAATTTTCTCATTCTCAACTTTGCTCCTCTACTAGGCGATGCCTTAGTAGAAAAATAATATTTTTTTCCACGACTCTGCTTCTCTACTAGACGATGCCTCAATAGCAAAAATTTAAAAATTTCTCTACTTCACTCTACTCCTCTACTAGGCGATGCCTTAGTAGGAAAATTAAAAGATGTCTTTACTCCACTATGCCCCTCTACTAGGCGATGCCTTAGTAGGAAAATTTTAATTTTCTCCTTCCCTACTCTGCTCCTCTACTAGGCGATGTCTTAGTAGGAAAGTAATATTTTTCTCCACGACTCTGCTCCTCTACTAGGCGATGCCTCAGTAGGAAAAATTTAAAAATTTCTTTACTCCACTCTGCTCCTCTATTAGGCGATGCCTTAGTAAGAAATTAATTTTTTTCTCATCGACTCTACTACTCTACTAGGCGATACCTTAGTAGAAAAATAATATTTTTCTCCACGAATCTGCTTCTCTACCAGGCAATGCCTCAATAGGAAAAATTTAAAATTTTCTCTACTTCACTCTGCTCCTCTACTAGGCGATGCCTTAGAAGGAAAATTAAAAGATGTCTTTACTCCACTCTGCTCCTATACTAGGCGATGCCTTAGTAGAAAATAATAATTTTCTCCTCGACTATGCTCCTCTACTAGGCGATGCCTGAACAGAAAAATAAAAATTCTCCACCCTCACCATCTAACTCGTCTGCTAGGCCATGCCTTAGCCGAAAAATTTTAATTCTTCGTCCTCACCCTCTGACTCCTCTGCTAGACGATGCCTTAACAGGAAAATAAAAATTATCCACCCTCACCCTCTAACTCCTCTGCTAGGCGATGCCTCAATAGGAAAATAAAATTTCTCCACTCTCACCCTCTAACTCCTCTGCTAGGAGATGTCTTAGCAGGAAAATTTTAATTCTCCGTCATCACACTCTGACTCCTCTGCTAGACGATGCCTTAATAGGAAAATAAAAATTATCCACCCTCACCCTCTAACTCCTCTGCTAGGCGATGCCTTAGCAGGAAAAATTTAAATCATATCATCATCATAATAAAACATCCACGAATTTAATATAAAAACTTGGCTTTATTGAATAACAATCGATTACACAGGACAAATTCAAAAGAAGAAATACGTCAACGATAAAGTCAAGAGTAATATTTTCTAAGATGGTATGTGTTCCAGGACCTCTTCAAAGCCTTGCCTTGCGCATCTTCCAAGTATTAGGCTCGAGAATTAAGCTTCTCGATCGCTCTGAAAACACCCTCCCTGATACGAATCTGACCGGGTGTTACGTGCTAATGGTTGAAAGAAGTTTAAAGATGCACTTCAAGGACTCATGATGAGCTATCAAGGAAGTCCTACAAGTTGGATGTCTAAAGTAGAGGAGGTTGAGAATCATGGGAATAATATTGGAGGTTTTTGGAATGTTATTCAAGTGCAATTGCCGAAGGTGGAGCGCACCCGCGGTCCGAAGGCGAGCGCACCCGCGGTCCTTTGCATCCGAACTTCGCCGAAGCGGCACCGCACCCGCGGTCCAGTCCGCAGCGCACCTGCGGTCTTTTGTCAACTTCCGTGTCAAATTTTCTTGTTATCATAATTAAGCCTTTTTACACTACTTTTTCATACTTTATTGAATATATATTTAGTGTATCAGACCATGAACGAATAATGATGAATGATAGATAAAAGTTCTTGAGTTTTCTCTCAATTTGCAAAGCTTGTGCTTTGGGTTTATCAAAATCAAACTTATCAAAGATTTTCATCTTTGTGGCGTTTGTCGATTGTTCTTCGCACGGATTGTCAAAACAAGTTCTTTGAAGGTTCGTTTGAAATTCAATTGTTTTATCGTTCATATTTGTTGCTAAGTTATAATCGCTTAGAGGTGAATATCACAAAATCGTTACTTGTTTCAAAAGATCGGGACAACATAATCGTTCCTTGTTTGTTATTGAATTGAGGGTGCGATTTCTATATTCGTGCTTGCCTTTCATTCGTACAAGGATTCGTATCATTTGATACAAGTTCTTTGAAGGTTCATTTGAAATTCAATTGTTTTATCATTGATATTTGTTGCTAAGTTATAATCGCTTAGAGGTGAATATAACAAAATCGTTACTTGTTTCAAAAGATCGGGACAACATAACCGTTCCTTGTTTGTTATTGAATTGAGGGTGCGATTTCTATATTCCTGCCGTATCATTTGATACCAAATGATACGAATCCTCGTACGAATGAAAGGCAAGCACGAATATAGAAATCACACCCTCAATTTAATAACAAACAAGGAACGATTATGTTGTCCCGATCTTTTGAAACAAGTAACGATTTTGTGATATTCACCTCTAAGCGATTATAACTTAGCAACAAATATCAACGATAAAACAATTGAATTTCAAACGAACCTTCAAAGAACTTGTTTTGACAATCCGTGCGAAGAACAATCGACAAACGCCACAAAGATGAAAATCTTTGATAAGTTTGATTTTGATAAACACAAAGCACAAGCTTTGCAAATTGAGAGAAAACTCAAGAACTTTTATCTATCATTCATCATTATTCGTTCATGGTCTGATACACTGAATATATATTAAATAAAGTATGAAAAAGTAGTGTAAAAAGGCTTAATTATGATAACAAGCAAATTTGACACGGAAGTTGACAAAAGACCGCGGGTGCGCTGCGGACTTGACCGCGGGTGCGGTGCCTCTTCGGCAAAGTTCGGATGCAAAGGACCGCGGGTGCGCTCTACCTTCGGCAATTGCACTTGAATAACATTCCAAAAACCTCCAATATTATTCCCATGATTCTCAACCTCCTCTACTTTAGACATCCAACTTGTAGGACTTCCTTGATAGCTCATCATGAGTCCTTGAAGTGCATCTTTAAACTTCTTTCAACCATTAGCACGTAACACCCGGTCAGATTCGTATCATACTCCCCTTCTTCAAAAAGATTTGTCCTCAAATCTTGTCTACCTACACAAAAACGAAGCAAGTTAGTAATAACAAGAAGTATATTATCAACATGCTTACCATTAAGCTCAAGATTGTAGGTGCTATTGCCCACGTGCTCCTTCAATGCTTTGAGCCCTAACTCCATGGTTGCCTTCACTGTCAATATAACAACCTCAACATACACCAATTGACGAGTGACACCAAATGATAAGATATCATTAACTATCACAAAGATCAGATTTCTCCCCTTCTTAGATCTAGTTAACACACAAGTGAAATCCATACACGTGTACGACCATAGCTCACTAGGAATAAGATATAATTGATGCAACATATAAGAATCTAGCTTAGATGCCCTTTCCCTATATCCAATGCACCCTTGACTACACCACTTAACATACTTCTTCATATGCAACCATAGTAAAAATTCACGCATCCTATCTATGGCTCTAATTACTTCATAGCTACCACTCAAACAAATATCATGTGTCTCCATATCATGCAACAACTCATGCAATGAGTGTAGGATGAAAAATTTATTCTTGTTAAACATGTTTTCATCATGAACAAAGAAACAGTCATGTTCATCCTTGCCCCCCTCAAAACCATCATCAAACAAGCATAAATCATGCAAATAGAACACCCTAAATATACTATCCATGTAATCTTCACAATCATCACTAATCAAGTATAAATCATGGAAATAAGACACGTCACGTGTACTATCAATGCAATATCTTATCTCATCACAAAAATTTAAGTCTAATGCATATAAACCATTGTAGCAAACAAATCCTACTAACTTAGTAACTCGTGGAAAATCAAAGTTCATAAAAAGTACATGCATTTCATCAATAGTCTCACATCCATAACAACCAAGGAATAAAGACAAACTGACACCCGGTCCTCTAACCACCAAACTTGCAACCAGTTCTACAAATTCTTGAAAACAAAGCAATACAACTTTAAAGTAAGGAAGAAAGTCATACCTCATAGTTGTTGTGTTGGAAACTAAACTTACCTCATCGCGATGGTAATTGTATTCTCGAGGCTCGGAACCTTGGGTTCTCCCTTTAGTAAAACTCACTTGTCTCCTTGGTATGACAACCCCAAGAACCTGCAAATAAGAAATAGCAATGCTCGGAATTGAACCGTCTATATCATCACCATAACAATAAACCACTTTGTACAAAGGTACATGAAATGGTTTATGCAAGAATAAGCATCTTTCCATCTCACTCTTTTGGGCCATAAAGTTCTTTTTCGTTTTATTTTCTTTGACCTATTTTTCTTTTTCTTTTCTCTCTTCTTTCTTTTCTATGGCCATCTCACTCTTTTGTTCTCTCTTTCTTTCGGCCTTTTTAATTTCTTTTTCGCACAATTCAAGGAATTTCAATTGATTCTCAAGAACAACAATTGGATTTAATTGAACAAATGAAGTATTTCGTTGCTCAACGAATTTATGTATAATAACTTTTCCTTGCCTACTCTCCTCTCCCATGGTAGACAAAATAGAAATTTCTTCACCACTCAATGATTCACTATCCACAAGGTTTTGTTTAACAGTACTCGTATCATCAACCAGTGAAGTACCATCATTTATCAATTCACCTTCCACCACATACTGCTCAACACTCGTGTCAAGAACCAGCGTAGTATTATCATCCTCAATCTCCCCAACCTCAAATTCATATTCAGGTTCAGCAACATCAGATTCAGGTTCAACAGATGATTCTACTATGGCCACCTTATCACGTGGACATTGACTGATATCATGACCAATTTCTAAACACCAACAACATATAATATCACAAGTACTTGAATTTGAGTTTTTACTTGTACCTTGATATTCATATTTGCTAGCTTCAACTCTCGACTCATTCTTTGGCCTAGCAATGATTTTCTCTCCCCGGTTGCTATACCCACTACTCTCCTCACATCCCCTATCATCATCACGATGCAAATACAATGATCTATTCCCTCCAAATCTTCTACGTCGCCTATCCTCATCATATTGCCTATCATGTATTTCCTCTTCTTCACACCTCCTATATTTTTTTCGTAGAGGCTTAAACTCCTTCTCCCATATTCTATCCAACCCTCTCAACATTGTTTGAAATTGACGATCGTCAACCATTATACCTGCAAGAAAAGGTTAGTAGAAAATAATAAAGAATAAATTTTCTCACCACAAATCCTCAATGGTCACTCCAATGAAAATTCACTCGACTCTTTTTTTTTTCCTCACTACAAAATACTCACCGGTCACTCCAAAG
Source organism: Primulina tabacum (assembly GCF_025594145.1). NCBI lineage: Eukaryota > Viridiplantae > Streptophyta > Magnoliopsida > Lamiales > Gesneriaceae > Primulina > Primulina tabacum. The sequence goes on from NC_134556.1 coordinate 15,593,559, forward strand.
AAATAACGCTCGCACTAAAGTGTTCTCACTCGAATTTGATAGTTCTCTCTAAGATGTGATCAATCTTTATATATATATTTTTTAATCAAACTAACAAGATTTAACTTGTGAACACTTGCAACTGTCTCACTTGGACTGCACAAAACAAAGAACAACTAGAATAACGCAGATCTTACAACAATACAAAGGATAACACGGATCTGAAAAAAGAATCGAAGTTTTAGAAAGATCTTGAATAAAAACGAAAAGATAACACAGATTTGAGAACAGAATGAAATTTTAAACAGATCTGAAAATAGAAACAAAAGGATAACACAGATCTTATAACAGAACGGATTTTTTTTTTTAGACAGATCTGAAAATAACAACAACAACGATAACTTACTTGAATCAAACAGAACCAGAAGCTCTGATACCAAATGATATGAATCCTCGTACGAATGAAAGGCAAGCACGAATATAGAAATCGCACCCTCAATTCAATAACAAACAAGGAACGATTATGTTGTCCCGATCTTTTAAAACAAGTAACGATTTTGTGATATTCACCTCTAAGCGATTATAACTTAGCAACAAATATCAACGATAAATTAATTGAATTTCAAACGAACCTTCAAAGAACTTGTTTTGACAATCCGTGCGAAGAACAATCGACAAACGCCACAAAGATGAAAATCTTTGATAAGTTTGATTTTGATAAACAAAAAGCACAAGCTTTGCAAATTGAGAGAAAACTCAAGAACTTTTATCTATCATTCATCATTATTCGTTCATGGTCTGATACACTGAATATATATTCAATAAAGTATGAAAAAGTAGTGTAAAAAGGCTTAATTATGATAACAAGAAAATTTGACACGAATTGACAAAAGACCGCGGGTGCGCTGCGGACTGGACCGCGGGTGCGGTGCCGCTTCGGCGAAGTTCGGATGCAAAGGACCGCGGGTGCGCTCCACCTTCGGCAATTGCACTTGAATAACATTCCAAAAACCTCCAATATTATTCCCATGATTCTCAACCTCCTCAACTTTAGACATCCAACTTGTAGGACTTCCTTAATAGCTCATCATGAGTCCTTGAAGTGCATCTTTAAACTTCTTTCAACCATTAGCACCTAACACCCGGTCAGATTCGTATCACTCCCACTTTGGGTCAAACTTTCACCTCTGCTCTTCTTGTACCTTCAACAGGACCAAGTCATCCACTTCTTCCTTTCCTAATCATGTTAACCTCCACACGCGCTCTTTTTCCCTCCTCCCTCACTACCCCTTCATAACATCGACGCACGACTTTTTGGTCCCCGCACAAGACTCCAATTCCTTTTCCAACAGGAAACTTAAGCTTCTGATGATAAGTGGAAACTACGGCTCTAAGATCCTTCAGGGCTGGCCGTTATAGAATTCCATTATACGTTGATGGGATATCCACAACGGTGAATGCTATCATTTTTGTTACCCGCCGAGGATCAGTCCCCAAGGATATGGGAAGAACAATCTGACCCAAAGGCGGGATGGCGTGAACTGCAAACCCAAACAGCGGGGTGGAGACCGGCTCAAACTCAACACCTTCCACCCTCATGTGATCCAACGTGCTCTTTAACAAGACGTTTACAGAGCTTCCATTATCAATAAATATATTCGCCACATCATAATTGAAAATGGTGGCCGTCACCACAAATGCATCGTTACGTGGAGTCACAACGCCTCGGAGGTCTTCCGATCCAAAGCTGATGACGGGGTCTTGTGGTAAGTCTGCGCCCCTAGATATCTCAAAGTTCTCCAACCTTCTCCCATGTGCCTTCCGAGCACGCCCAGAGTCTCCATCAGTAGCACCCCCCGAGATCATATGAATCATTCATCTCGTAGAGTGGTTATCCTCATTCATTCCTCTCCTTGGTTTGACGGGCTTCTGAGGGACATCTTGACCTTGACCTTCCACTCTCTGCTCCCCGACCCTCTGATTCATCCATGGAGGGCCTTGACCACGCCTAGGGGATGGGCGAGACCTCTGTCGACTCCCTGATGAGGATCTTTCTCGTCTGTCCCGTGAAGGCAATCTAGCACTGCTCTCAACCCTTTGTGAGTTCTCCCACCTCTTCTCGGGCTCCTTTACCTCCAACACCTTGTCACGACTCCTATCCAAAGGAATATAGGATGAGAATTGTCCTCCGATCCTAGCTTTATCCTCATCCCTCTCCCCCGCACATCTCTTCTGATCTCCTCTTTCCGCTCCCTCAACCCTACTTCCCCCAGGCCACTGCTCCATCCTCCTATGCCGTTGGGCATTTTCTAGATTTACATACTTTTCCGCCCGAGCTAAAAGATCATTATATCTCGACGGAGGCTTCTTGACCAGCGATTTGAAAAACTCTCCTCTCCTCAATCCCTGTGTGAAGGCACTTATCATGATGTCTGGGTAACCGCTGGTATTTTCAGCGCTGCACTGTTGAAACACTGGGCAAATTCTCGCAACGTTTCAGCCTCTTGTTTTTTCATCACGAACAGGCTCAAATAGTTTTTCTGGTGCCTCTTACTGCTAGAGAGTCGGTGCAAGAAAGGCGTAAAAAATCCTCAAAAGACTGTATGGATTTTGGCTGCATGGTATTAAACTATTGTTGGGCTGACCTCACCAGCGTGCCCAGGAACACCCTACACCTGACCCTATCTGAATAATGATGTAACAAGGCCGCCTTTTCAAATCTCCCCAAGTACTCCTCGAGATCAGTATGTCCGTCGTATTCTCCCACATCCGACTGTCGAAAATTTGGAGGAAGCCCTTCTTCTAAAATGGCGAATGAAAAAGGACTCCCTCTCTTAGGTGCCGGCGCTCTGCTTCCCAACTGCTGCGTCAACATCCGTATTTCCTTTCACATCTCTCCCATCTCAATATTCTCCCCACTTGGGAGGGATTGTGTCTCTTCAACCCTGCTTTGGTGGCCCTCAGCATTTTTTTCTCGCTACTGACGAGTGGCCTATTTTTCAGCAGGCCTCGTCTACTGTCTGGGTAATGAATCGGCCCAATTGTTCCAGGGTAAAGTTCCCCACGTTCAAATTGGGAGAGGGTTGCTCGGCCTCGGTCTCGTGAAGAGGCTATTTGGATCTTGTCTCCTGACGAGGTTGTTCGGCTCTTGTCTCTTGATGAAGTTCTTCCTGCCTCGTCTCAAGACGTGGTTGTTCCTATCTCATTTCAACATAAGATTGTTCGGGTCCCGTTTGAAGACACGACGATGCTGTGTTAGTTATTCTGCTCCCTCTCCTACCTGCCATCTCTACGTCTCAGCTCAAACTTCCCACAGACGGCGCAAAGTGATACTCACGGGAAATTTAGGGTCCGATTCCAGCAAGTGTCACTAGTCCAGACGTATGTTTCGAATTTGCCCTGAGCATGAAATCACGAAGAAGACCGTTAGAAGGGGGCGAGAGGGTGTCCCGGCATAGCCCCTCCGACGCTCTAGTCAGAGATTGCGAATATATGGGGAGAGCAGCTAAGGGTGCTGCCGAAAAACAATACAGTGAATGTGAAATCAAACACTGAAACCTGATATTTATAAGAGAATACCTGGGTTCTTGATGGGCCTGTCTTCCATTTGGACTAAGGATGGACCAGTGGTAGTGAGTCCATCCATGAGGTATCAGCCCGAGACAAAATAGTTAAAAAATATTGTAATTAATTTTTACCCCAACTCATTTAAATATTTATTATTAATAATCTAATAATTTATCAATAGAAAGTAGACCCGGACGTGTGATATAATGAATAAAATAAATAAATCCAGCAAAAAGGACAGCTCTGGGTACAGCCGTACAGAATCGGTTCTCGTCCAATTTTCTTCATTTTCAAACTTTTTTCGCACTCTATTCTTTACGCTTTTCACGCAACATTTCTCTGTCTCTCTCGCTACAGGGCACCCATTTCTTCCTCCTTCAACTCCCTGTCTTATATCTGCTGTGCTGTGGAGGAAGCCTTGGATTTGATTATGTACGATCTTCTCATTCTTATTTGTTCGATTTATGATCATGTTTCTTTGGGATCTTCTGTTTCTTGATTTTATGTTAGATCGAATTTCTGCTTCCCATTTATGTGAATTCAGCTACCCATTTCTCTCCTTTTTTTGATTGTTCATATTCTGAAACACTTTTCTCTATTGGGTTTTGATGTTTAATTGTGTTGGTATTAAATATCATTTAAAGTTGCAAAATGGTAGCTCTGGATTTCATTGAATATGGTCTGTTTCTTTCTTACCATGGATTTCCATTTATCATGAAGTTGGGGTCTTCAGTTTCTTGATTGTGTTATAGATCTATTTTCTGCCACCTATCTATATGAATTCAGCTGCCCACCTCTCCAATTCTTGATTATTTGATTCAATCAAAGCATATGTATATGCATGAAAATACTCTTTTTAATCAGTTTAATTTTATTAATGTATCGAACCACTGAAAGTTGCGAAAGGATTATTCTAAATTTCATTAGTTGTGTTCTTGATTTTGGTATCAAGGATTTTCTGTTCAATGTACGTAAAAATTTGGATCTTTAGCTTGTTGATTGAATGTTAGATCTGATTTCTGCTGCTGTTTATCTGAATTCAGCTACCATTAGTGCAACGTTCTTGTTCGGTAATATTTTTATTATCAAATTTATCCTGATGAAACGAAGAGAAGCAATGCAAATTGGGAAGGATTCAAATTCTTAAGTGGTTGATATTTCACATTCCTTATCTTTGAAGTTCTTATTGTAAATGCTGTGACAAGAAAGAATGGCTGTTGCACTCTTGGTAAACGATTGGTTATTTACCTTTTGACAGCCAGGCATTAATTTGGGAAGGGTTTCAAATTTGGCTTCCTAGTTCAAGGCTCAAATGAAGAAGGCTTTTGGTCAAACCGTTCGTGACATGTAAGATTTGTTGTTTTAGCTTTGAATTTGTTGCATGATTTAAACTATGCATTCCACATTATACATTGTTGCTTTGTTTGTTTCTGGAATAGATTGTCTTTTTCACTTTTTAACTTATTTTTTGTTTTTTCGGTGTTTGATTTATGTATGGATTGGAGTCTAATATTATGTTAATATGACTGGTTTTTTCATTATCAAGCGTGAGCAATGGTCCGCTTTTTGTAATTAATATCTACTATTAATATTATATTGTAATCTTGTTTCCTATTAAAAAATATTTATTTTGCACTGATTGGTTCCAACTGTTTGATATAATATTCTGGTTTGGTTTTGATAAAAATTCTTCTTGTCCATGTTTTTTATGTGATCATGCAGCAAGAGAGAGGTTAATAAAAAAGTTCTTAAAGTTCCTTCTGTTGAACAAAAGGTATTTATATCTTTTTCAATTCATATTTGTCATTAAAGAGCTAAAAAAACCAGTTTTTTGTCTTTTTTGTACCCGTTTTCACGGGGTGTTGGGCTTTGGTTTTCAGGTTCTCGATGCTACTAGCAATGAGCCTTGGGGCCCTCATGGACTGCTTCTTTCTGATATTGCACAGGGAACAAGAAACTAGTGAGTCCTAGAAGTGTTAGCTTATCTTGAGCTCATTTACAATTGCCCAAAAGCTCAGGAGCTTTTATTGTATATTTATTATATATTTAAAGGTTACTGAAAGCAATTATTATCTAAATAAATAGTGATACGAAATTTTTTTAGCTTGTTTTGTGATGTATTATTATAATAGTAAACTAATTTTGAATTATATGATATATAACAAAATAAAAATCTAGGTTGTAAATGGCGAGAGGGGGTGGCAGGGCGTTCGGTGACCGCCTACCGTGTAGAGGCCCGAAATTCGTACTTGAAAAATTGCGGAAAAATTTAAAATTTTCTTTTAAACTAAGTAATATGCCTCATTCATAAATTAAACTGATAAAAGGTTTAATGTTCAACATAGCAGCGGAAGTAAATGTCTGTTTTGAAACAACAAATTTAAAATAAGCAATCGCGATAAAAATGTTTGATCATAAAAATGGTAAATGAACTGAAGCATAAGGTCCTCGGGTTCCTACTACTGCCGACCCAAGATGGCTCACTAGTCCCCGCCCTCAGTCCCGACCTCATCAGTACCTACAACAATCAAGTCTAGTGAGTCTAAAGACTCAACATGCATATATCGTAGATAACAAGTAAATATATCATAAAATTTCATGCCATTTAAAGATATCAATATCGTAAAGTGTAACGTGGAAATCGTGTCATGAATAATTATAAATACGTGCATAACTGAACTGAAAATCGTAAGTGGAATGTTTGCTCGATAGAGCCCTGTCATGAAATAGCATATAATAATTTTTCTGTTGAGAATATGTTCTACGCAAGTGGCCCATAACGTGAAATGAATCGTCTGATCAGACTAAACCACAATATACTGGGAGGTAGAGATCTACCAATACATGAACATGATAAGCTGCAATCCCATGAACGTGAAGTGGCCACAAGCAATATCGGATATATCTCAAAAATGAACATTTTATATTTTTATGTACGTAATATAATTAAAAATCTTGTATTATTTTACCGAATGGGTTGGATCGTTCCCAGGCTCGCTGCGACCTAATTCTAGCATGAAAAATATGCGAATGACAAAACTTGACCAAAACTTCGTAATTGAATAAAAAAAACGAGACAATTACGCCCAATGACTTAGTATTTAATCATGACTCCGTGCCAACCCGAACCAACACCGAACCAACACCGAACCATCATTTAGTCATGATTAAAATACACCTAAAATGATGACATAATGCTCTTCAAATTACAGTACTGGAAATTTGTGGAATGGAGGCCAAAAACATGAAACGCTCTTTCGAGAGTCATTTTGGCACATTGCACCATAAATTCTCGTACGACCTCTACACTTAACCGAATCATGATCGACCAAAAACATGACCTTTCTAACTCGATGAGGCACTGTCCAGCCCAAGACCATAGGCTAAAAGCCAACCAAGAACTCAAACGAGCCTCTGCACCGGAGCACCAACTTGCTGTAAAAAATACAGCAGCAGCGCTTACGCTCGCATGCTTCGTTTTCGAGACTATCGGCCATTGGGGATTGAACCACCAACCAGAGCCTCTTACCAACATCCTAAGGTATGGTTTGAACCATGGCTAAGGGCCCTAGGCCAGCCACAATCCAAACAACACCGGAACAACCCGAAACTCTTCACCCGAGAACGCATATGCACGCGTGGGGTGTTGCAATTGTTCTTGCATTCATGCACCATTCCAGTGGCCATTTGATTGACCATGGCATGATCTAGACATCAAGAGGTATGGTATGAACCATGGCTAAGGGCTAAAAAGCCAACCAAGATCCACACCACCCCTAAAATTCGAGACTTACACTTGCAGAAAAATGAAGGGATCGAAGGGGCTTGTCTTGTTTCGTTTGAAACCGATGCAACCATGGACCAAGCCTTGAAAGGCCGACAAGATCTCGTCTTAGACATAACAAGGAGATGTTATAACCATGGCTATAGCCCCTAGGGCAGCCAAGATCAGAATCATCCCCCCCTTGACAGCAAAACAGAAAAATCGAGACCCAATATGACACTAAGGGAGAGTTGCTATCCATTCGCGTTGCCGGGGGGTGTGGGGAGTGAAAATAACGGACTAACACCTTTCTTGCACATCCTATATCATGTCTATAAGCAGCCTTGAGCCCCTGGAAGTCGAGCCAAACCTGAAACCACAACACAAACAAGAACCGTGAAGGCATAGAGGAAAGGGCCGAAAAATCTGCACATAATTTTCTTGTGTAGTTGCTGAAAAATTTTGGTTTTTACTATACAAATCATGCATATGTGATGTTGAAAAATAATAATATGACTTGATTGAAGAGCAAGGGAAAATATAAGCATGCCTTGGATTTTTGTTTTGAAAGAAAACAAACGATTACGACGACGCGGCGCGGCGGAAACGGAGTGTTCTTCTTTTGTTTCTACTTTTCTCTCTTGTTTTTCCCTCTTGCAAGTCACGATTTTTGGGAGGTTTTTGCTACTGAAATTTTTGGTGGAATGAGGAGGGAGGAAGGCTAGGAGATGAAGGGAATGATTGCAAGATAAAAAGGGAGAAAATAATCTTGTTATCCTAGTTATTTGCTTGATAGGAAATAATATCATATCAAGGGATATGAAGGATATTTTGGCGGTGTGTTGGCCGATTTTGCTAGATAATACAAGGGAGGAAATTGCTTAATTGTTTAATTATTGATGATTTAAAAGTGGGGGAAATTATCTACTAAGAAAAGATTAAGGAAATGAAGCACATGGTGAGTTGCCAAATCAAAAATTGAATCTTTTAAAATGAGGTGGCCGAAATCTTCATGTCCAATAAGGGTAGAAAATTGCTTAATTAATAAATTACTTGGTGATTAAAAGATGAGGGATTATCTAACAAAAATGGATAAGGAAAGAATCAAGGGAAATGAGTTGTCAAATATTTTAAATCTTCCAAAGGTGATGACCGATTTTTCTCTTTTAAAATGGGGTGGAATATTGCTTAATTATTGAATTTTAACTCATTAAAGTTTTAAACATTAATTATGTATTTTTAGTGAATTACTAAATTAGTTTAGGATATGCATTATCTTGCATGCATAGCTAAATCTTTAAATTAAATTACCAACATGTTAAATTACAATTTCTTAAATAAAATAAGCCTAGATTAACTTATCTCAATTGGTCATATATTTTAACTTAGGCTTTTAATTAAATTATTGGACATAAAAGGCTTATTTACTACTTATCTCCTAATTAATTAAATAATTCCTTAAACTTACTTTTTCATTAAAATAAATTATTCTTTATCTTAAATTAATTCTATAAATGTTTTCTTAATATTAGATTTTATCTCAATACTCCAACTCCAGTCCGGCCTCACTTATTTAACTGAAAAGATAACAATTAAACTACTGCATAAAATAATTAACTTTAAAGAAAAGAATTTAAATCCTCATGCAATGAAATCATTTTAAATTTAAATACTAGAAATTATGCATGGCTTATACGTAGTCTGATCTACGGGTTCTACATACCGCCTTGGCCACCTTGACGGTGCCAGACGGTTGAATTTTTTCAAGTAATTTTTATAGATAATCATGCGATATAATCACAAATAGTCATAATTTTTTATGTAAAATTTGCAATTAAATAATGTTTAAGCACAAAGAAGCTTCATACAATATAATATCGTCTAGATAATGTGCAATTAATAAAGATTCATCATCGTATTAATATTCAACAATAAATCAATAATAAAATAATAATAGGCAAAAAAATTTGATTTTTGAAATCACAAAATCTGAAATATTATAAAAAAAATATGATAAATAATAAATATGCAATGCCTAACATAAATATTCTGACTGCTGGCGGCGGCGGGCGGCGGGTGACAGACTGTGTGTGGTGGTTGAGACTTGAGAGTTTAGAGTGAAAACCAAAAATAAAATAAAGAAAGTGGATGTGCTAGAGTTTTGATATTTAAATTTAGTTGATTTTGACTAGGTTTTTAAAATTATTGATCAGGTTTTTAAAATTCACTACAACTTAAAAAGCCTGACTGCGCACCTCGCTCGTCTGCTCGCCGCCTCGCCCGTCTGCTCGCCGCCTCGATCCGCCTCCCTAACGCCGTTTAGCTTGGGCCGCCTAAAACACTCGCCTCATGCATAGGCGGTGCCTAGGCGGCCGCCATTTAGAACACTGATAAAAATTAAACCTGATCTCAAGCTAGGCCCGATCTGGTTCCTCTATTTTGAGCCTGATCTCAAACCCTTGGAAATTGAGCTTGTTGGCTCAACTTGGTTAGCTTTATTATGGAGTCATTTTAAGTTAAACAATTAATACTTTGTAATGCTGTTTTTCTTTTTGAAAAATTACTCATTTTTAAATTCACGCAGTCATGAATACCAGATGATTACGAGGGTACTCTGGAAGCGTATCAACGATACTGGGATAAACTGGCGACATGTATACAAAGTAAGCTTTTCTTACCATACTTCTTGTCTGCTGTACTCTGTGACTGACTTGAATTTTGTTGTTTACATACCCAGTTCCTTTTGATACATTTTACGGAAAATTCTTTGATCCTTTTTGCCTATTATTTAATATCAAAAGTCCATTTTAAGAATTTCAATTTCAAGTTACTTAGACGTCTTTCTTGTGTTGATGCGTGACCTCCTTTTTGGCATGATGTTGTTACATTTTTTGAGGTGCTGTTGTAACGTACCGTATTTTGAACTACTTAAAATTTGCGGAAAAATAAAAATTTTCTTACATAAGAAATAAACTCTTAAATTTCGATTTAAAATAAACTGTTCATCCAAAAATAATTGAAATAAAAAGATCGTAAATAAAGTTTGCTAAAACACTTGTTTAAACATCGTAACCCAAAACATGACATCAGAGTAATAAAATTTGTCGTGCGTGAAATCTTAAAAACATTGGGCGGTCCTCGGGTTTAGCTTCCCACTCAGTCCAAGCCAGCTCACTGGTCCGCACCCCTCGTCTCCTCAAAGTCATCCTCATCTGCATCGATCAAGTCTAGTGAGTCTAAAACTCAACACGTATAAACTGGGCATAACAAGTACTACGTAGTAAAACCACATGCAATCTTTAAAATAGAGCGTACATATTTGAAACTTGAACATGCGTGTAAAAGCTTGAACTAACATGCATAACATAGACGTGCCATACCGTGAAACTTTTCTGAAACATACTTGCAATATACATACTTGAACATACGTGAACTTCATCATTTTGCGTAGAGATATGTTTCAAAGCAAGTGACCTATACATAAATACGCCTGATCAGACTAAACCACAGTACTAGGCTGACAGGGAAGATCCACTGCCACATACATGAGATCCTCGTTCATGCTTTAACGGGTGGATTGGTCCCTGGTCATGCTTTACCGCTTTCCAATCTCATACATAGTTTGGTCATAAGACATTTAGCATATCTCAAAAACTTAAAAATATTTTCTTTTTGCACGTCGAACATACTTACATGGCGTTGAGGGATTCGTTGGATCTCGCTTGAGATCGTTGCTGCACATACTAACATGAGTTCAAACCTTAACTTTCATAGCTTAGACGTAGATACTCGTGCTCACCACCGAAGTAATTAAATAGCTTATGGCATTCTAGATCACTTGGGACTTGACATCGTTTAATCATCGTACCAGACCAAGACATCGAACACTAAAACAATCAACATACTTTTCCCAAAAAAAGAAGTACACGGACCCCGTGCCCAGGTCCGGCTACGGGTCCGTGTAGGCTCTGTAATCTATGCCCGAAAAGAAGTAAGGACACGGACCCCATGTCAGGGTCCATCTAAGGGTCAGTGTAGGCTCTGTGTGTTGACACTCCGAAGGAAACAAGGGCACGACCCCGTGTAAGGGTCCGGCCCCGGGTCCATGTACTTGCGGGAGAAGCAAACCAACGAGAATTTATGTGCTTTTGATTTAGTCTCCCCAACTCGATCCGACCTTGAAACAACACCTCGAGACCCATCCTAGGATACTATAGCACTGAATCAAGCCTATACAAATGCCCCAAAACAACAACGCATCACAAGCAACACAACAAATCTGTGAACACGACAATTGACACCAAAGACATTCCTACGACTTCTAATTCCACCCGGTGTCTAATGACACGAAACGAAACATCAACAATCATCCCAAAATCATTCTCGATATACCTAAACGCAGCAGCGATCACCCGTTGACCCCTAACGAAGCCTGCAACAATAAAACTTCAAGAACACATCAAGAACGTATTTTTCGGAAAAAAAACGCAGTTTGAGCAGTCCCACGAAAACGATCATAACTCACTCAATTCTTATCCAAATATTTCGAATTTTATATCGAATCGAAGGTATCAAAAAGTTCTACGTTTCATATGTTTTTCTAGAAAATCGACCGAAAGTCACAGTAATTAAAAAGACAGCAAATTCTATTTTTGAGATCCAAAAACTGTTTCAAAAGTGATCCAACAATATTTGCTCAAACTCTTACATAACATACACATGGTTTTCATACAATAAACATCAAAATTATTACTATGACAAGATCGATGTAGAAACGAAAGAATATACATGCTTTTTGATTATTCGATTTGAAATACCGAAACGACGATACCGAACTGGGAACGGTGCGAGGATTGATCTGGGACGAACGTGGAATGATTTTCTTTGAAGAAAAGTAACAAAAATTGATGGATTCCTTGAAGAGGGAGGGGCGGCTGCTACTTAGACTTAGAACCCTAATTTTCTCTCAAAATATGAAGTGGAACAAACATAATGAAGTGTGTGTGCAGGTCGTGTATAGGTGTGTGTGAAAGTGTGTGTGCACGTAAGTTTTGTGTGGGGAAAATAGCTTAATTAAAATAATTAAATGCCTAATTAGGGGATAATCATGCAAGGATAAGTAATTAATAATAAAATAATACTAATCTAATACTAACTTTTCTAACACCTCTACTTTAATATAAAATGCACAAGTGACACATCTTTAAAAGTTTAAAACTCATAAAATCACTTAATAATTAAATTAGTTTTTAAAAATGCTAAAACTTAATAAATTATTTAAAATGCCCCATTCTTAACTTAAAATAAAATACCACGTTTTAAATTGCCAAAATCGTCGCCGGTCTCATTTCCTCGATCCCGCATCGAATAATCGCCTGATACATGAAACTCAAGAAAACATTTAACGTACATCACATAAACATAAATAATTTAAAATAATGCAAATTAAATAGATCATGCATCACTATAAATCATTTTAAACTTAAATAAAAAATTTGACAATTTAATAATTGTATGGGTTTTACGTGTACTGATTTTTGGGCTGTATAGTTCCTCCCCCACTTATATAAATTTCGTCCTTGAAATTAAGTCTTACCAAACAACTCCGGGTAGCGATTTCTCATCTCTGCCTCGGTGTCCCAAGTTGTCTACTCCACTGATTGATTCAGCCATCGGACTTTGACCAACTTGGTCACTTTGTTCCGAAGTCTCCGTTCCTGTCGGTCTAGGATATGGACAGGTCTTTCCTCATATGACAGATCTGGAGTCCATGCAATGGCTCAAAACTCAAAACGTGCGAAGGATTCGCTAGGTACTTCCTCAGCATCGAGACGTGGAACACATTGTGTACATCGGCCAGATTCGGCGGTAGGGCTACACGATAAGCTAGTGTCTCAACTCTGTCAAGAATCTCGAACGGTCCAATAAATTTCGGACTAAGCTTGCCTCTCTTCCCAAACCTCATAACACCCTTCATAGGTGCTATCTTTACGAAAACGTGATCACCTACGGCATACTCAAGATCCCTTCTCCTCTTGTCAGCATAACTCTTTTGACGACTCTGGGCGGTCTTCATTCTGTCTCAGATCTTGACCACCACGTCTGCAGTCTGCTGAACAATCTCTGGACCAAGTTCTGATCTCTCACCAACTTCATCCCAATGAATCGGTGATCTGCACTTCCTCCCGTATAGTGCCTCGTAAGGAGCCATACCTGTAGATGATTGAAAACTGTTGTTGTAGGTAAACTCCACTAGAGGTAGCTTTGATTCTCAATTCCCATGGAAATTGATCACACAGGCTCGCAACAAATCCTCCAAAATCTGAATCACTCGATTAGACTGGTCATCTGTCTGAGGGTGGAAAGCTGTACTGAATAGCAACTTCGTCCTCATGGCTGCGTGCAAACTCTTCGAAAAGGACGATGTGAACCTCGGGTCCCTGTCGGAGACAATAGAAACTGGGATTCCGTGCAATCGAACTATTTCCCTGATATAGAGCTCTGTATACTTCCTCCCGTGTAGTGCCTCGTAAGGAGCCATACCTATAGATGATTGAAAACTATTGTTGTAGGTAAACTCCCTTAGAGGTAGCTTCGATTCCCAATTCCCATGGAAATCGATCACACAGGCTTACAACAAATCCTCCATAATCTGAATCACTCGCTCAGACTGGCCATCTGTCTGAGGGTGGAAAGCTGTACTGAATAGTAACTTCGTCCCCATGGCTGCGTGCAAACTCTTCCAAAAGGACGAGATGTGAACCTCGGGTCCCTGTCGGAGACAATAGAAACTGGGATTTTGTGCAATCGAACTATCTCCCTGATATAGAGCTTCGTATACTGCGGCATGGAGAAAGTTGTCTTCACTGGCAAGAAGTGTGCCGAGTTAGTAAGTCGATCCACTATAACCCAAATGGCATTGGATACTCTGACTGACCTCGGCAAACCAACAACGAAGTCCATGGTGATATTCTCCCATTTTCACTCGGGGATAGGGAGTGGCTGGAGCATTCCTGCTTGCCTCTGATGCTCTGCCTTCACTTGTTGACAAGTGAAGTATTCAGACACAAATCGGCGGATGTCTCTCTTCATACCTGGCCACCAATACTGAATCTGCAAATCCTTGTATATCTTGGTACCTACTGGGTGGATGGAATATGGAGATGTATGTGCCTCTGTCAGAATATCCTCCCTGATCGAATCAACACTAGGCACCCTTATTCTACCTTTGTACCTCACAATACCATCGGACACTGTGTAGAGCACACTGCCCTTGGCTTTATCCTTCAGCCTCCATTTCTGCAACTGTTCATCTGAAGGCTGACCTTGACGGATTCGGTCAAACAAAGAAGACTGAACTGTCAGATTAGACAACTTAGGAGTCTACCCTTAGGATAAAACTCTAACCCAAATCTCTGAATCTCTGACTGAAGAGATCTCTGCACTGACAACTGTGCTACGACTGCAACTTTTCTACTCAAGGCGTCTGCCACAACATTAGCTTTCCCCGGATGGTAACTAATTTCACAATCGTAGTCTTTTACCAACTCCAAGCACCGTCTTTGTCTCATATTCAATTCTTTCTGCGTGAAGAAATACTTAAGACTCTTGTGATCATTGAATATCTGGCATTTCTTGCCATAAAAATAGTGTCTCCATATCTTCAACACAAAGACAACTGCAGCTAACTCAAGATCACGAGTCGGGTAGTTCTTCTCATGCACATTCAACTGCCTGGAAGCATAAGCTATAACCCGACCATGCTGCATCAACACTGCGCCTAACCCGAGTTTACATGCATCGGTGTACAACACGAAATTGCCTTGCCCTGCTGGCATGGTTAACACTGGCGCTGAAATAGAAGCTTGCTTCAAAGTATCAAAACTCTTCTGTCACTCATCACTCCATACGAATTTAGCATTCTTTTTAGTCAATGAAGTGAGTGGCAGTGCTATCGAAGAAAATCCCTGAATAAATTTCCTGTAGTAGCCTGTTAGGCCTAGGAAATTGCGGAACTCTGACGCAATCTTCGGCTCAACCCATTCCTTAACTGCTGCTACCTTAGCTGGATCCACCTCGATACCGCTGCTGGATATTATATGACCCAAAAATGCTACCTTCTCCAACCAAAATTCACACTTACTGAATTTTGCAAACAACTTGCGACTCTGCAAGACCTGCAAAATTGTACCCAAATGCTGAACATGCTCCTCATGGCTCTCGAGTAAATAAGAATATCGTCAATGAATACTATGACAAACTGGTCTAGGTAGGGCTGAAATACTCGACTCATGAGGTCCATAAAAATTGCTGGAGCATTCGTCAATCCGAACGGCATCACTAAGAACTCGTAATGTCCATATCTGGTTTTGAAGGCTGTCTTATGAACATCTGCATCTTTCACCTTCAGCTGGTGATACCCCGACCGAAGATCTATCTTAGAGAACACCGTGGCTCTCTGCAACTGATCGAACAAGTCCTCGATCTTAGGAACTGGGTATTTATTCTTGATCGTTACCTTGTTCGGTTCTCGGTAATTGATACACAGCCTCATGCTCCCGTCTTTTTTCTTCACATAGAGCACTGGTGCGCCCCATGGTGAGAAACTAGGGCGGATGAATTCTTTGTCTAGAAGCTCCTGAATGTGCTGCTTGAGCTCTAACATCTCCGCTGGAGCTAGACGGTACGGTGCCTTAGAGATTGGCACGGTGCCGGCACAAGGTCAATTGAAAACTCCACCACTCTCTCTGGTGGAAGGCCTGTGACATCATCCGGAAAGACGTCGGGAAAATTTCTGACTACTGGTACATCAGCCATTGACGGAGTGGGTACGTCAGGTGCAGATACAATACTGGCCAAAAAAGCCTGACAACCCTTGTGCATAAGTCTCCGCGCCTGCATTCAAGAGATCATGCGAGGGAAACTCCTCCATCTCGCTGGCTCGATGAGAAACTGCTCCATGCCCAACGGTCATATCAACACTGACCTTTTCTGGAAATCGATAAGAACTATGTTCTTCGTCAGCCAGTCCATTCTCAAAATGATATCAAATTTTGGCATCGACAACACGATCAGATCGGCATACACTAGGTGGCCCTGCAGTTCAAGATCGAGGTCTCTGACCACGCCAGTAGCTGATAATTCTTCCCCTGGTGGGACTGTCACTGAATAGCTCACGTCGAGTCCAATATACTTGACGTCTAGATGATTGGCGAACGCCTCTGAGATAAAAGAGTGGGTGGCCTCTGAATCTATCATGGCCTTCGTGACGACTCTTTTTATAAAAATATTCCTGAGAGACGATAGCACAACACAGAACTTATATCCTAAAAATTCTAATCTTAACCTCAAGCACAGTAGAAATCTTTACACCCAGTCACCAAAACACTAACTAACGCACTAAAATACCAAAATCAAATTCAAAACATGCATGGCAAAATAATACGGTGCTTAACTAAATGAGTTTACCGGTCAATAATGTCGTGTCTGGGTTCGCCTCCGGAGCATGCATGGCGAATACCCTTCCCTGAGTCGGCTTCCTCCACTGTGGGCACTCCTTTAACATGTGATCGCTGGCCCCGCACTTAAAGCACTTGCCTGATCCGTATAGACATTGTCTCGGATGCTGGCGGTGGCACTTCGGGCACACCGGGTACTCACCCGGCCTCCGGGGAGCCTTCTGCTGTGGAACAGGACCCTTGCCCTTCGGTGGTCCTGGAAATGGCTTCTTCCCTGGCTGCCCTTGGTAAGGCCTCTTGAATTGAGGTCGCTGTTGCTGCTGGTGCGGTGCCTGATAGGGCCTCTTGCCCTGCCAGTCAACAACATACTTAGTCGAACCAGCAACCCTCTCATCACGACGCAATATTGGCCGCAAACCAACCATGAAATGCCTCAGCTTCCCCTGGGCATCATTAGCTATCAGGGGCACAAAGTGACACCCCCTTTCAAACTTCCTGACAAAGTCTGCCACGCTGCTGTCTCCCTGTCGTAGCGTCATGAACTCCCTAGTCAATTTAGATCGTACTTCCTCAGTGAAGTACTTGGAGTAGAATACCTCCTTAAACCGATTCCACGTCAGTGTTTGCAAGTTCACTGACACCGATGCACTATCCCACCATAGTCTGGCATCCTTTATCAGAAGAAATGTGGTACACCCGACTCTATCTGCATCTTGCAGTTCCATAAAAGTGAAAATCACCTCAATGGACTTAATCCATCCTTCAGCTATCATCGGGTCAGTAGTCCCCGAGAACTCCTTAGGATTCATCCTCCTAAACCTTTCGTACACAGCCTCTGGCCTGGGCCTCGCCCCCGTGTCCACTGCCGCCTGTGTCCCCGCAAACTGTGCGAAGAACTAAGTCATACCTGCAAGCATCTGTGTCTGCATATCTGGCGGTGGAGGAGGAGGAGCGTCTCTCCCCTCCTCTCGAGCCTCTCTGTCCTCATCCCTTGCTTCCCGGTTAATCATGCGTCTAGGAGGCATACTGATCCAACAATTTACCCAACACGTAAACCCAATGTTCATGAATATAATATCAACATCATACTATGCACGTAATTTGAACTTGAAACATGGACATGCTGAAATCATGACTTAATGCTTAATACATGGAATAATTCAAAACCTTAATACTTACAGACTTGAGGTGTGACTTCGTGAGCTTCTCACAACTAGCAGTAGGCGTAACCCTTTACAAGAACGCCGCTCTGATTCCAACTGTAACGTAACGTATTTTGAACTACTCGAAATTTGTGGAAAAATAAAAATTTTCTTACATAAGAAATAAACTTTCAAATTTCGATTTAAAATAAACTGTTCATCCAAAAATAGTTGCAATAAAAAGATCGTAAATAAAGTTTGCTAAAACACTTGTTTAAACATCGTAACCCAAAACATGATATCAGAGTAATAAAATTTGTCGTGCATGAAATCTTAAAAACATTGGGCGGTCCTCGGGTTTAGCCTC
The DNA here is from genome assembly GCF_025594145.1 of Primulina tabacum. Classification (NCBI taxonomy): domain Eukaryota; kingdom Viridiplantae; phylum Streptophyta; class Magnoliopsida; order Lamiales; family Gesneriaceae; genus Primulina; species Primulina tabacum. The sequence goes on from NC_134556.1 coordinate 15,611,835, forward strand.
CCACTCAGTCCAAGCCAGCTCACTGGTCCGCACCCCTCGTCTCCTCAAAGTCATCCTCACCTGCATCGATCAAGTCTAGTGAGTCTAAAGACTCAACACGTATAAACTGGACATAACAAGTACTACGTAGTAAAACAACATACAATCTTTAAAATAGAGCGTACATATTTGAAACTTGAACATGCGTGTAAAAGCTTGAACTAACATGCATAACATAGACGTGCCATACCGTGAAACTTTTCTGAAACATACTTGCAATATACATACTTGAACATACGTGAACTTCATCATTTTGCGTAGAGATATGTTTCAAAGCAAGTGACCTATACATAAATACGCCTGATCAGACTAAACCACAGTACTAGGCTGACAGGGAAGATCCATTGCCACATACATGAGATCCCCGTTCATGCTTTAACGGGTGGATTAGTCCCTAGTCATGCTTTACCGCTTTCCAATCCTGATCTTAACTCGGTCATGCTTTACCGGGGTGGATTGGTCCCTGGTCATGCTTTACCACTTTCCAATCCCATATATAGTTTGGTCATAAGACATTTAGCATATCTCAAAAACTTAAAAATATTTCATTTTGCACGTCTAACATACTTACATGGCGTTGAGGGATTCGTTAGATCTCGCTTGGGGTCGTTGCTGCACATACTAACATGAGTTCAACCCTTAACTTTCATAGCTTAGACGTAGGTACTCGTGCTCACCACCGAAGTAATTAAATAGCTTATGACATTCTAGATCACTCGGGACTTGACCTCGTTTAATCATCGTACCAGACCAAGACATCGAACCCCAAAACAGTCAACATACTTTTCCCAAAAAAAGAAGTACACGGACCCCGTGCCCAGGTCTGGCTATGGGTCTGTGTAGGCTCTGTAATCTATGCCCGAAAAGAAGCAAGGACACGGACCCCGTGTCAGGGTCCATCTAAGGGTCCGTGTAGGCTCTGTGTGTTGACACTCCGAAGGAAACAAGGGCACGGACCCCGTGTAAGGGTCCGGCCCCGGGTCCGTGTACCTGCGGGAGAAGCAAACCAACGAGAATTTATGTGCTTGTCACTTAGTCTCCCCAACTCGATCATTCCGACCTTGAAGCAACACCTCGAGACCCATCCTAGGATACTATAGCACTGAATCAAGCCTATACAAATGCCCCAAAACAACTACGCATCACAAGCAACACAACAAATCCGTGAACACGACAATTGACACCAAAGGTATTCCAACGATTTCTAATTCCACCCGGTGCCTAATGACACGAAACGAAACATCAACAATCATCCCAACATCATTCTCGACGTACCTAAACGTAGCAGCGATCACCCATCGAACCCCAACGAAGCCTGCAACAATAAAACTATCGAGAATAATAATATCACATTCTATTCCCAATTTAACACTGAATCTAATCAATCTGAATTTAATTCAAAATCAACGGCATAACGGAACAGTCTGAATATCCCCGTCAATACAATCTCAACAGATATTAATTACAAATCATAACTCATGTCCAATACCATCTGAAATCAGTTCACAATCCAAATCTGTCCAATTTTCAATCAATATAATCAGAAAATTATAACAATTCTATAATCAATCTGTTATTTGATCTGACTTCGATTCTACGATGTATAATATTTCCAGAACACATAATACTGATCAAATAATAACTCTTCCAACATCATAATTTCAAATGATAACAGAACCTAATAAAACTTACGTCGAGTTGTAGCTGTCGATGAGAGGGTCAAAGCACTACGTCCGGATTTAAAATCGGATCGCCGAATCGCACAAATTCACGAAGCTAATATAAAATGAAATTTAAAGTTTTCCCCTGAACCTTGTCTCGTTTTCTTTGCTGGGATGCTGAATGAAATTTACCAATTTATATATATCTCATGCATGGTGTGACAAGTGTCCACTCAAGTGCTAATTGCACTTTAGCCCCTGAAATCTTCACTATTTGCAATTTGGTCCTCACAACTCTTTTTAATTCCATTTCAATCCTATTTAATTACAAAAACCGTGGAATCTAATTTATCATTCCAAAATTCGTAAATTAAATAATCTCGGATTAAAATGCTAAAATCTCGGGCCTTACAATTCTCCCTCTCTGAGACATGATTTCGTCCTCGAAATCGTAGGTAGTCAAATCATATCAGATAAGAAGATAACAGAAGCTAAAATAAAAGACTCACATCAGTTAAATAACTCTGGGAATTCCTGTCTCATATCTGATTCAGTCTCCCAAGTTGTTTCCTAAATGCCTGACGAGTCCACTGGATTTTCACAAGAGGAATAATCTTTGTTCTGAGTTGTTTTTCTTTACGATCAATAATCTGGATTGGTTTCTCGATGTAACTCAGAGATTCATCAAGTTCCGCCTCGTCTGGCTGAATAATGTGAGAATCATCATGGCGATACTTCCGCAGCATAGATACATGAAAGACATCATGTATTCCAGATAGAGAAGGCGGTAATGCGAGTCGATAGGCACGATCTCCTATCTTCTCGAGAATCTTGTACGGCCGAATATATCGTGGAGACAGCTTCCCTTTCTTGCCAAATCTGACAACTCCTCTGAAAGGTGAAATTTTTAAAAATACTCGGTCTCCTGCCTCAAATACCAACGGTCTACGTCGAACATTGACATATTTGGCTTGTCTGTCTAGAGCTGTCTTCATTCTCTTCTGAATCAGCTTTACTTTTTCTGTCATATCTCTAATCATATCAGGTCCAAACTCAGGTACCTCAGAGATATCATCCCAATACAGAGGGGATCTGCACTTCTTACCATACAATGCTTCAAACAGAGCCATCTCAATACTCGTCTAATAGTTGTTGTTGTACGAAAACTCACAAAGTGGCAATGCATCTTGCCAACTAGTGCTAAAATCAAGCACTATAGCTCTCAGCATATCTTTCAGTGTCTGGATAGTCCGCTCTGACTGTCCGTCGGTCTGTGGATGATATGCGGTACTCAGATATAACTTCGTACCTAGAGCCTGCTGCAAATTCTGCCAAAAGTGCGAAGTAAACCGAGGATCACGGTCTGATACAATCGACTTCGGCACTCCGTGCAATCTGACCACTTCTCTGACATAGATTTCTGCCATTTGGTCATATCTGTACGTCATCTGATATGGAATGAAGCATGCTGATTTTGTCAATCTGTCAATCACGACCCAAATCGCATCACAACCTCTGAAGGAACGTGGTAACTGCGTCACGAAGTCCCTGAAAATGTGATCTCATTTCCATTCAGGAATCGATAAACTGTGCAGTAGACCTCCTGGTTTCTTTCTTTCCGCTTTCACCTGTTGGCAATTCAGACACTTCAATACAGACTCTGTCATATCTGAGCTCACCTGTTTCTACCAAAATCGGTCTTTTCAATTTATCATACATTTTTCTACCATCAGGATAAATGCTAAATCAATTACTGTACATATCTGACACTACCTGTTGTTTCAAATCTGAAACATATGGCACAATAAATCAGTTGTTCATATACAATTCAGTATCACATACCTGATATTCTGATCGATGCCCTGCTCTGACTATCGATATCGAGTTTTGTACATTCTGATCAACTTCATGAACGGCTTGAATTCTCAAAATCAGTTCTGATTCGGCTTGCACAATATCGAGTCTCAACTGTTTACAATCTGTCTCAAATACCGATTCAGAAAAATAACAATTCTCAATCAGATTCAACACAACAGTCATATACAATAGCCTGCAAAATCATGCAACTGCAAATATCTGACACTGTCGTTAATCTCGGCCAACTGATCACGGCCTCACTGTACTCAAATCAACAGATGTATCGTCTTCCGATGTCACATACTCTGAATACAATCTTTCTCAGTCCAGATTCACATCTCAGCAGTTTCTGTATATCACATCTTAGTTCTCAGAATATTCAACAAAATCAATCATATTCTTCCAATATATCAGAATATCACAGCTAACACAAGCATAGAATCATCAAAATATTTCTGAATACAGAGTTAATCAACTCATAAACATAGCTGATACACCCCAACGATAAACACTCAATCAGAGGCAACTCTTGGCCAGTAATCTTCAAACTAATTTTTCAATTCTTTCAGTTCCATCGGTGCCATTCTGTACAAAGTTCTAAAGAAAAGAAACTGTACCTGGTATCAAGTCAAGGCGGACATCAATCTCCCTGACTGAAGGCAAACCCGGAATATCATCTGGAAACAATAGCAACACTCATGCCATTGGTAAATCAGCCAAGAATAGACTCGATTTCAATAAATCAACTGAGTACATAAGGAGTCCCTCCGCTCCTTTCGATAATCATCGAGTCAGAAATAATACGGATGTCAAAAGAATTCTAAATCTAGATTCCTTACCGTACAATGTTCACTCTTCGGCCATGTCAGGTCCGAATCTTACCATTTTCTAGGATCGGTCAGTAGTAGCTCTGTACTTGGTCAACATATCATATCAATGATTCGGTCAGGGAATATGAACGTACGACCATCTAGCTGAGGAGAGTAGATGGAAGACTGTTGCGTTCTTATTCAACCGGGATTCCTAGATCAGAGAAGAGTCGAGTCAGAGATTAAAAGTCATAGAGTGTGATTTACAGCTTTATATTGATTCATGTTTTCAGATTTTGATACATGTTATTGATAACTGTTATATGCTTTTATATATGTTTATATGATTTCATGTATATGTTGTTTATACTGGGAATTATATTTTCATTGGTGTTGTCCGGCTGTTGTTGTGTTTGTATGTCTGCATGACAACAGGTGGAACATGATCAAGGTCGAGAAGAGGATGAGAGATCAAGATTAGAGTGAAGATCCGAACTTAGAAATAGATTTGATTTTCAGCACTTGATGTAGTTGTTGAACACTAGTTGATTTGAATATATTTTGTACAAGACTTGTAATTTTACTCTTGATGTTTATATAAGATGGATTATCATATGTTGCGCACTTATATCTTTAAAAAAAAATTAGACCCAATACAATTAATTGATCCACTTAATCCCAGAAGATGAATTGAGTTCGGGTCCCCACAACAGGTGGTATAAGAGCAGTAGGTTCCTTAGATTGACTTAGATGAGAGTGAGCGTGGTAGATTGAGTTTTCTTTCCTTTATTTTGTGATGACAGCATGTTTTACTGCCTTGAAAATACATGTTTACTCGATTATCTGATTTGATTAGAAACGTGTACTATTGGGAAATGAATCAGAACCGATTCTGGTTCAGCAGTAAGATGATCGGAGGAGGACTGAAACAGATTGGTTGTATTTGGTTACTAATCCTTTTGATAATCAGATATGCCTCCTCGAAGAATCCCAGAACAGGGTAGTACCTCGACTAATCCAATGGATGTTACAGCGACACCCATGGAAACACTGCTGAAGAGATTTCAATCGTTCAAACCACCGACTTTGAAAGGCACAGAGAATTCTGTTGACTGTGAGAGTTGGCTAGATGATATTGAGATGCTGTTTGATTCCTTGGATTACACAGATGAACGAAGAGTTAGATTGATTGTGCATCAATTGCATGGTGTTGCGAAGAATTGGTGGCTCACGACCAAGAGGGCTTTGGAGCACCGAGTACAGTTATTACTTGGAAGATCGTTAAGACTGAATTTTATCAAAGATTTTTCTCAGTATCGTACAAGAAATACAAGGGTGCAGGGTTTGCCAATCTGAGACATGGTCAATTGAATATAGAAGAATATGTGGCAAAGTTCTCTACCTTGTTGCAATTTGCTCCTTATGTTGCTGAGAATGATGAAGCAGTTGCTGATCAATTCATCAATGGGCTGAATCCTGATATCTTTACACTAGTAAATGTCGGGCGACCAAATAACTTTTCTGATGCTTCGAACAGAGCCAAAGGAGTAGAAGCAGGTTTGATTAGACAGAAGGGAGATTCGTATTTCGCTCCAGCACCAAAACAGCCACAACCTTCAGTCTCATTCCACCAACCCCCTCCTAGATTTGACAGTGGTCGTAGAAGCAGTGGGAAGAAAGATCATTTGAAAGCCCGAGGAAGACAGTTTAAGAGGCCTGGTAGTAGTTCATCTAGCTCCAGTGGTTCACGAAAGAGCCAGAGTTTTACAGAGGTCTATTGCAAAACTTGTGGAGGGAGACATCCCACAGAGCAATGCCACGGAATGTTTGGTAGTTGCAATATCTGTCGACAGCAAGGACATTTTGCTAGAGTCTGTCCACAACGAAGTTCTCAACGATCCCAGGGAGGAGAATCATCTGGATCAGTGGCTCAGACTGATAGAAGATCATCAGTTGTTCACTCCTTCCAACCGTCACCTACTACTCAGTCACAGCAGAGGCTAGGAGGAAGCCAGACTGTTAGCCAGCCTCCGAGACAACAAGCCAGAGTATTTTCATTGACTGAAGAACATGCCCAGGAAGCAACAGATGATGTTTTTGCTGGTAACTGTTTTTGTAACACCTCTGACCGATTTTATAAAATAACACAGCGGAAAATTAAAAATTTACTTAGAGGGAAGAAGGATTTAAAATTTTCTTGACATAAAATATTTACAATCAAAAGTAGATACATGATCAATCAAGTGTTGCATCAAAATACAAAATATCATTTTTGATCATGTCAAAATGCTAGCAAAATATCTTCTTCCTTCCATCTCTTGTATGCATATGACCCCGACTCCAATCAACGTCCTGGCTCGTCGCTCTTATCTGCATCACATGAATAACTGAAATGAGTATAAAACTCAGCAAGTGGAACTCTTACATAACAATCTGTACATATCATACTCTGTCAAACATGGCTTTGAAATCATTAAATACCATCTAACTCTTTAAACATGAATAATATAGTAGAACATGAACATAACGATGGTATTACTCTTTTCTCTAGTCGATTGATATTTCAATAGTATCTCTGTCTCTGTACCTATATCCCATCGATATAAATCGATACTCGGTTGGGATATAAGCCTATGGTCGTTGATCAACTAATTGCATGCAATCTCTTACTATCTCTTTATCAATCCAATAAATAATTTTGAACTCTCTCTTTGGCATTAAATCAAATACTTTAAATACTCTATTCTCTTGCATTCTCTTTTGCACAATTGAGACATAAAAATGCCTCTAATATACAACAAAGTGTATCAATACATAACATGAATCAAATGGAAGGGAATAGCATTTTAAAACCATTGAAATACAATACATATACTTCATGTGAGCACAAGGAATGAATTTCACTTACAACCAATGGAAAGCTTGATTCTAATCTCTTGGTACAAATCCTACAAAAATAAACCATGTATTGAACCATCAACAACTTAATAGTCAATTAACCATACCATCAAATCCATAAAACCAACACAATCACAACTTCCATAACTTCCCCCTACACCACAACCCAAAAATAACTAAACCACAAGCTTACCTTAGCTCCTTGAACCAACAATGATCTTGTTCTCCTTTCAAATACCCAACAAGATGCTTGAATCAAAGAAATGAAAGAAGGAATAAGAACCCTAGCTCTCCCTTGTGCTGAATTTTCGAGAAGAGTAGAGAGAAATGAGGGAAATAAGAGAAAAGTGAAGTCTCCACCGATTTTATACCTTAAAACACCAAAAACACGTTTTTTAAATATCGCTGGCCGCCCGGGCGAACATTTTTTTCCACTCAGGCGCTCACGGCCAAAACACAATATTTTCGAACAAGGCCCGCCCGGGCGGACATTTATTCCCGCTCGGGAAAGCTCTGCGCGCAGCCACTTCAAAGATCGCTTTTGAAACGCCTCTTCCCTTAGGAATTAGGAAAAGTGGAAAACAGCAAAGTTGTAGCTCTATGTCTTGGCTTGCATCTCCAACTGGCCTCATATCATTTGAAGGTCTGAACAAAAGGTTATGCTAAATCTCCCAACATGTGTCACTGGAGGAACAACGAAACACATGACACACTTCGGGGCACTTTTGGCTTATCTTCCACAATGATTTGAACAAAACCCAAAACAGGAAAGTTATAGCCTTATGTCTTATCTTTCTAACGGAAGTAGCCTCACCTCATTTGGATCAATATATAAATTATCATGAATTTAATCGTAATGCCGCTACTATAGCACTACACGTCATCTATAACCAACCATACTATAAATCATAAATCGAAACTCTTAACATCCAAACTATACTTAAACTTGACCAAGTAGTCAATAAACGTGTGAAATCTTAAACCGTACTGTTCACCAGGCTTGGATATTACAATCTCCCCTCCTTAAACAAATTTCGTCCTCGAAATTGACGTTACTGCGCAAAAAGCTCAGGATACTTTACTTTCATCTCATCCTCTGGTTCCCACGTGGCTTCTTCAATCAATTGATTCTTCCAAAGGACTTTAACAATGCCGATCTCTTTGTTTCTCAATACTTTAACTTTGTGATCCAGTATCTGGACTGGAATCTCTTGATACGTCAAATTCGGTGTCAAATCCAATGGCTCGTGACGAAGAACATGGGAAGGATTCGCAATATACTTCCTGAGCATGGAGACATGAAAAACATTATGAACTCTATCAAGATCTGGCGGTAAGGCTAACCTGTAAGCTCGATCACCAACTTTGTCCAAGATCTCAAATGGGCCAATAAACCTTGGACTCAACTTTCCCTTTTTGCCAAACCGCATCACACCTTTAAGAGGTGCAATCTTCAAGAACACGTGATCACCAACCTCAAACTGCAACGGCCTTCGCCTTACATCAGCATAACTCTTCTGTCTTGATTGTGTTGTCCTCATCTTTTCTTGAATAACAGCAACAACATCAGCTGTCTGTTGGACCAACTCTGGACCCAACATCTTTCTCTCACCAATCTCGTCCCAATACAAGGGGGATCTACATTTTCTGCCATAAAGTGCTTCATACGGTGCCATGCCAATCGTCGTCTGGTAACTGTTATTGTACGTGAATTCAACAAGAGGCAATTTGGATTCCCAACTACCAGGATAGTTGATAGTACAAGCTCTGAGCATATCCTCTAAAATCTTAATAACTCTCTCTGATTGACCGTCGCTATGAGGATGATATGTTGTACTGAATGCTAACCGTGTACCCAAGGCTCTGTGCAAACTCTTCCAAAACTCTGAAGTAAATCTAGGGTCACGATCAAACACAATCGACACAGGAACACCATGAAGTCTAACAATCTCTGCTATGTACTCTTCGGCATACTGGTTCATGGAATACGTTGTCTTGACTAGGAGAAAATGCGCTGACTTGGTCAACCGATCAACGATAACCCAAATAGAGTTATAGCTTTTCTGCGTTCTTGGAAGACCAATCACGAAGTCTATTGTAATATGCTCCCATTTCCATTGAGGAATCGGCAAAGACTGCAATGTCCCAGCAGGTTTCTGGTGTTCGATTTTCACCTGCTGACAAGTTAGACACTGAGAAATAAATATGGCAATAGCCTTCTTCATACCTGGCCACCAATAGAGCCTACGAAGATCCTGATACATCTTGGTACCACCTGAATGTATCGAGTGTGGCGCGGTATGTGACTCTGTCAAGACGACTCGCCGAATATCATCACTAGTAGGAATACATATACGGCCTCTGAATGTCATTAAACCATCTCTATTCATCCCAAACTCTGAATTACCTCTCTCTTCTGCTCTGGCTCTCATCTCTATCAACTGTGCATCGTTGGCCTGCTCTCTACGGATCCTGTCCGTCAATGCAGGCCGAATGGTCAATGCTGAAAAGCGAGCAATAGTTCCCGATACTACCAAAACTATCTCTTCTCGTTGCAAGTCTAACAACAACGGCTTCTGAATCATAGAAATCAAAGAGGAACTTGACTTACGGCTCAATGCATCCGCTACAACATTCGCCTTCCCAGGGTGGTAACTAATCGTCACATCATAATATTTGACAAGCTCTAACCACCGTCTCTGTCGCATATTGAGTTCTTTCTGAGAAAACAAATACTTTAAACTCTTGTGGTCCGTGAAAATTTCACACTTCTCGCCATATAAATAGTGTCTCCAGATTTTAAGGGCGAAAACCACAGCTGCCAGTTCCAGATCATGCGTAGGATAAATTTTCTCGTAGTCCTTCAACTGACGAGAAGCATAGGCTATAACCTTTCCACGATGCATCAGCACTGCACCAAGACCCTTCTTCGACGCATCGGTATAAACAACAAAATCCTCTGTACCACTGGGCAATGCAAGTACCGGAGCTGTTGTCAACCTATCTTTCAACTCCTGGAATCAACTTTGGCATTCATTGGACCACTCAAACTTCACAGTCTTCCTCGTCAGGTTGGTTAATGGCAGGGCAATCTTGGAAAAGTCTGAAATAAAACGACGATAATAACCCGCCAAACCAAGAAAACTGCGTACCTCAGATACAATGGTAGGGATAGGCCACTTCTGTATCGCCTCTATTTTCGCTAGATCAACAGCTAAACCATCCTTCGAAACAACATGGCCTAAGAAAGAAATCTGCTCCAACCAGAACTCACATTTCTTCAACTTAGCATACAACCTCTTCTCTCTCAACAATTGAAGGACAACTCTAAGGTGTTCTGCATGAAGCTCTCTGGTCTTGGAATAAATCAATATATCATCGATGAAAACAATGACAAAGCTATCCAAATACGGCTTGAACACTCGGTTCATAAGATCCATGAATACTGAAGGAGCATTAGTCAAACCGAACGACATCACAAGAAATTCGTAATGACCATACCAGGTCCGTAACGCAGTCTTAGTGATATCAGACTCTCTAACTTTCAACTGATAATAGCCAGACCGCAAATAAATTTTGGAAAATACTGTAGCCCCCTGCAGTTGGTCAAAAAGGTCGTCTATCCGTGGCAACGGATATTTATTCTTAATTGTCACTTTGTTGATTTCTCTGTAATCAATGCAAAGCCACAAAGACCCGTCTTTCTTCTTGACGAAAAGAACCGGAGCTCCCCAAGGCAAATAATTCGGCCGAATAAAACCTTTATCCAATAGATCCTGCAACTGCGTCTTCAATTCGCTCATCTCTGTAGGGGCCATTCTATACGGAGCCTTAGAAATAGGAACCGTCCCGGGGACTAGATCAATCACAAACTCTACATCTCTGTCCGGCGGTAAACCCGGCACATCATCTTCAAATACATCAGGGAACTCTCTCACAACATCAATATCATCAATATTCAACTTCACAATTCTATCTATATCAACAATCAAAGCCAAAAACCCATCACAACCTCTAAACAACAACTTCTTAGCCTCAAGACATGAAATAAAAGGAAGGACCAGCGAAGTATCTGCACTGGCGAGCATACCTTCCTTATTTTCATCATCTACAAATTTCACCTTCTTGGCAACGCAATCAATCACTCCACGGTACGTTGATAGCCAATCCATGCCAAGTATAATATCAAACGCAACCATCGGAATAACAATCAAATCGGCATAAACCACTCGCTCATCAATTTGAACAGTACACGCATACATAATAGACGTCGGGCAAAACACATCCCCAGAAGGCAATACAACATTAAACTAAAGGGGAAGAACAGAAGGAACTAAACCCAATGATCTCAAAAATAGTTCAGACATAAAAGAATGAGTATCACCTGTATCAATCAATGTCGTAGCTACTCTGCCTGAAATTAAGATAGTGCTAGAGATCACAGAAGAATCAGGGTTTATACCTTCCTTCGTCATGGTGAAGATGCGACCCTGCACCTTCTCTTTACTCGATCCTCTCGGACAGTCCTTGGCGATATGGCCTGCAGTACCACATCGGTAGCATGTGTGAGTACCAAACCTGCATTCATCCCTATGAGGCCTAATGCACTTGGGACACAATGACTTATCTGGGTCAAACGGGACTGTCGGTGCTTTAGAACTCGGCTTTATCTTGCCTTTCCCCTTTTAACTTCCTTGTCCTCTTTGGCTCGAACCTTGACCTCTTTGAGCAATAGCTTGGTGCCTCGCCTGTCTCTCTCTAGCAATATCCTTCTCATCTTGCTCGGCTAACAATGCTTTAGCCACAATCTCTTTAAATGTCAACGCCTTAGACATATTGATGTCCCTCCTGATCTTTGCTCGAAGTCCTCTAATAAAATGAGCACCATTGTCTTTGTCATTTGTGGCAATGTATGGGGCAAACAGACAGCCCTCTTCGAACTTCAAGATGTACTCATCAACATTCATACCTCCTTGCCGAAGCTCTAAAAACTCAGTCACCTTCCGAGCTCGAAGTGCATCCCGGAAATACTTGTCATAGAAAAGATCCGTGAAATCTTGCAACTTTAATGCCGGAACATCAACACCTACCTTAGTGGCATTCCACCAAATACGTGCAGCTTTGACTAGCATGAAAACTGCACAACCAATGTGGGAACCCGGGCTCTAACTCAATTTTTTTTGGGATTAATTGGATATTTGCTAGAAAATATGGGTCAAAATTTTGCTTTTAACATTAAATCAAATGTATATAAATCAAGCACAATAACTTTCTCTCCTTTATTTCGACAAACATAAATACATGTCTTGTTTCATTTCAAAGGTATACAAACTAGTGTTCAATACTAACTACACACCACACGTAGTACATGTCTAGTAAGAAACCACTAGTAGTCTTCTTCGATGCCCGTAATCTCCACGCTATCTCGATCTCTCATCTCTGTCGCGACCCAGATCCTGTCCCACCTGTCGTTATGCACAGATATAGACGCAACAACAGACGGAAACTCCGGTAAGAACAAATCCCAGTATAAAACATGTATACATGCATATACACAATATAAATCATGAACATACTATCATGGATGTAATCAACAACAATACATCTTATAGGCTATAAAACATAATCAGAATAAGTCAAGCAATGTAATTCAAACTCATATCTTTGACTCAATTCATATCTAATTCTAGGGATCCCGGTGTGAATAAGATGTAACAAGTCTCCCACCTACTCTCCCAATCGGGGTGGCGTTACATCTTATTCCTAAACTTCGGTCCTGTCTGTATCGAATTCTACAATCGGAGTGAATCTTCCCCTATGCTTCGATATCACCGAATGTTTAGAAAATTGGCGTATCAACCAATGACTCTCCTATCTCATTACATATATATAAATCAATATAAAGTAAAAACATAACAAGTATGTGATTTTGGGAAACTCAAATCGAATCTCATTTGAGTTGTATCTTCCCGAATTCACATGAATTATACCTCTCTTGTCGTTCAATCTTTGTCGATGTCGAAGTCTCGATGTCAAAGTTGCCAATACAAATCTGAAATGGCACAGTCAATGTGCATTCTATCAATCTCGAGTACACAAAAATATACAATATAGGAACCAATATTTCATTTCAATTCATTTCGACGGCATAACGGCGGATTCTCGATAAACCGATAACTCAAATATCAATACATATCAACGAGTCATAATCCTCAGCTCATAACCAACTTAATATACTCAATAGCATCTCAAAATCTGCAGAAACTCAGAATATATCTATGCTGGAAATTGAGAACAATCATATACGATATTATTTCTTCGATCCGTTTTCAATTATATAATCCTCCTAATATCAAGAACACATAATATAACTCAAATCATGATTTCCCCAACACACAAGTATCACCCAAGCAGAGCCTAATCAACTTACATCCTCTTGAAGCTTGTGATAAGGAAATCAAGAATCTTAGCTCGGATTGAAAATCGGGTAACCGGTTTGTGCACAATCAGGATTCCAAGCTATGAAGAAGCTTTGAAGAATTGTGTTATGGAGAAACTCTCGGTCCTTGACTGATGGAAGTGCTAAAGAGAAGCTTACACATATACTTAGTAAGACATGTGTCAACATAAGAATCAAAGGTGGATTTCTCGCACAGAGCACCGCGGGTGTGCTCCTTCTTGACCGCGGGTGCGGTAAGCTCACGGCCTCCCCTTCCAATTTTTCAAAATCAACGACCGCGGGTGCGGTCCTGTTTTCACCGCGGGTGCGTTCACCCTACTGTAAATCTTCCACATTTCAGGAGCCACAACCGCGGGTGCGGTAGAATACTAAGCGCGGGTGCGGTCTCTCTTTATCAATGTATTCAAGTTTTGCACGTCGTTTCTCCCCGTCTGTTCTTCCATCGCCTTTAGTCATAATACATAACAATTCAAACGTATCAAACAAAAATCTCGGGCATTACATTTCTCCCCCTCTTAGATATGAGTTCGTCCTCGAACTCGCAGATAATCCATACAAAGTATATAACAGAAACAATATCATCAAAACTGAATAAATACTCACATCATGAAAATAGCTCGGGATATCTCGGTCTCATCTCTAATTCTGTTTCCCAAGTCGCTTCTTCAGTGCCATGACGACTCCACTGAACTTTCACTAGCGGAATAGTCTTTGTTCTGAGCTGTTTTTCTTTTCGATCCAAAATCTGTAATGGTTGCTCAGAATAACTCAGTGTATCGTCAAGCTCGGCCTCATCAGGCTGAATGACATGAGATGCATCAGGCATGTATCTACACAGCATCGATACATGAAAAACGTCATGTATCCCATATAAAGAAGGAGGAAGAGCAAGTCGATATGCTCGATCGCCAATCTTCTCAAGAATCTCGTACGGACCGATGTATCTAGGAGATAACTTCCCGCGTTTGCCAAATCTGGCAACGCCTCTGAAAGGAGAAATCTTCAAAAATACTCTGTCTCCCTGTTCAAATACCAAAGGTCTACGCCTTATGTTCGCATACTTAGCCTGTCTATCTCGCGCTGTCTTCATTCTCTTCTGAATGATCTTTACTTTTTCGGTCATTTCACGTATCATATCAGGCCCAAGTTCTGGTACCTCTGAGATGTCATCCCAGTACAGTGGAGATCTACACTTCTTGCCGTATAAAGCCTCAAACGGAGCCATCTCAATGCTCGTCTGATAGTTGTTGTTGTACGAGAATTCACAAAGTGGTAGTGAATTTTGCCAACTAATACCAAAATCTAGCACCACTTCTCTCAGCATATCCTCTAAGGTCTGGATAGTCTGCTCTGACTGTCCGTCTGTCTGGGGATGATAAGCAGTACTTAGGTGTAATGTCGTACCTAGAGCCTGCTGCAGACTGTGTCAGAAATGTGAAGTGAATCGGGGATCACGATCTGATACAATCGACTTAGGCACACCATGCAGTCTGACTACCTCTCTGATATATATCTCGGCCATCTGATCATGTCGGTACGTCATTCTGTACGGAATAAAACAAGCTGATTTGGTCAATCTGTCAATAATGACCCAAATCGCATCATAGCCCCGGGATGATCGTGGTAACTTCGTAGCGAAATCTATGGAAATGTGATCCCATTTCCATTCAGGAATAGCTAAATTCTGAAGTAAACATCTGGGCTTCTTCCTCTCGGCCTTCACCTGTTGGCAATTTAAGCACTTAGACACAAACTCTGCAATATCTGACTTCATCTGTTTCCACCAGAACTGTGTCTTCAAATCGTTGTACATCTTCTTGCCACCAGGATGAATACCGAACCGACTACAGTGCGCTTCTGACAATATCTGTTGTTTCAAATCTGAAACATCTGGCACGACAAGACGATTATTCACATACAAAATATGATCATGTACCTGATATTCTGACTGATGTCCTGATCTGACCATCTGAATCGACTTCTGAATATTCGGATCAGTTCTTTGTGCAGCTTTAATTCCCATAATCAAATCTGGCTCAACTTGAATCGTAGCAAGTCTCAATGGTCTACTATCTGTGTCAAATGCTAAACCAGAGAGGTGTACAGCAGGCTCAGAGTGTAGGAGCATCTGGTTCAGTAGCTTAGCCTGAGAGGCAAGCTTCATCTGTTCATTCCTTTCAGCCCACTCCTATACAGACACAGCCCAGAGCCAGACGTAGCCAGACTGTGAGCCAACCTCCCAGACAGCAGGCTCGAGTATTTGCACTGACTGAAGAACAGGCCCAAGATGCACCAGATGATGTGATTGCAGGTAACTGTTTTCTTTGCGGTTATCCTGCCTATGTATTGATAGACACGGGTGCATCTCATACTTTCATATCTGAGCATTTTGCATTGTTGCATTCATTTCCTGTCAAGTGATTATCTGCTGTAGTGTCTATTTCTTCTCCATTGGGAAGTGGTCTTATATCAGTGACTTCAGTTAGACATTGTATACTACAGTTTGAAGGTCATGAGATTGATTTAGATTGTATTGTGCTTGGGATAGCTGATTTTGATTGTATTGTTGAGATTGATATGTTAACCAAGTACCGAGCCACTGTAGACTGTTTCCAGAAGATTGTCAGGTTCAGACCAGAGATGGCTGACGAGTGGAAATTCTACGGTAAGGGTTCCAGATCTCGGATTCCCTTAGTATCTGCTTTGACTATGAGTAGATTGTTGCAGAAAGGAGCAGAGGGGTTCCTTATATATTCAATAGATTTACTGAAATCGGGTCCGTCATTGGCAGATCTGCCAGTGGTACGTGAGTTTACGGATGTATTCCCAGACGAGATTCCAGGGTTACCTCCAGTCCGAGAGGTAGATTTCAGCATTGATCTTATACCAGGTACAGTCCCTATATCTCGAGCTCCCTATAGAATGGCGCCTATTGAATTGAAAGAACAGCTCGAAGATTTATTGCCCAAGGGTTACATCAGACCAAGTGTATCTCCTTGGGGTGCTCCGGTATTATTTGTTCGAAAGAAAGACGGTTCGATGAGATTGTGTATTGATTACCGACAACTGAACAAGGCAACAGTGAAGAACAAATATCCATTGCCTCGTATCGACGACTTATTTGATCAGTTGCAGGGATCCTCTGTCTATTCCAAGATCGATCTGAGATCTGGATATCACCAGCTGAGAGTCCGAGATGTTGATATACTGAAGACAGCGTTCCGAACCAGGTACGGACATTATGAATTCATTGTCATGCCTTTCGGTTTAACGAATGCTCCAGCGATGTTTATGAGTTTGATGACCCGTATCTTTCAGAAATATCTAGATGAGTTTGTTATTGTTTTTATTGATGATATTTTGGTATATTCCATGAGTAAGGTTGATCATGCCGAGCATTTAAGAATTGTGTTGCAGACATTGAGAACAGAGAAATTGTATGCTAAACTGTCAAAGTGTGAGTTTTGTTTGAGACAGGTTGTCTTTTTGGGTCATATCATATCTGGAGACGGTATATCTGTGGATCCGAGTAAAGTTGAAGCTGCGATCAGTTGGCCTAGACCGACTTCTGTACCAGAGATACGCAGTTTCATGGGTCTAGCACGATACTACCGACGATTTATCAGAGATTTCTCCAGTATAGCGAAACTGATTACCCAGTTGACACAGAAGAATGCCATTTGTGTGGTCTGAAGCCTGTGAGTCTAGCTTTTTAGAGTTGAAGAGACGACTGACCAGTGCTCCAGTATTGACGATACCTTCGGGTACTGGTGATTTCGTTGTATATTATGATGCATCTCACAGAGGGCTAGGATGTATTCTTATGCAGCGAGGACATGTGATCGCATATGCCTCAAGACAGTTGAAGCCACACGAGATTCGTTATCCAATCCATGATCTTGAATTGGCGGCCATTGTCTTTACATTGAAGATCTGGCGTCACTATCTTTATGGCGAGAAGTTTGAAATCTACTCTGATCACAAAAGCCTGAAGTATCTGTTTTCTCAGTCAGAGTTAAACATGAGACAGCGAAGATGGCTTGATCTACTGAAAGATTTTGATTGCGAGATCAAATACTATCCATGGAAGTCAAATGCAGCAGCGGATGCCTTGAGTCGAAAGGTATGTTCCCTATCCTTATCAACGATAGGTGTTTCAAATTTAGTTGAGGATTGCTGTTTGTCTGGTTTAGCATTACCATTGAGACTTGCTACGATTCAAGTTGAGCCAGATTTAATTATGAGAATTAGCAGCACAAAGAACTGATCCGAATATTCAGAAGTCGATTCAGATGGTCATATCAGGACATCAGTCAGAATATCAGGTACATGATCATGTTTTGTATGTGAATAACCATCTTTTCGTGCCAGATGTTTCAGATTTGAAACAACAGATATTGTCAGAAGCGTACTTTAGTCGGTTCAGTATTCATCCTGGTGGCAGGAAGATGTACAACGATTTGAAGACACAGTTCTGGTGGAAACAGATGAAGTCAGATATTGCAGAGTTTGTGTCTAAGTGCTTAAATTGCCAACAGGTGAAGGCCGAGAGGAAGAAGCCCAGAGGTTTACTTCAGAATTTAGCTATTCCTGAATGGAAATGGGATCACATTTCCATAGATTTCTCTACGAAGTTACCACGATCATCCCGGGGCTATGATGCGATTTGGGTCATTATTGACAGATTGACCAAATCAGCTTGTATTATTCCGTACAGAATGATGTACCGACATGATCAGATGGCCGAGATATATATCAGAGAGGTAGTCAGACTGCATGGTGTGCCTAAGTCGATTGTATCAGATCGTGATCCCCGATTCACTTCACATTTCTGGCACAGTCTGCAGCAGGGTCTAGGTACGACATTACACCTAAGTACTGCTTATCATCCCCAGACAGACGGACAGTCAGAGCGGACTATCCAGACCTTAGAGGATATGCTGAGAGCTGTGGTGCTAGATTTTGGTATTAGTTGGCAAAATTCACTACCACTTTGTGAATTCTCGTACAACAACAACTATCAGACGAGCATTGAGATGGATCCGTTTGAGGCTTTATACGGCAAGAAGTGTAGATCTCCACTGTACTGGGATGACATCTCAGAGGTACCAGAACTTGGGCCTGATATGATACGTGAAATGACCGAAAAAGTAAAGATCATTCAGAAGAGAATGAAGACAGCGCGAGATAGACAGGCTAAGTATGCGAACATCAGGCGTACACCGTTGGTATTTGAACAGGGAGACAGAGTATTTTTGAAGATTTCTCCTTTCAGAGGCGGTGCCAGATTTGGCAAACGCGGGAAGTTATCTCCTAGATACATCGGTCCGTACGAGATTCTTGAGAAGATTGGCGATCGAGCATATCGACTTGCTTTTCCTCCTTCTTTATATGGGATACATGACGTTTTTCATGTATCAATGCTGCGTAGATACATGCCTGATGCATCTCATGTCATTCATCCTGATGAGGCCGAGCTTGACGATACACTGAGTTATTCTGAGCAACCATTACAGATTTTGGATCGAAAAGAAAAACAGCTCAGAACAAAGACTATTCCGCTAGTGAAAGTTCAGTGGAGTCGTCATGGCACTGAAGAAGCGACTTGGGAAACAGAATTTGAGATGAGACCGAGATATCCCGAGCTATTTTCATGATGTGAGTATTTATTCAGTTTTGATGATATTGTTTCTGTTATATACTTTGTATGGATTATCTGCGAGTTCGAGGACGAACTCATATCTAAGAGGAGGAGAAATGTAATGCCCGAGATTTTTGTTTGATACGTTTGAATTGTTATGTATTATGACTAAAGGCGATGGAAGAACAGACGGGGAGAAACGACGTGCAAAACTTGAATACATTGATAAAGAGAGACCGCACCCGCGCTTAGTATTCTACCGCACCCGCGGTTGTGGCTCCTGAAATGTGGAAGATTTACAGTAGGGTGAACGCACCCGCGGTGAAAACAGGACCGCACCCGCGGTCGTTGATTTTGAAAAATTGGAAGGGGATGCCGTGAGCTTACCGCTCCCGCGGTCAAGAAGGAGCACACCTGCGGTGCTCTGTGCGAGAAATCCACCTTTGATTCTTATGTTGACACATGTCTTACTAAGTATATGTGTAAGCTTCTCTTTAGCACTTCCATCAGTCAAGGACCGAGAGTTTCTCCATAACACAATTCTTCAAAGCTTCTTCATAGCTTGGAATCCTGATTGTGCACAAACCGGTTACCCGATTTTCAATCCGAGCTAAGATTCTTGATTTCCTTATCACAAGCTTCAAGAGGATGTAAGTTGATTAGGCTCTGCTTGGGTGATACTTGTGTGTTGGGGAAATCATGATTTGAGTTATATTATGTGTTCTTGATATTAGGAGGATTATATAATTGAAAACGGATCGAAGAAATAAAATCGTATATGATTGTTCTAAATTTCCAGCATAGATATATTCTGAGTTTCTGCAGATTTTGAGATGCTATTGAGTATATTAAGTTGGTTATGAGCTGAGGATTATGACTCGTTGATATGTATTGATATTTGAGTTATCGGTTTATCGAGAATCCGCCATTATGCCGTCGAAATGAATTGAAATGAAATATTGGTTCCTATATTGTATATTTTTGTGTACTCGAGATTGATAGAATGCACATTGACTGTGCCATTTCAGATTTGTATTGGCAACTTTGACATCGAGACTTCGACATCGACAAAGATTGAACGACAAGAGAGGTATAATTCATGTGAATTCGGGAAGATACAACTCAAATGAGATTCGATTTGAGTTTCCCAAAATCACATACTTGTTATGTTTTTACTTTATATTGATTTATATATATGTAATGAGATAGGCGAGTCATTGGTTGATACGCCAATTTTCTAAACATTCGGTGATATCGAAGCATAGGGGAAGATTCACTCCGATTGTAGAATTCGATACAGACAGGACCGAAGTTTAGGAATAAGATGTAACGCCACCCCGATTGGGAGAGTAGGTGGGAGACTTGTTACATCTTATTCACACCGGGATCCCTAGAATTAGATATGAATTGAGTCAAAGATATGAGTTTGAATTACATTGTTTGACTTATTCTGATTATGTTTTATAGCCTATAAGATGTATTGTTGTTGATTACATCCTTGATAGTATGTTCATGATTTATATTGTGTATATGCATGTATACATGTTTTATACTGGGATTTGTTCTTACCGGAGTTTCCGGCTGTTGTTGTGTCTGTATCTGTGCATAACGACAGGTGGGACATGATCTGGGTCGCGACAGAGATGAGAGATCGAGATAGCGTGGAGATTACGGGCATAGAAGAAGACTACTAGTGGTTTCTTACTAGACATGTACTACGTGTGGTGTGTAGTTAGTATTGAACACTAGTTTGTATACCTTTGAAATGAAACAAGACATGTATTTATGTTTGTCGAAATAAAGGAGAGAAAGTTATTGTGCTTGATTTATATACAATTGATTTAATGTTCAAAGCAAAATTTTGACCCATATTTTCTAGCAAATATCCAATTAATCCCAAAAAGAATTGAGTTAGAGCCCTGGTCCCCACTTTGGTTGTGCAGTTTTCATGCTAGTCAAAGCTGCACGTATTTGGTAAAATGCCACTAAGGTAGGTGTTGATGTTCCGGCATTAAAGTTGCAAGATTTCACGAATCTTTTCTATGACAAGTATTTCCGGGATGCACTTCGAGCTCGGAAGGTGACTGAGTTTTTAGAGCTTCGGCAAGGAGGTATGAATGTTGATGAGTACATCTTGAAGTTCGAAGAGGGCTGTCTGTTTGCCCCATACATTGCCACAAATGACAAAGACAAGGGTGCTCATTTTATTAGAGGACTTCGAGCAAAGATCAGGAGGGACATCAATATGTCTAAGGCGTTGACATTTAAAGAGATTGTGGCTAAAGCATTGTTAGCCAAGCAAGATGAGAAGGATATTGCTAGAGAGAGACAGGCGAGGCACCAAGCTATTGCTCAAAGAGGTCAAGGTTCGAGCCAAATAGGACAAGGAAGTTACAAGGGGAAAGGCAAGATAGAGCCGAGTTCTAAAGCACCGACAGTCCCGTTTGACCCAGATAAGTCATTGTGTCCCAAGTGCATTAGGCCTCATAGGGATGAATGCAGGTTTGGTACTCACACATGCTACCGATGTGGTACTGCAGACCATATGTGAAGGGGCCTAACACTCCTTTCTTGAAAATTTGCGGAAAATTAAAAATTTTTCTTTTTAAAAGAACTTAAATGGCCTCATTCATAAAATCACTGGGGAATCAAGTTCAATGTTCAAAATAATAGCAGCGGAAGAAAATAAAGTTTTGCCAACAATAACAATTTAAAAATTATCCAACGACTGATAAAAATTGTTTGCGGAATAAAATAACAACTGCTGCACTGAGGTCCTCGGGTGCCACTACTGCCGACCCAAGCTGGCTCACTGGTCCCCGCCCTCAGCCCTGGCCTCATCAGTACCTACAACAATCAAATCTAGTGAGCCTAAAGACTCAGCATGCATCTATCACAGGTAACGAGTAAAAATCTGAATTAAAAATATGCATGAGTTAACATATCCTGTCCTGAGGCATACTGAAAATAATCTGTACTAAGCAATTATAATACGTGCATAACTGAACTGATAATCACGGTAAAAATATTTGCTCCTTGGAGCCTGTACTGAAATATCTGGTAAAATTTTCTGTTGAGATTATGTTTTACGCCTGTGGCCACTGCACTAAGCTGAACTGATCGGTAACTGGCTATCGGGGAGGCTGAAACTGAACTGAGCTGGCCGGTCACTGGCGACTGGGTGGTACCATACTGAACTGATCGGTCACTGACGACCGTATAAAATAACACTCCCACATAGTGAATGAACCACAAGCCATATCGCATAAATCTCAAAAATAATCATTTTCTGTTTTCATGCACGTAAAATAATTAACTGGCGTAATGAAAATGTCCCGTAATTTTACCAACTGGATTGGATTGGATCGTTCCCAGGCTCGCTGCAACCTAACTGTGCCATGAAAAATATGCAATAGCTTAAACTTGACCAACTATGCAATTTACGTTCAAAAGATGCGACTATGACGCCTAATGACTTCGCATTTAATCATGACTCCGAACCAACCTGAACCGACACCGAACCGACGTATAGTCATGATTAAAATACGCTGAAAAATCATAACATAATGCTCCTAAAATGATAGGGTCGAAATCTAGGTGAAATGGAGGCCAAAACACGAAACGCTCTTTCGAGAGTCAATTTGGCACATTGCACCGTAAATTCTCGTACGACCTAAAAAATGATCCAAATGACAAACGATCAAAAACATGACCTTCCCAACTCAATGAGGCACTGTCCAGTCCAAGGCCATGGGCTAAAAGCCAACCAAGAACTCGAACGAGCCTCTGAACCGACACAGCAACTTGCTGTAATTTCCAGCAGCTGCGCAACTACAAGACTTGCGTTGGTTTCGAGGCTATCGGCCATTAGGGAAGTGAACCACCGACCAGAGACTCTTACCAACATCCCAAGGAATGATTTGAACCATGGCTAAGGGCCCTAGGCCAGCCACAATCCGCATCACACCATAACTCAACCGAAGGGTCCAACCGAAAGCAACGTGCATGCGTGTGTAGTGTTTATGCTATGATCGATGTCTTGCGTCATTCCAGTGGCCATTTGATTGACCATGGCACGATCTAGACATCTAGGAGCATGATAAGAACCGTGGCTAAGGGCCATAGGCCAACCAAGATCCATACCAAGCAATACAAGAAACGAAACCATATGCTGAAAAATGGAAGGGGCCGAATGGGGAAAGGGGCTGTTCTTGGTTATTATTTAAAAACCGATGAGCCATGGACCAAGCCACCAAAAGGGCGACTTAGTCACGTCTTAGACATGTTAGGGAAGTGATCCAACCATGGCTAAGAGCCCTTAGGGCAGCCAAGATCAGATCCAAACCCTTTGACACAAAACTGAAATTTTCGAACACAAATCTGCGCCTATGGGAACTTGCTGTCATTCTGAATTTCCAGCAAGCATGGGGCTGGTTTGAATGGACCAAAATGGTCCTAATGCATCCTATTACGTGTCTAGGAGTCACCTTGGGAGCCTGGAGTCGAACCAATCACCTGAAACTCACAAACCAAAAGAAATCGTGAAGCTTGCCAAGGAAATCGAAAATTCTGCATGTGTGGTTTCAAAATGTTTTGACTTGGATCTCGATTTTTACTTGAATAAACATGATCATGTACTGAAAAATAAATGATAATATGACTTGATTGAGGTTTGAAAGAAATCTAGACATGCCTGGTTTCGTTTTGAAAGAAAACGAACGAAACAACGACGACGCGGCACGGAGGAGATGGAGCGCTTCTTGTCTACCTTTCTTGCTCTCGATTTTTCTCCCTTTCTCCCGAGCTATTATTCACGTTTTTTCTACTGAAAAGGGGTCTGATTTCACTCTGAATTTTCAAAAAGGAGAGGGGGGGGAAAAATGGTTAGGAGGGTGAGGGAAGTGGGTGCAAGATATAAGGAAAGAATCAAGACCAAGTCTTCCCAAATTTGAATTTTGAATTATGGTTTGATATCAAATGAGTTGGTGGATGCTTCTAGGAGGTAGTGGCCAAATTCTCTCTTGATTCTAGACTAGGATATGTCCATTAATTAATTAAATTGTGCTCCCAAAAATCCTAGAATTATCCTTCAACTTACATGCAAAGAAATGGTCAAAAGGTTGATGAGTTGGCAATTGAGTTGCCTAGCAACTAAGGGGCCGAAATTATGCTAATAAAATGAGTGGGAAGTGATGGTTATCTAGTCAACTAATAATCCTTGAAAGCCTTACTAATCCTTTAAATAAGTTAGTGAGCTAACCCCTTAATTAAATAACTTAAATGAGCTCATTTCTTAATCACCTCAAATAATTAAATTAAATCCTCAAACCTCCCTTACTAACTTAAATGAACTTACTTGCTAGCTAAATTAACTTCTGGAAATATTTCTCAAATCTTAAATTCTACCTCAAAACTCCGACTCCGGTCCGGCCTCACTGAAATAACTTAAATGCTAAAAATCAAACTACTGAACTGAAATAATGAATAATTAACTTCAAATAAATGGATTTAAAATAATTATGCAATGAAGTCAATTAAATTTAGAAATCTAGAATTATGCATGGCTTAAACGTCTACTGATTTACGGGTGCTACAATCCTTCCCCTCTTAAAAGAAATTTCGTTCTCGAAATTAGAACTCACCGAATAACTCGGGGTAACGCTCCCTCATCTCTGACTCAGACTCCCACGTAGCTTCCTCCTCAGAATGGTTGAGCCATTTGACTTTGACTCGCTTAACAAGCTTGTTCCGAAGTTTCTTCTCCTGTCTGTCTAGGATCTGCACGGGTCTCTCCTCATAAGATAAGTTCGGAGTAAGCTGCAACGGCTCGAAATTCAGCACATGCTAAGGATTTGCCATATACTTCCTCAGCATGGAGACGTGAAAGACATTGTGTACTCCGGCCAGATTCGGCGGAAGAGCCACACGATACGCTAGTGTCCCAACTTTGTCGAGGATCTCAAACGGTCCAATGAATTTCGGACTGAGCTTCCCTTTCTTCCCAAATCTCATGACACCCTTCATAGGTGCCACTTTCACGAAAACATGATCGCCCACTGCAAACTCTAAGTCTCTCCTCCGCTGATCGGCATAACTCTTCTGTCGGCTCTGAACAGTCCTCATCCTATCACGGATCTTGACTACTACATCTGCTGCCTGCTGAACAATCTCTGGAACCAACTCTGCTCTCTCTCCTACTTCATCCCAATGAACAGGAGATCTACACTTGCGGCCATACAGCGCTTCATACGGAGCCATACCTATAGACGACTGGAAACTGTTGTTATAGGTGAACTCTACCAATGGTAAGTTCGAATCCCAACTCCCAGAGAAATCAATGACGCAAGCGCGAAGAAGATCCTCCAAAATCTGAATAACTCGCTCTGACTGCCCATCCGTCTGCGGATGGAAAGCTGTGCTAAACAGCAACTTCGTACCCAAAGTCGAATGCAAACTCTTCCAAAACGAGGAAGTAAATCTGGGATCTCTGTCGGATACGATCGAAACTGGAATACCATGGAGTCGGACTATCTCTCGGATATACAGCTCTGCATACTGAACCATGGTGAAAGTCGTCTTAATAGGCAAGAAGTGCGCTGATTTGGTAAGACGATCTACAATCACCCAGATGGCATTCGATCCTCTGGCTGACCTCGGCAATCCGGTCACAAAGTCCATGGTAACATTCTCCCACTTCCACTCGGGAATAGGGAGAGGCTTGAGCAAACCTGCTGGTCTCTGCTGCTCGGCCTTCACTAACTGGCAAGTCAGACACTCGGACACAAATCGCCTGATGTCCTTCTTCATCCCTGGCCACCAATACAATAGCTGCAGATCCTTGTACATCTTCGTACTCCCAGGGTGAATAGAGTACGGGGACATGTAGGCCTCTGATATAATATCTGCTCGGATAGAACCACTGCTAGGAACCCACATCCTGTCTCGGTATCTCACAATACCGTCGCTGACTGTATACAAGACACTGCCCTTGGTTTCATCTCTCTTCTTCCACTGTGCCAATTGCTCATCTGTGGCCTGACCACTGCGAATACGGTCAATAAGAGAGGACTGGATAGTCAAGGTAGATAAACGAGGAACTCTACCTCGCGGATAAGTCTCAAGATCGAACTTTTGCATCTCAATCTGAAGAGGTTTCTGAATCGTCAAGTGAGCCATCACTGCGACTTTCCTGCTCAAAGCATCCGCAACTACATTAGCTTTACCCGGGTGGTAGCTAATGTCACAATCGTAGTCTTTCACAAGCTCCAACCAACGCCTCTGACGCATGTTCAGCTCCTTCTGCGTAAAGAAATACTTGAGGCTTTTGTGGTCGGTAAAGATCTGAGACTTCTCTCCATACAGATAGTGCCTCCAAATCTTCAAAGCAAAAACTACGGCCGCTAACTCTAGATCATGGGTAGGGTAATTCTTCTCGTGGATTTTCAGCTGTCGAGAAGCATACGCTATCACTCTCCCATGCTGCATCAAAACTGCACCTAAACCAAGCTTCGAAGCATCGGTATAAAGGACAAACTCGCCAGATCCTGACGGTACAGCCAAAACGGGTGCTGAGATAAGAGCTTGCCTTAAAGTATCGAAGCTCTTCTGACACTCCTCGCTCCACACAAACTTCACATTTTTCTTGGTCAGTGCTGTGAGTGGAACGGCAATGGATGAGAATCCCTGAATGAACTTCCTGTAATATCCTGCTAGCCCAAGAAAACTGCGGATCTCTGATGCATTCTGAGGCACAACCCAATCTCTGACTGCTACAACTTTCGCCGGGTCTACCTCAATGCCACTGCTAGAAACAATGTGGCCCAAGAACGCCACCTTCTCTAACCAGAATTCGCACTTACTGAACTTTGCGAATAGTTTATGTTTCTGCAATGTCTGCAACACTGTGGTCAGATGCCTGCTGTGCTCCTCCCGACTCTTGGAGTAGACGAGAATGTCATCTATGAACACTATCACAAACTGGTCGAGGTACGGCTGAAATACGCGATTCATTAGATCCATGAAGATCGCTGGCGCATTCGTCATACCGAACGGCATCACTAGGAACTCGTAGTGGCCATAACGAGTCCTGAAAGCTGTCTTCGAGACATCAGCATCTCTCACCCTCAACTGGTGATAACCGGAACGCAGATCTATCTTGAAGAAAATCGAAGCTCCCTGCAACTGGTCAAACAGATCCTCAATCCTCGGCAGTGGGTATTTATTCTTCACTGTAACCCTGTTCAACTCCCGGTAGTCAATGCAAAGCCTCATCGAGCCATCCTTCTTTTTCATGAATAAGACCGACGCGCCCCATGGAGAAAAGCTCGGGCGAATGAACTCCTTGTCGAGAAGTTCCTGAATCTGCTTCTTAAGCTCTGCCATCTCTGTCGGTGCTAGTCGGTATGGCGCTTTGGATATCGGAGCCGTACCTGGCATAAGCTCAATGGAAAACTCCACCTCTCTCTCGGGTGGCATACCAGAGACGTCTTCGGGAAAAACGTCTAAGAAATCTCTGACAATCGGAACATCTGAGGCTGACTGGCTGGGTTCCTCGGGGACAGATAAAAAAGTCGCTAGAAATGCCCGACACCCTCTATGCATGAGTTTCCTAGCCTGAACATAAGGAATAATGCGCGGTAAAGGAAAGTACCTGTCCGGCTCAAATAAGAACTGCTCCATTCCAGGCGGTCGGACAAGAACGGATCTCCGCTGGAAGTCTATCAACACTCTGTTCTTCAATAGCCAGTCCATCCCTAGAATGATGTCAAATTCCGGCATCGGTAGCACAATCAGATCCGCATAAACATGATTACCGTGCAGCTGAAGGTCTATATCTCGGATAACATTGGTAGCTGCCATCTCCTCGCCTGACGGCAACACTACTGAAAAGGCTGTATCTAGCCCAATGGTCTGGATCTTGAGAAAGTTTGCAAAGACCCTCGAAATAAACGAGTGAGTGGCCCCTGAATCTATCAAGGCCTTGGTAGCGGAACCAGATATAAAAATTCTCCCTGAAAGAGCGGAGCTCTAAGTTGAATCCCACTACAAGATCTAAACTTATAGACATGCAAAGGTCAAGGTTCCTCTAGCTTAATTCCTCTGAAATAAATCTGAGTAGAGCATGCAATTCTATAACAGTTCTAAGTTCAAAATCTAAATCCCGATTCCCAAAACACGGAAATTCAAATAATAACTTAAAGTTTAAAGGTACCTTTCAACAACATAGTCTCCGGGTTGGTTTCCGCGGCATGGAGAGCAAAAACTCTGCCTTGGGTAGGCAGATTCCTCTGAGGACACTGCAGCAACATGTGGTCTGGACTGCCACACTTAAAACACTTTCCTGAGCCAGCCATACATGCTCCAGGATGGCGACGTGAGCACCTGGGACAAACTTGGTGCTCCTGAGTCCTCGGGGCTGGGCGTCCCTGCTGCTGCTGCTGCTGCTCCTGGCCTCGGTTCCTGGGCGGTCCATGAAAAGGCCTCTTATTCTGCTGCTGATGCTGATTATGAGGAGGGCGGTGCGGTGCCTGGACTGGGCGCTTGCCCTGGCGATCCCTCTCGATATCCCGCAGATCCTGCTCTGCGGCTAAGGCCTTGGAGACGGCAATCTCATAAGTAGCAGGGTCAGATACCCTAACATCCCGGCGCAAGATCGGCCGTAAACCCACCAGGAAGTGCATCAGCTTGGCTCTGGCATCATTCGCGATCAGGGGCACAAAGTGACAGCCCCTCTCGAACTTACGGATAAACTCCGTAACCGTCATATCCCCCTGCCTCAGGCTCATGAACTCGGTGGTCAGCCTGGTGCGAACCTCCTCAGCAAAATACTTGGAGTAGAAAACCTCCGTAAAGCGGGTCCAAGAAAGTGTAGCCAAGGTCAGGGCTACCGAAGCTCCTTCCCACCATAAGCGGGCGTCTCCAGTGAACAGGTAGGTGGCACATCGGACTCGGTCTGCATCTCCCAGCTCCATGAACTCGAAGATAACCTCGAGGGATTTGATCCATCCCTCAGCAACCATGGGGTCAGATGTCCCAGAGAATTCCTTCGGGCGCATCTTCATGAATCGCTCATAAACAGCCTCGGGTCCTGTCGGCCTGGCTGCGGCTGCGGCTGCGGCATTGCCCCCGCAAACTGTGCGAAGAACTGTGCCATCCCAGCTAACATCTGGGCACTCATGTCCGGTGGGGGCGGTGGAGGAGGTGGTAGGTCTCCCTCCGGTCTACGTTCCTCTCTGTCCTCTCGGCGAGGCTCCACCTCTCTGTTGCGCTCTAAAATGCGTCTAGGGGGCATACTGTTCCAACATAACCCATACGTAACTAACATGCATAATTCCATAATTTATTTTAAATGAACACTGAAGTACTGAAAATCTTGAAGCATGCTGACAAAATAATTCATGCTTTAACTGAAATGCTGAACAAAATGCTGAACTGAAAAACTTACAGACCGAAGACGTGGCTTCGTGAGCTTCTCGCGGTCAGTAGTAGTGAAACCCTATACAGAACCTCCGCTCTGATACCAACTATAAAGGGGCCTAACACTCCTTTCTTGAAAATTTGCGGAAAATTAAAAATTTTTCTTTTTAAAAGAACTTAAATGGCCTCATTCATAAAATCACTGGGGAATCAAGTTCAATGTTTAAAATAATAGCAGCGGAAGAAAATAAAGTTTTGCCAACAATAACAATTTAAAAATTATCCAACGACTGATAAAAATTGTTTGCGGAATAAAATAACAACTGCTGCACTGAGGTCCTCGGGTGCCACTACTGCCGACCCAAGCTGGCTCACTGGTCCCCGCCCTCGGCCCTTGCCTCATCAGTACCTACAACAATCAAGTCTAGTGAGCCTAAAGACTCAGCATGCATCTATCACAGGTAACGAGTAAAAATCTGAATTAAAAATATGCATGAGTTAACATATCCTGTCCTGAGGCATACTGAAAATAATCTGTACTAAGCAATTATAATACGTGCATAACTGAACTGATAATCACGGTAAAAATATTTGCTCCTTGGAGCCTGTACTGAAATATCTGGTAAAATTTTCTGTTGAGATTATGTTTTACGCCTGTGGCCACTGCACTAAGCTGAACTGATCGGTAACTGGCTACCGGGGAGGCTGAAACTGAACTGAGCTGGCCGGTCACTGGCAAATGGGTGGTACCATACTGAACTGATCGGTCACTGGTGACTGTATAAAATAACACTCCCACATAGTGAATGAACCACAAGCCATATCGCATAAATCTCAAAAATAATCATTTTCTATTTAATGCACGTAAAATAATTAACTGGCGTAATGAAAATGTCCCGTAATTTTACCAACTGAATTGGATTGGATCGTTCCCAGGCTCGCTGCAACCTAACTGTGCCATGAAAAATATGCAATAGCTTAAACTTGACCAACTATGCAATTTACGTTCAAAAGATGCGACTATGACGCCTAATGACTTCGCATTTAATCATGACTCCGAACCAACCTAAACCGACACCGAACCGACGTATAGTCATGATTAAAATATGCTGAAAAATCATAACATAATGCTCCTAAAATGATAGGGTCGAAATCTAGGTGAAATGGAGGCCAAAACACGAAACGCTCTTTCGAGAGTCAATTTGGCACATTGCACCGTAAATTCTCGTACGACCTCAAAAATGATCCAAATGACAAACGGTCAAAAACATGACCTTCCCAACTCAATGAGGCACTGTCCAGTCCAAGGCCATGGGCTAAAAGGCAACCAAAAACTCGAACGAGCCTCTGAACCGACACAGAAACTTGCTGTAATTTCCAGCAGCTGCGCAACTACAAGACTTGCGTTGGTTTCGAGGCTATCGGCCATTAGGGAAGTGAACCACCGACCAGAGACTCTTACCAACATCCCAAGGAATGATTTGAACCATGGCTAAGGGCCCTAGGCCAGTCACAATCCGCATCACACCATAACTCAACCGAAGGGTCCAACCGAAAGCAACGTGCATGCGTGTGTAGTGTTTATGCTATGATCGATGTCTTGCGTCATTCTAGTGGCCATTTGATTGACCATGGCACGATCTAGACATCTAGGAGCATGATATGAACCGTGGCTAAGGGCCATAGGCCAACCAAGATCCATACCAAGCAATACAAGAAACGAAACCATATGCTGAAAAATGGAAGGGGCCGAATGGGGAAAGGGGATGTTCTTGTTGATTATTTAAAAACCGATGAGCCATGGACCAAGCCACCAAAAGGGCGACTTAGTCACGTCTTAGACATGTTAGGGAAGTGATCCAACCATGGCTAAGAGCCCTTAGGGCAGCCAAGATCAGATCCAAACCCTTTGACACAAAACTGAAATTTTCGAACACAAATCTGCGCCTATGGGAACTTGCTGTCATTCTGAATTTCCAGCAAGCATGGGGCTGGTTTGAATGGACCAAAATGGTCCTAATGCATCCTATTACGTGTCTAGGAGTCGCCTTGGGAGCCTGGAGTCGAACCAATCACCTGAAACTCACAAACCAAAAGAAATCGTGAAGCTTGCCAAGGAAATCGAAAATTCTGCATGTGTGGTTTCAAAATGTTTTGACTTGGATCTCGATTTTTACTTGAATAAACATGATCATGTACTGAAAAATAAATGATAATATGACTTGATTGAGGTTTGAAAGAAATCTAGACATGCCTGGTTTCGTTTTGAAAGAAAACGAACGAAACAACGACGACGCGGCACGGAGGAGATGGAGCGCTTCTTGTCTACCTTTCTTGCTCTCGATTTTTCTCCCTTTCTCCCTAGCTATTATTCACGTTTTTTCTACTGAAAAGGGGTCTGATTTCACTCTGAATTTTCAAAAAGGAGAGGGGGGGAAAAATGGTTTGGAGGGTGAGGGAAGTGGGTGCAAGATATAAGGAAAGAATCAAGACCAAGTCTTCCCAAATTTGAATTTTGAATTATGGTTTGATATCAAATGAGTTGGTGGATGCTTCTAGGAGGTAGTGGCTGAATTCTCTCTTGATTCTAGACTAGGATATGTCCATTAATTAATTAAATTGTGCTCCCAAAAATCCTAGAATTATCCTTCAACTTACATGCAAAGAAATGGTCAAAAGGTTGATGAGTTGGCAATTGAGTTGCCTAGCAACTAAGGGGCCGAAATTATGCTAATAAAATGAGTGGGAAGTGATGGTTATCTAGTCAACTAATAATCCTTGAAAGCCTTACTAATCCTTTAAATAAGTTAGTGAGCTAACCCCTTAATTAAATAACTTAAATGAGCTCATTTCTTAATCACCTCAAATAATTAAATTAAATCCTCAAACCTCCCTTACTAACTTAAATGAACTTACTTGCTAGCTAAATTAACTTCTGGAAATATTTCTCAAATCTTAAATTCTACCTCAAAACTCCGACTCCGGTCCG
Source organism: Primulina tabacum (assembly GCF_025594145.1). Classification (NCBI taxonomy): domain Eukaryota; kingdom Viridiplantae; phylum Streptophyta; class Magnoliopsida; order Lamiales; family Gesneriaceae; genus Primulina; species Primulina tabacum. Next base: position 15,644,605 of record NC_134556.1, read on the forward strand.
GCCTCACTGAAATAACTGAAATGCTAAAAATCAAACTACTGAACTGAAATAATGAATAATTAACTTCAAATAAATGGATTTAAAATAATTATGCAATGAAGTCAATTAAATTTAGAAATCTAGAATTATGCATGGCTTAAACGTCTACTGATTTACGGGTGCTACACCATATCGCCAAGGACTGTCCGAGAGGATCGAGTAAAGAGAAGGTGCAGGGTCGCATCTTCACCATGACGAAGGAAGGTATAAACCCTGATTCTTCTGTGATCTCTAGCACTATCTTAATTTCAGGCAGAGTAGCTACGACATTGATTGATACAGGTGATACTCATTCTTTTATGTCTGAACTATTTTTGAGATCATTGGGTTTAGTTCCTTCTGTTCTTCCCCTTTAGTTTAATGTTGTATTGCCTTCTGGGGATGTGTTTTGCCCGACGTCTATTATGTATGCGTGTACTGTTCAAATTGATGAGCGAGTGGTTTATGCCGATTTGATTGTTATCCCGATGGTTGCGTTTGATATTATACTTGGCATGGATTGGCTATCAACTTACCGTGCAGTGATTGATTGCGTTGCCAAGAAGGTGAAATTTGTAGATGATGAAAATAAGGAAGGTATGCTCGCCAGTGCAGGTACTTCGCTGGTCCTTCCTTTTATTTCATGTCTTGAGGCTAAGAAGTTGTTGTTTAGAGGTTGTGATGGGTTTTTGGCTTTGATTGTTGATAAGGATAGAATTGTGAAGTTGAATATTGATGATATTGATGTTGTGAGAGAGTTCCCTGATGTATTTGAAGATGATGTGCCGGGTTTACCGCCGGACAGAGATGTAGAGTTTGTGATTGATCTAGTCCCCGGGACGGTTCCTATTTCTAAGGCTCCGTATAGAATGGCCCCTACAGAGATGAGCGAATTGAAGACGCAGTTGCAGGATCTATTGGATAAAGGTTTTATTCGGCCGAGTTCTTTGTCTTGGGGAGCTCCGGTTCTTTTTGTCAAGAAGAAAGACGGGTCTTTGTGGCTTTGCATTGATTACAGAGAAATAAACAAAGTGACGATTAAGAATAAATATCCGTTGCCACGGATAGACGACCTTTTTGACCAACTGCAGGGGGCTACAGTATTTTCGAAAATTGATTTGCGGTCTGGCTATTATCAATTGAAAGTTAGAGAGTCTGATATCACTAAGACAACGTTTCGGACCTGGTATGATCATTACGAATTTCTTGTGATGTCGTTCGGTTTGACTAATGCTCCTTCAGTATTCATGGATCTTATGAACCGAGTGTTCAAGCCGTATTTGGATAGCTTTGTCATTGTTTTCATCGATCATATATTGATTTATTCCAAGACCAGAGAGCTTCATGCAGAACACCTTAGAGTTGTCCTTCAATTGTTGAGAGAGAAGAGGTTGTATGCTAAGTTGAAGAAATGTGAGTTCTGGTTGGAGCAGATTTCTTTCTTAGGCCATGTTGTTTCGAAGGATGGTTTAGCTGTTGATCTAGCAAAAATAGAGGCGATACAGAAGTGGCCTATCCCTACCACTGTATTTGAGGTACGCAGTTTTCTTAGTTTGACGGGTTATTATCGTCGTTTTATTTCAGACTTTTCCAAGATTGCCCTGCCATTAACCAACCTGACGAGGAAGACTGTGAAGTTTGAGTGGTCCAATGAATGCCAAAGTGGATTCCAGGAGTTGAAAGATAGGTTGACGACAGCTCCGGTACTTGCATTGCCCAGTGGTACAGAGGATTTTGTTGTTTATACCGATGCGTCGAAGAAGGGTCTTGGTGCAGTGCTGATGCATCGTGGAAAGGTTATAGCCTATGCTTCTCGTCAGTTGAAGGACTACGAGAAAATTTATCCTACGCATGATCTGGAACTGGCAGCTGTGGTTTTCGCCCTTAAAATCTGGAGACACTATTTATATGGCGAGAAGTGTGAAATTTTCACGGACCACAAGAGTTTAAAGTATTTGTTTTCTCAGAAAGAACTCAATATGCGACAGAGACGGTGGTTAGAGCTTGTCAAAGATTATGATGTGACGATTAGTTACCACCCTGGGATGGCGAATGTTGTTGCGGATGCATTGAGCCGTAAGTCAAGTTCCTCTTTGATTTCTATGATTCAGAAGCCGTTGTTGTTAGACTTGCAACGAGAAGAGATAGTTTTGGTAGTACCGGGAACTATTGCTCGCTTTTCAGCGTTGACCATTCGGCCTACATTGACGGACAGGATCCGTAGAGAGCAGGCCAACGATGCACAGTTGATAGAGATGAGAGCCAGAGCAGAAGAGAGAGGTAATTCAGAGTTTGGGATGAATAGAGATGGTTTAATGACATTCAGAGGCCGTATATGTATTCCTACTAGTGATGATATTCGGCGAGTCGTCTTGACAGAGTCACATACCGCGCCATACTCGATACATTCAGGTGGTACCAAGATGTATCAGGATCTTCGTAGGCTCTATTGGTGGCAAGGTATGAAGAAGGCTATTGCCATGTTTATTTCTCAGTGTCTAACTTGTCAGCAGGTGAAAATCGAACACCAGAAACCTGCTGGGACATTGCAGTCATTGCCGATTCCTCAATGGAAATGGGAGCACATTACAATGGACTTCGTGATTGGTCTTCCTAGAACGAAGAAAAGCTATAACTATATTTGGGTTATCGTTGATCGGTTGACCAAGTCAGCGCATTTTCTCCCAGTCAAGAAAACGTATTCCATGAACCAGTATGCCGAAGAGTACATAGCAGAGATTGTTAGACTTCACGGTGTTCCAGTGTCGATTGTGTTTGATCGTGACCCTAGATTTACTTCAGAGTTTTGGAAGAGTTTGCACAGAGCCTTGGGTACACGGTTAGCATTCAGTACAGCATATCATCCTCATAGCGACGGTCAATCAGAGAGAGTTATTAAGATTTTAGAGGATATGCTCAGAGCTTGTACTATCGACTATCCTGGTAGTTGGGAATCCAAATTGCCTCTTGTTGAATTCACGTACAATAACAGTTACCAGACGACGATTGGCATGGCACCGTATGAAGCACTTTATGACAGAAAATGTAGATCCCCCTTGTATTGGGACGAGATTGGTGAGAGAAAGATGTTGGGTCCAGAGTTGGTCCAACAGACAGCTGATGTTGTTGCTGTTATTCAAGAAAGGATGAGGACAACACAATCAAGACAGAAGAGTTATGCTGATGTAAGGCGAAGGCCGTTGCAGTTTGAGGTTGGTGATCACGTGTTCTTGAAGATTGCACCTCTTAAAGGTGTGATGCGGTTTGGCAAAAAGGAAAAGTTGAGTCCAAGGTTTATTGGCCCATTTGAGATCTTGGACAAAGTTGGTGATCGAGCTTACAGGTTAGCCTTACCGCCAGATCTTGATAGAGTTCATAATGTTTTTCATGTCTCATGCTCAGGAAGTATATTGCGAATCCTTCCCATGTTCTTCGTCACGAGCCATTGGATTTGACACCGAATTTGACGTATCAAGAGATTCCAGTCCAGATACTGGATCACAAAGTTAAAGTATAGAGAAACAAAGAGATCGGCATTGTTAAAGTCCTTTGGAAGAATCAATTGATTGATGAAGCCACGTGGGAACCAGAGGATGAGATGAAAGTAAAGTATCCTGAGCTTTTTGCGCAGTAACGTCAATTTCGAGGACGAAATTTGTTTAAGGAGGGGAGATTGTAATATCCAAGCCTGGTGAACAGTACGGTTTAAGATTTCACACGTTTATTGACTACTTGGTCAAGTTTAAGTATAGTTTGGATGTTAAGAGTTTCGATTTATGATTTATAGTATGGTTGGTTATAGATGACGTGTAGTGCTATAGTAGCGGCGTTACGATTAAATTCATGATAATTTATATATTGATCCAAATGAGGTGAGGCTACTTCCGTTAGAAAGATAAGACATAAGGCTATAACTTTCCTGTTTTGGGTTTTGTTCAAATCATTGTGGAAGATAAGCCAAAATAGCCCCGAAGTGTGTCATGTGTTTCGTTGTTCCTCCAGTGACACATGTTGGGAGATTTAGCATAACTTTTTGTTCAGACCTTCAAATGATATGAGGCCAATTGGAGATGCAAGCCAAGACATAGAGCTACAACTTTGCTGTTTTCCACTTTTCCTAATTCTTAAAGGAAGAGGCGTTTCAAAAGCGATCTTTGAAGTGGCTGCGCGCAGAGCTTTCCTGAGCGGGAATAAATGTCCGCCCGGGCGGGCCTTGTTCGAAAATATTGTGTTTTGGCCGTGAGCGCCTGAGTGGAAAAAAATGTTCGCCCGGGCGGCCAGCGATATTTAAAAAACGTGTTTTTGGTGTTTTAAGGTATAAAATCGGTGGAGACTTCACTTTTCTCTTATTTCCCCCATTTCTCTCTACTCTTCTCGAAAATTCAGCACAAGGGAGAGCTAGGGTTCTTATTCCTTCTTTCATTTCTTTGATTCAAGCATCTTGTTGGGTATTTGAAAGGAGAACAAGATCATTGTTGGTTCAAGGAGCTAAGGTAAGCTTGTGGTCTAGTTATTTTTGGGTTGTGGTGTGGGGGAAGTTATGGAAGTTGTGATTGTGTTGGTTTTATGGATTTGATGGTATGGTTAATTGACTATTAAGTTGTTGATGGTTCAATACATGGTTTATTTTTGTAGGATTTGTACCAAGAGATTAGAATCAAGCTTTCCATTGGTTGTAAGTGGAATTCATTCCTTGTGCTCACATGAAGTATATGTATTGTATTTCAATGGTTTTAAAATGCTATTCCCTTCCATTTGATTCATGTTATGTATTGATACACTTTGTTGTATATTAAAGGCATTTTTATGTCTCAATTGTGCAAAAGAGAATGCAAGAGAATAGAGTATTTAAAGTGTTTGATTTAATGCCAAAGAGAGAGTTCAAAATTATTTATTGGATTGATAAAAAGATAGTAAGAGATTGCATGCAATTAGTTGATCAACGACCATAGGCTTATATCCCAACAGAGTATCGATTTATATCGATGGGATATAGGTACAGAGACAGAGATACTATTGAAATATCAATCGACTAGAGAAAAGAGTAATACCATCGTTATGTTCATGTTCTACTATATTATTCATGTTTAAAGAGTTAGATGGTATTTAATGATTTCAAAGCCATGTTTGACAGAGTATGATATGTACAGATTGCTATGTAAGAGTTCCACTTGCTGAGTTTTATACTCATTTCAGTTATTCATGTGATGCAGATAAGAGCGACAAGCCAGGACGTTGATTGGAGCCGGGGTCATATGCATACAAGAGATGGAAGGAAGAAGATATTTTGCTAGCATTTTGACATGATCAAAAATGATATTTTGTATTTTGATGCAACACTTGATTGATCATGTATCTACTTTTGATTGTAAATATTTTATGTCAAGAAAATTTTAAATCCTTCTTCCCTCTAAGTAAATTTTTAATTTTCCGCTGTGTTATTTTATAAAATCGGTCAGAGGTGTTACAAAAACAGTTACCAGCAACAACATCATCTGATGCTTCCTGGGCATGTTCTTCAGTCAATACAAATACTCTGGCTTGTTGTCTCGGAGGCTGGCTAACAGTCTGGCTTCCTCCTAGCCTCTGCTGTGACTGAGTAGTAGGTGACGGTTGGAAGGAGTGAACAGCTGATGATCTTCTATCAGTCTGAGCCACTGATCCAGATGATTCTCCTCCCTGAGATCGTTGAGAACTTCGTTGTGGACAGACTCTAGCAAAATGTCCTTGCTGTCGACAGATATTGCAACTACCAAACATTCCGTGGCATTGCTCTGTGGGATGTCTCCCTCCACAAGTTTTGCAATAGACCTCTGTAAAACTCTGGCTCTTTCGTGAACCACTGGAGCTAGATGAACTACTACCAGGCCTCTTAAAATGTCTTCCTCGGGCTTTCAAATGATCTTTCTTCCCACTGCTTCTACGACCACTGTCAAATCTAGGAGGGGGTTGGTGGAATGAGACTGAAGGTTGTGGCTGTTTTGGTGCTGGAGCGAAATACGAAGCTCCCTTCTGTCTAATCAAACCTGCTTCTACTCCTTTGGCTCTGTTCGAAGCATCAGAAAAGTTATTTGGTCGCCCGACATTTACTAGTGTAAAGATATCAGGATTCAGCCCATTGATGAACTGATCAGCAACTGCTTCATCATTCTCAGCAACATAAGGAGCAAATTGCAACAAGGTAGAGAACTTGGCCACATATTCTTCTATATTCAATTGACCCTGTCTCAGATTGGCAAACTCTGCACCCTTGTATTTCTTGTACGATACTGAGAAAAATCTTTGATAAAATTCAGTCTTAACGATCTTCCAAGTAATAACTGTACCTCGGTGCTTCAAAGCCCTCTTGGTCGTGAGCCACCAATTCTTCGCAACATCTTGCAATTGATGCACAATCAATCTAACTCTTCGTTCATCTGTGTAATCCAAGGAATCAAACAGCATCTCAATATCATCTAGCCAACTCTCACAGTCAACAGAATTCTCTGTGCCTTTCAAAGTCGGCGGTTTGAACGATTGAAATCTCTTCAGCAGTGTTTCCATGGGTGTCGCTGTAACATCCATTGGATTAGTCGAGGTACTACCCTATTCTGGGATTCTTCGAGGAGGCATATCTGATTATCAAAAGGATTAGTAACCAAATACAACCAATCTGTTTCAGTCCTCCTCCGATCATCTTACTGCTGAACCAGAATCGGTTCTGATTCATTTCTCAATAGTACACGTTTCTAATCAAATCAGATAATCGAGTAAACATGTATTTTCAAGGCAAGAAAAACATGCTGTCATCACAAAATAAAGGAAAGAAAACTCAATCTACCACGCTCACTCTCATCTAAGTCAATCTAAGGAACCTACTGCTCTGATACCACCTGTTGTGGGGACCCGAACTCAATTCATCTTCTGGGATTAAGTGGATCAATTAATTGTATTGGGTCTAATTTTTTTTTTAAAGATATAAGTGCGCAACATATGATAATCCATCTTATATAAACATCAAGAGTAAAATTACAAGTCTTGTACAAAATATATTCAAATCAACTAGTGTTCAACAACTACATCAAGTGCTGAAAATCAAATCTATTTCTAAGTTCGGATCTCCACTCTAATCTTGATCTCTCATCCTCTTCTCGACCTTGATCATGTTCCACCTGTTGTCATGCAGACATACAAACACAACAACAGCCGGACAACACCGATGAAAATGTAATTCCCAGTATAAACAACATATACATGAAATCATATAAACATATATAAAAGCATATAACAGTTATCAATAACATGTATCAAAATCTGAAAACATGAATCAATATAAAGCTGTAAATCACACTTTATGACTCTTAATCTCTGACTCGATTCTTCTCTGATCTAGGAATCCCGGTTGAATAAGAACGCAACAGTCTTCCATCTACTCTCCTCAGCTAGATGGTCGTACGTTCATATTCCCTGACCGAATCATTGATATGATATGTTGACCAAGTACAGAGCTACTACTGACCGATCCTAGAAAATGGTAAGATTCGGACCTGACATGGCCGAAGAGTGAACATTGTACGGTAAGGAATCTAGATTTAGAATTCCTTTGACATCCGTATTATTTCTGACTCGATGATTATCGAAAGGAGCGGAGGGACTCCTTATGTACTCAGTTGATTTATTGAAATCGAGTCTATTCTTGGCTGATTTACCAATGGCATGAGTGTTGCTATTGTTTCCAGATGATATTCCGGGTTTGCCTTCAGTCAAGGAGATTGATGTCCGCCTTGACTTGATACCAGGTACAATTTATTTTCTTTAGAAGTTTGTACAGAATGGCACCGATGGAATGAAAGAATTGAAAAATTAGTTTGAAGATTACTGGCCAAGAGTTGCCTCTGATTGAGTGTTTATCGTTGGGGTGTATCAGCTATGTTTATGAGTTGATTAACTCTGTATTCAGAAATATTTTGATGATTCTATGCTTGTGTTAGCTGTGATATTCTGATATATTGGAAGAATATGATTGATTTTGTTGAATATTCTGAGAACTAAGATGTGATATACAGAAACTGCTGAGATGTGAATCTGGACTGAGACAGATTGTATTCAGAGTATGTGACATCGGAAGACGATATATATGTTGATTTGAGTACAGTGAGGCCGTGAACAGTTGGCCGAGATTAACGACAGTGTCAGATATTTGCAGTTGCATGAGTTTGCAGGCTATTGTATGTGACTGTTGTGTTGAATCTGATTGAGAATTGTTATTTTTCTGAATCGGTATTTGAGACAGATTGTAAACAATTGAGACTCGATATTGTGCAAACCGAATCAGAACTGATTTTGAGAATTCAAGCCATTCATGAAGTTGATCAGAATGTACAGAACTCGATATCGATAGTCAGAGCAGGGCATCGATCAGAATATCAGGTATGTGATACTGAATTGTATATGAAAAAACTGATTTATTGTGCCATATGTTTCAGATTTGAAACAACAGGTAGTGTCAGATATGTACAGTAATTGATTTAGCATTTATCCTGATGGTAGAAAAATGTATGATAAATTGAAAAGACCGATTTTGGTAGAAACAGGTGAGCTCAGATATGACAGAGTCTGTATTGAAGTGTCTGAATTGCCAACAGGTGAAAGCGGAAAGAAAGAAACCAGGAGGTCTACTGCACAGTTTATCGATTCCTGAATGGAAATGAGATCACATTTTCATGGACTTCGTGACGCAGTTACCACGTTCCTTCAGAGGTTGTGATGCGATTTGGGTCGTGATTGACAGATTGACCAAATCAGCATGCTTCATTCCATATCAGATGACGTACAGATATGACCAAATGGCAGAAATCTATGTCAGAGAAGTGGTCAGATTGCACGGAGTGCCGAAGTCGATTGTATCAGACCGTGATCCTCGGTTTACTTCGCACTTTTGGCAGAATTTGCAGCAGGCTCTAGGTACGAAGTTACATCTGAGTACCGCATATCATCCACAGACCGACGGACAGTCAGAGCGGACTATCCAGACACTGGAAGATATGCTGAGAGCTATAGTGCTTGATTTTAGCACTAGTTGGCAAGATGCATTGCCAATTTGTGAGTTTTCGTACAACAACAACTATTAGACGAGTATTGAGATGGCTCTGTTTGAAGCATTGTACGGTAAGAAGTGCAGATCCCCTCTGTATTGGGATGATATCTCTGAGGTACCTGAGTTTGGACCTGATATGATTAGAGATATGACAGAAAAAGTAAAGCTGATTCAGAAGAGAATGAAGACAGCTCTAGATAGACAAGCCAAATATGTCAATGTTCGACGTAGACCGTTGGTATTTGAGGCAGGAGACCGAGTTTTTAAAAATTTCACCTTTCAGAGGAGTTGTCAGATTTGGCAAGAAAGGGAAGCTGTCTCCACGATATATTCGGCCGTACGAGATTCTCGAGAAGATAGGAGATCGTGCCTATCGACTCGCATTACAGCCTTCTCTATCTAGAATACATGATGTCTTTCATGTATCTAGGCTGCAGAAGTATCGCCCTGATGATTCTCACATTATTCAGCCAGACGAGGTGGAACTTGATGAATCTCTGAGTTACATCGAGAAACCAATCCAGATTATTGATCGTAAAGAAAAACAACTCAAAACAAAGATTATTCCTCTTGTGAAAATCCAGTGGACTCGTCAGGCATTTAGGAAGCAACTTGAGAGACTGAATCAGATATGAGACAGGAATTCCCAGAGTTATTTAACTGATGTGAGTCTTTTATTTTAGCTTCTGTTATCTTCTTATCTGATATGATTTGACTACCTACGATTTCGAGGACGAAATCATGTCTCAGAGAGGGAGAATTGTAAGGCCCGAGATTTTAGCATTTTAATCCGAGATTATTTAATTTACGAATTTTAGAATGATAAATTAGATTCCACGGTTTTTGTAATTAATTAGGATTGAAATGGAATTAAAAAGAGTTGTGAGGACCAAATTGCAAATAGTGAAGATTTCAGGGGCTAAAGTGCAATTAGCACTTGAGTGGACACTTGTCACACCATGCATGAGATATATATAAATTGGTAAATTTCATTCAGCATCCCAGCAAAGAAAACGAGACAAGGTTCAGGGAAAGCTTTAAATTTCATTTGATATTAGCTTCGTGAATTTGTGCGATTCGGCGATCCGATTTTAAATCCGGACGTAGTGCTGTGACCCTCTCATCGACAGCTACAACTGGACGTAAGTTTTATTAGGTTCTGTTATCATTTGAAATTATGATGTTGGAAGAATTATTATTTGATCAATATTATGTGTTCTGGAAATATTAGACATCGTAGAATCGAAGTCAGATCAAATAACAGATTGATTATGGAATTGTTATAATTTTCTGATTATATTGATTGGAAATTGGACAGATTTGGATTGTGAACTGATTTCAGATGGTATTGGACATGAGTTATGATTTGTAATTAATATCTGTTGAGATTGTATTGACGGGGATATTCAGACTGTTCCGTTATGCCGTTGATTTTGAATTAAATTTAGATTGATTAGATTCAGTGTTGAATTGGGAATAGAATGTGATATTATTATTCTCGATATGTCATTTCAGATTGATAGAGACAGTCTTGAATTCAGAACTCCCAATTCGTCAGACCGAGACTACGAAAGAAAGGTATAAGTCAATGTGGTACCGGGAGAACGACTCGAGTATGATATACTTGAATTTTCCTAAATCACATACTTATTGTTATTATATGCATTGATTTGATTTGATATGCTTGTTCTATTGATTTATAGAAAGCACGTATTAGATGAATATTAGACGAGTGATCTTGTGACAGAAGTGCCTGATAGTGGTGGAATCGTCACTGGCAAATTGCACGATGTCACATGATAGTGAATTGGCGATAGTGCCAAATTCTGTGACGGATAGGTCAAGACACTGGATGTTTGGTTATATCGACGTGGATAGAATTGGAGTTTCTTCTATTACTGTTGGTCGATATAGGAATGCCAACATCTGGAAACCAGGATCCCTATACTACGATTGAGTCTAGTCTGAGTCGTGGAGTCACAAGTATGATTGACAGTTTTATATTGATTATGTTTCAGATTTTGATACATGTTGCTGTTATCTGTCCATGCTTTTATATTTATCATATGATTGCATGTTTCGTTGATTTAAACTGGGATGTATTTCTCACCGGAGTTATCCGGCTGTTGTCGTGTTTGTATGTGCACATGGCAACAGGTGGGACAGGTTCAGGGTCGAGGAGATGAAGAGAGATCGTGATTAGAGTGGAGACTACGGACATTGATTTGAGATAGGGTTTGGACACTTGATATGTAGCTGTTAAACCTTAGTTGAATGAATGTATGCTATACATGACTTGTACTTTATTTTATACTGATATGTATAATAGATGAATTCCATTATGTTCCGCAATTCTTTAAAAAAAAAATTTAGACCCTGTTTATTATAATTGATTAAATAGTCCCAATGATGATTAAGAACATGATTAGCGTCCGGGTCCCCACAACTCATCTCTAATCTAGGGATCCCGGTTCGTGGTCATTGGCGCAATATACAAAATCTCCGCAATAGAAGCTGATCCGCTCCTACGCAACATCGATATAAACCAAACATCCAGTGTCTTGGCCTATCCGCCAAAGACTTGGCACCTCAGCCAATGACTAGGCACATCCGCCCATGACTCAACACATGCTTTGCTATAAATCGACAGACTCAGCATATCAATCTCATAATTGCAAATATCAATGCTATAAAATAAAGTATGTGATTTTTGGGAAACTCAAGTCAACTCAAACTCGAGTCGTATCCTCCCGGTTCGACATTGATTTATACATTTCTCTTGTTGGTCTGACGAAGTCGAAGTCTCGAATTCGAATATGTCAATACTCAATCTGGAAATGACAATATCGAGGAGTATAATATCAATATACCACTCAAATCAATACTGGATATAATCAGAACTCAATCAAATTCTGTTTCAACGGCATAACCGCAAATCTCAATATACCCAGCAATACAGATATCAATAAATATCAATTTCAATTCATAATCGATAATAAACTCAATCTGATATCAAATCTGACTAATCTTAATCAATTCAATTCTGAAAATGATAATAAATTCATACGGTATCCGTTCTCCGATCCGGTTTCGATTATACGATGTCTAATATCACAAGAACACCATATATGAATAATATCTGATTCCTTCAATATCATATTTTCGAATCATATAAAAACATAAGAAAACTTACGTTCAGTTGAAGATCTCGTCGATAGGAACACGGTACTGAAGTCGAATTGAAAATCGGACGGACGGATCTTAAGTTAATCAAATTCTGAGATTTGAGGAAGCTTTGAAGATTTTGTTCGATTCTTTCTTTCTCCTTTTTCCAATGAACTGAAGGAAGACTTCAAATATATATATGTCCCTTGCATGGTAAAGAAATGTGGCTCATTCCTTATTCTGCACGTCTCGCGCATATGCGCGACCCTCCGCGGCGCATATGCGCGAGACATTCTGTCTCGGCGCATGCCTTCTCGGCAGCTCGCGCATATGCGCGCCCTATGCGCCAGGTTCTCTGCCATACTCTCACATATGCGCGGGTCCTGGTCGCGCATATGTGCGAGGTTCTCTGCCTACCTCACGCATATGCGTCCGGCTGGGTCGCGCATATGCGCGAGGCTCATTCCTTGCACATAATTCAAGTCTTCTTTCTGTCTTTCCCGGTCTGATCCGTTCCATCTATAATCACTTCAATTATCAATAAATCATTTCCGATTACAATAATCAAAATTCTCGGGCATTGCATAGCGTCTATCAAGAAGCTTACCGAGGGTTCGGTTAAGGTCCTAAGAGGGAGGCCAAGGGTCTCGTCATGTGGCTAAGGGGCTGGGGTCGAAGCTAGCCTAGGTTCGAATCACACTAGAACTAGGACACTTGTGCAGAAAAATACAGCAGCTTCCTAGGCATGATCGATGGTCTTGTTGGGCTTGAATTGGGTTGAAAATGGTTTATTTAGGTGTTATTAAGCCTTGGTTTAATTTTGGTAAAGTTTTTTTCAGTTTCGATTCAATACGATTCAAAACCGGGATGTACGTCTAAGCTTTAAAAACGATTTGGGAGGTTAGTCGAGGGGCATAAGTTTATGTCTAAGGAATACTTATGTTAGTGTTTTAAGGTATTAGGATAAGTTTTGGAAGATTTGGTACGTCGTTCCGAGGTCTAAGGATTAATACGAAAAATTATGCTTCTAGGGGTAAAACTGTCATTTTACACCAAAAATTGTTAGACCTCCTGGAAGCGCCTTGAATGCTGTAATAAATGTTAAAATGTTTATTAAATTTTATGATGAAACGTTAACGCTAAAAGACGTGTTGCATGCTTGGTTTAAAAGAAAATATGAAACGTTGGAGAAGGTAAAATGATTGTGACTAATACGATGATACGATGATGTGATTGGAGATAACGTGAGGGAAAGGCTCCAGAGGGAGCCCGACGGTCGTATTTACATTGACATGATATGTTGATATGATAGGCCACAGCTCAGTTGAGGGGGGAGAGTGTCGCTGATGTCCCCGCCGTCCAGTACTGTGGTTACACGTAGATGTAACCACCGACCATCAGCTGATACGAAAGTCACAATCAACAATCCGAATTCAAGAAAAGGGAAACTTATACGTATATGATGAAAAAGAAAATGTTTGTGATGAAAGGAAAATGTTTATGATGAAAAGAAAAAGTTTATGTTTATGCATGTTCATGAAAATCTATTTTAAGTAAAAGTATTTTCATTGTTGCATGTAGATGCATATGTAGTACTTGTTATCATGGTTAATGTTCGCTGAGTCAATAGACTCATTAGGTTTGATCGATGCAAGTGAGCTTGATGTTAATGGAGGACTTGATGGTTGAACTAGCTGGATTGAAGATGCACACAACCCGGGGATCGGCGCTAGCTTTTCGCAAATAGAATAAGTTTATGATTTATGTTTACTTGAAAGATTTTATGACTTATGATGCCTTTGAGAGGTTATGAGAGGATGTTCGAGTTAAGTTATTTTTGAAATAATTTTATTCTAGGTTGTGGAAGTTTTACGATTTTAGGCGTTGAATTACTTTCTTTTGGATTTTCAAATAATAGTTGGTTGATTTATTTAAAATGATACAAAAGTATTTTAAAAATATATATATGTATGTACATAGTAATTTCGGCCGAATGAATTAGTAAGAGAAAAATATTTTCTCGCATATTTTAAAGGAAAACGAGTAGTGGACGTTCAATTGGTATCAGAGCAATGTTCCTGCAAAGGGTTGTGCCACTACTAGTTCCAGAAATCTTAGTCGTCAAGCCTCAAGTCTGTAAGTTTAAATGCTTTAATATTATCATATGCATGTTTACATGGTTTATATGTTTAAGCTACATGTTTAAACAATTTTTGAAGTTAAATTGCATTTATGTTTAAGTTTGCATGATAAAAGATTTTTATGATTAAATCTGCATCGTTGGATTATTTTTTTAGGTAAAAGATTTGATGCTTTAGAATTTTTACGTATATTAATATATGAAATAAGAAATTATATCATTTCCATACATGCTGGCCTTGTTGTAGAATTGGACATGTTTAAGAATTTGGTTAGTGGGTCTTATGAAAGGTTGAAAATGATAGGACTATATAGATTTTTGGGTTTTATTACCGATGTTCTAGTTTTTGGGACATAAGTTAATCGTGAAAATTATGCATACTTTTTGGGACATGTAGATTTTCTAAGAAAATACTAATGATTGTGGTTACTAGTTGAGTTAATTTTTGGGAACTACACATAAGGAGTAATGATTCGAAAACAGCGATGATTTTTAAAAGTATAAAAATGTATAATTTGGGATTTTAGGTTTTGATGGAAAGGTAAGATGGGTTATGAGAATTGATTTTGGGTTAATAAGCTTAAAATTATTGAATTTATTTATGGGAAACCTATAGAAGGAAATTAAAAATGGTAAGAACTTATGGATTAATTGTAAAATTTTCGAAATTTAGGACCAATTAGATAATCCTCAAGGAAAGTGGGAATTTATTTTTTAATTGTTAAGAATTTAAGGGCATTTATGGCACTTTTCGAAAACCTTGGTCGAGGATTGAAGGACTAATCTGAAATATCTAAAAGTCTAAGGACTGAATTTTCGATAACCGGATTTTCTAGGGTAAAATCCGGAATTTTCGAAAATTCAGGGACTAAGTTGCAAGTTATAAAAAGTCTTGGGGCTGTTTTGCAAATCTTAGGTAGATAGGGGTTTTCTTCGCAGTTTCTTGAATTCTAGGGGTTGAAACAATGATTTCTGAAATTTTAGGGTCCAAATGGATAGAATGTGAAATTCATGAGGCTAAGATACAAATCATCGGAACTATTGGGACTAAATGGTAAGAGTTCGAGATTCTACGGGATGGAAACACAACTTTCGAAAATTATGTAGGGTGAAATGATGAATTTTCGAGGAAATTAGAAATTAATTTTGCAATTGTTAAGGAATTTGGGAACTATTTTAGCAATAAGTGAGAATTGAATGGTTTAAATTATACATTATTTAGGCTTGAAAGGATATTTAGAACGTTAAAATATCTTGGTTATAATGTTATAAGAAATGGTAATCAATGGTATTGTATGATGAATCAATATTAGGCTTGAAAACCTAAGCGTTAGTGGAATAATGTTGTGGCAAATTAAGAATTTAGAGAGATGACAACCTAAGGTAAAGGTGATCGATTAGTTAAGTTTAGAGATGAAAAATTTATGTTTAAAATTTGGGAAGAAAATATTAAGTTTTGAATTTATTCGTGTTAAAAACGTTTCATGGTTTAGTCATTAAGTTATTAAATCGAAAAGCACGGGTTTTTTACGTCTAAGAAAAATATTAGAAGTCAAATGTAAGCTTATTTGATACTGTGGGATAAACTCGAGTTAATAAAGGTAAGAGAAATTCACAATCTGAAATTTTTAAAAGTCAATAAGAAATTTGGGATTAAGTGGATATGCGTGTTGAAATTATGTTGTCTAAGGACTATATGAGTTGTGTAAGTTTGAACAACAAGTTCATGAGATAGGTGTTTTTATGAAAATTTTGGGCGAAATTTAAGATTTGCAGCAATTTTATATTTGGGATGTACTTGTAAATAGTTAAGTTACGATATTCAATTCAAAGATCTTATACTAATATTATTATGGGGTTGCAATAGGGTTTAACTATTAAGTGCATTACTCAGGATAGAAGTCATTTATTAAATATTTTTGCTAAGATCTTTTAAGTTGAACTGCATAAATGCCAATATTTAGATTTAAAGCCTTAACATACCATGAGTTCAATAAATTTAAGAAGGATGCTTTTGGAATTTTAATGTAGAAATATACTATGTTGATGAACATCTTGTGTATAGTATAAAGAAAGTAAGATACGACAAGGTTGGACCTCCATTTCTAATACTTGGAATTGTAAGAAAAGGGTTATAGAAAAATAAAACTTAGTCACCATAGGTCATTTTAAGTCGCGATTCACAAACAAGGATCTTGAAGTCAAATTTAATTATGATCGATGAGACTTAAGGACAACCTAAAACTTATTTTATCATAATAGAACAGCAGAAGGGTGAAATATTGAGATAATTGCATTAAGTCTAAACTTTTTGATTATCGAGGATAAGTGAGTTTCGGGGACGAAATTCAAATTAAAGGCGGTAGATTGTAACGTCTTGAAAATTGAAAGGTTCACGTGAACCACATGCATGCAAGTTATCGAATTTCTTATGTATTTTAATTAAATTGTTTTAATTACATCTAGTAAATATGGTATGTATGTTTACATGTTTAAAATATGATTTTCAACTAGAATGCATAAAACTGTGTTTTATCGAGAAACGGAAACCGGGGGTCATATGAGGGAAAAATATTTTTATTAAATAATTATTTTAAATTATTTAATGTATGATATATTTTAAATGGTATTTTCGAACATGACAACTTTTTTTGGTGTTTTTACGCGCCGAGACATATTTTTAAACAATATTCGATTTTCGACGAAAATATGAAATTTTCTAGAACTCGGCTAATATTTTCACAAACATTCTTGAAAAATTATTTTAATTATTATCGACGAAAATATGAAATTTTCGAGAACTCGGCTAATATTTTCACAAACATTCTTGAAAAATTATTTTAATTATTATCTAATGGGCCTAATTGGCCTAAACATACTCACACCACATCAAAGCACTATGACTCTCCTAGGGCCGCACACACACGATCACACACATGATATTCAAGCAATTTCATGTAAATTTGAAGGAAAATTCAGCAATGGTCACCTCTCCGCCAACGTTTCTTGTATCACCAAATTGTTTTAGTGAGCGAAATATACAAAGGCACGCCTTAACTATCTTTCAAACATCTTTCACACCATGTTATGTTTGTTTGATTAAACTTAGCATGAAAAATATGTGGCACAAGTTTGATTTTTGTTTTTATGGGAATACATGCATATAACTCATGTTTATGATTCAAAAACTCATGTTAAGTATACCAAAAGAGGCTGCCATGGTAGGGACACCAAAAGGGATGAATTTAAGAGGGTTTAGATGCAACTTAGGAGTCGGAACAAGGGCTAGACGTGAGGGCTTCATGGATGAACGAAAATAGACTCCTTAGGGACTTGGACTCTTCGGCTAGGGTTTCCTGGGGCATGCGGCTGATAGATGCTGATAAGGGCACGTCCACGGGTCTTAGGAGGGTCGAGCCAGGGTCTTAGACAAGTTTCACCATGATAGAGTCGAGGGCAAGGGTGATCGCATGCATATTGGGTCGCGCATGCAAGGGAGGGTGCAGCTGTTGGGGGTTGCGATGTCTAGGTAGGTTAGCGTCTGTCCAGAAGCTTACCTAGGTTTCGGTTAGGGTCCTAATAGGGTGGCCAAGGGTCTGGTCATGTGGCTAAGGGGCTGGGGTCGAAGCTAGCCTAGGTTCAAATTACACTGGAACTAGGACTCTTTTGCAGAAAAATACGAAAGATTCCTAGGCATGATCGAATGTCTTGTTGGGCTTGAATTGGGTTGAAAATGGCTTATTTAGGAGTTATTAAGCCTTGGTTCAAGTTTGGTAAAGTTAGGTTAAGTTTGGAGTCAATATAGTCAAAACCGTGATGTACGTCTAAGCTTTAAAAACGATGTGGGAGGTTAGGTAAGGGGCATAAGTTTACATCTAAGGAATATTTATGTGAGTGTTTTAAGGTATTAGGATAAGTTTGTGATGATTTGGGACGTCATTATGAGGTCTAAGGATAAATGCGAAAAATTGTGCTTCTACGGGTAAAACGTTCCTTTTACACCAAAAATTGTTATACGTCGTGGCAGCGCCCTGAATGCTGTAATAAATGTTAAAATGTTTTTTTAAATGTTTATGAAATTTGATGATGAAATGCTAACGCTAAAAGACAAGTTGCATTCATGGTTTAAAATAAAAATTATTTATATATATATATGCATGAAATTTTTATAAGTGATGAAAATATGAAACGTTGGAGAAGGGAGATGATTGTGACTAATACGATGATACAATGATATGATTGGAGATAACATGAAGGAAAAGGCCTCGGGGGAGCCCGTTTACGGGAGAAGGCCCCAGAGGGAGACCGACGATCGTATTTCCATTGACATGATATGATGATATGATAGGCCAAAGCTTAGTTGAAGGGTGAGTGCGTCGATGATGTCCCCACCGCTCAGTACTGTATTTAATTGTAGATGGATCCATCGACCTCCAGCTGATACGAAAGTCAAAATTAACGATCTGAATTCAATAAAAAGGAAACTTATACTTATATGATGAAAATGAAAATGTTTAAGATGAAAAGAAAAATGTTTATGTTTATGTTTATGCTTGTTCATGAAAAGCTATTTTAAGTAAAATTATTTTCCCTGTTGCATGTGGATGTATACGTAGTACTTGTTATAAGGGTTAAGATTTGCTGAGTCAATAGACTCACTAGGTGTGATCGATGCAGGTGAGCTTAATGTTAATGGAGGACTTGATGGTTGAACTAGCTGGACTGAAGGTGCACACAATCCAAGTACCGGTGCTAGATTTCCGCAAATAAAATAAGTTTATGATTTATGTTTACTTGAATAATTTTATGACTTATGATGCCTTTGAGAGGTTATGAAAGGATGTTCGAGTTAAGTTATTTTTGAAATAATTTTAGTTTAGGTTGGTGGACATTTTACGATTTTATGCGTTGAATTACTTTCTTTTGGATTTTCAAATAATAGTTGGTTGATTTATTTAAAATGGTGCAGAAGTATTTTAAAAATATATATGTATATACATAGAAATTTCGGCCGAATGAATTAGAAAGAATTTTTTTTTTAGTATATTTAAAGTTAAACGAGTAGTGGACGTTTCAAAAAGCTTGAAGAAAAATTAGCAAGGTGCATCCCTCGTCTCTCCAACAACGTCTCTCGCATCAAAAGTCGTATTTTTAGTGTTTTAAACGCAAAAGCAAGCCTTAATATCCTTTTTCTCATCTATCTCACCATATTATATATTTGATGCATGGAAAAAAATGAACCCTTGAATTTATTTTCGTTTTTATGCCATGCTATGCCAAAAACTCATTATTTCATGATCCATAATTTGTGTTAATGGTGCATGAAGGGGTTGCCATCATAGGGATATGGGAAGGGATGAGTTAAAGAGGGTTTTAGGGCCTAGAAAAGCTGACACAAGAGCTTGACATGAGGAGGAAGGGGTTGCTCGAAAAAAGAACCCTTGTGGGCAAGGACTCTTCGACTAGGAGTCTTCGAGTGCCACAACTACTAGCTGCTGTTAGGGTGTGTCCAAGAGACTTAAAAGGGATTTAGGGTTGTTTAAGGGGGGCTGCACGATGCTAGGTATGAAGGGCTAGACGATCGCGTGAGGAAGGAGGGCCGCACATGGATTGGAGGGTCGCTGCTGTGAGGCTGCATCTTCTAGGCATGGAGGGCTCCATCCGGCAGGTTCCTTAGAGGTTAGTCATGGTCCTAGGAGGGTCAAATAAGGTATAGACATGGTGGCTAAGTGGCTGGAGTCGAGGAAAGCCAAGGATCGAACCAAATAGAGCTAGGGTTTTGGCAGAAATTTTCAGTAGGTATCCTAGGTTCTATTGGTTATAATGGTCTTATTTTGGGTTGGAAAAGGTTTAGTTAGGTGTTATTAGGATTTGGTCCAGGTTTGGAAAGTTTTGGTTAAGTTTCGAATCAATACGAGTCAAAACCGAGATGTACGTCTAAATTTAAAAACGAATCGAGCAAATCATCGAAAAGCTAAATTTTAAGCCTAAGGAATATTTAAGGGAGTGTTTTAAAGTAATAAGTTAAGTTTGGAATGATTTGGGACATTGCTTCGAGGTCCAGGGATAATTATGGAGAAATTATGCGTCTAGGGGTAAAACGATCATTTTACACCTAAAAATTGTTAGACGTCCTTGTAGTGACCTGAATGCTGTAATACATGTTAAAATGTTTATTATATATATTTATTAAATTTTATGATGAAACGTTAACGCTATAGACATTTGAAAGCTTGGTTTAAAAGAAAATGATTTATATATGCTTGAATTTTTTATAAGTGATGAAAATAGGAAAGGTTGAAGGAGGTGAATTGATTGTGACTAATACGATGACACATTGATATGATGATATGTAAGGCCAAGACTCAGTTGATGGGTGAGTGTGTCGCTGATGTCTCCGTCGCCTGGTACCATGGTTATATGTAGATGGATCCATCGACTAACTGCTGATGCAAAAGTCACAATTAAGTATCTAAATTCAATGAAAAGGGCACGTATACGTATATGATAAAATGTTAAGCTTATGATGAAAGGAAAAATTTTAAGTTTATGCACATTCATGAAAGTTGTTTTAATAAAAGTATTTTTCATTTTTGCATGTGATTGTATATGTAATACTTGTTATCATGGTTAAGGTTTGCTGAGTCAATAGATTCACTAGGTGTGATCGATGAAGGTGAGCTTGATAATAATGGAGATCTTGATGGTTGATCTTGCTGGCCTGAAGGTGCACACAACTCGAGAACCGTCGCTAGTTTTCCGCAAACGTAACTATGTTTATGATTTATGACTACTTAAAGATTTTTATGACTTATGATGCTTTTCATAGGTTTTTGAGAGAATGTTAGAGTTAAGTTTATTTTTGAAATATTGTTAGTTTAGGTTGGTTGAAGTTTTACAACTTTATGACTTAAATTACTTTCTTTTGGATTTTCAAATAATGGTTGGTTGGTTTATTTTTAAAAGGTGCAAAATATTCATATTTTAAATGCTTAGTGTTTCGACCGAATGAATTAAGAATAAAAAAAGTTGTAGTACTTTTTAAGAAAAAAGAGTAGTGGACATTTCAGTTGGTATCAGAGCCACGTTCCTGCCAAGGATTGGGCCGCCGCCAGTCTGGAAAGTTCAGTCGTTAAGCCTCAAATTTGTAAGTTTAAATGTTTTATATGATTTTATTGATAGCACCTTCATGATAGCATGATTCATGATATTCATGTATAAGTCGAACGATAAATGAAATTTAGATGTTGCATGATTAGAAACCTTAGATTTAGATGCATGTTGGTTACATTTAGAATTTGGAAAACATTCAGATATAATGCGTTCTAGATACGCATTCAATACCAGTAGACAATCTTGCAATAATGAGGAGCATCGTCAAGGGAATGCACCCACACCTCCTAATGGGGATACTGATACTCGTGTTCTAGAGGACATGTCACGTTTCTTCGATAACAGGCTTAGCAGGCCCCGAGACCACAGCTTGATATGTATGATCAGTTTCGGAGGCTTGGTCCAAAGGAGTTTTCTGGCACTACAGTTCCATTTGCTACTGAAGGTTGGATTCAATCTCTTGAGGTTCACTTCCGCTATCTGAATATGGGGGATGTAGACCGTGTTAGGTGTGCCACATATATGCTTAGAGATGATGCTTCCTTTTGGTGGGAAGGGGCGGAACATATGATTGATTTGGCTACACTTACTTGGGTACGATTCAAGGAAATATTCGATGAGAAATACTTCACTGCCGACATCCGAGGACGCTTGAAGAGGGAATTTATGACTCTCCGTCAGGGAGACATGATCGTGGCCGGGTTTTTTAGGAAGTTTTATAGGGGCTGTCACTTTCTGCCCCTTATTGCTAGGGATGTTTTTGAGAAACTTAGGCACTTTCTGGATGGCTTACAACCTACTATATGCCGTGATGTGATGTTGATGCGACCTGCGGATTATGCGGCCTGTGCATTTCAAGCTGAGAAAGCCTTGAGGGACATTGAGTTTGAGATGCGAAGCAAGAGGCAGCAACACCAGCAGAGTCCTCAGCCGAATAAGAAGTCATTTGTAGGACCTCCGAAAGCTTAAGGGCAGCAAAAGACCCAAGGACAGTGGAAGAAGCCGAGTTAGCAAAAGCCACCACAATCTGGAGCACCAAAAGCCGAGGAAAATGCACTGTGTGAGTAATGCAATCACCGACACTATGGTAAGTGTATGTGGGAACATACAAGTGCTTTTAGGCAAGGAGGAAGGACACAAAGCTGTCGACTGCCCAAAGAAGAAAGCACCAACCGTTGGCAGAGTTTATGTGATGCATGGGGAAGAGACTGAGGATGAGCCAGACACGACTTTGATCACTGGAAGGATGTTCATTCTAGGTGTAGCTTTCTATGCATTCCTAGATTCGGAAGCTACAAACTCATTCATATCCGTGACATTCGTAAAGCGACTAATTATTATACCCGAGGATATGGTATTAGGAATCAAATTTTCTATTCCCTCCGGTGATCAAATAGTCACTTCAAGCGTTGTGAAGAATCTAGAGCTTCATTTGCAAATATGTGGTTCGGGTAGATCTTATTGTACTCCCAATGCCTGAATTCGACATCATACATGACATGGATTGGCTGTCATTGAATAGAGCTTCGATAGATTTTCGACAGAGGTCAGTGTCTATTCGACCACCCAGTGGAAAATCTTTTGTCTTTGAGGCAGTGAGGAACAATAAAATGCCGCACATTATCTCTTCCATGTCTGCGAGGAAACTTATGAAGTGAGGCTACCAAGCTTTTCTAGCATGTGTTACGACATCACCCATTCCTGACAGTTAGAAGCTAGAAGATGTTGAGGTCGTCAGAGACTTTCCTAGCATCTTTTCTGAGGATGTTTCTTGAATTCCAGCGGACCGTGAGGTGGAATTTTTCATTGAGTTGATGCCGGGAACTGTATCAATTTCTAAGGCACTCTACCGCCTAGCGCCCACTGAGATGAAAGAGCTAACGGATCAAATTCAAGAATTACTGGACAATGGTTTTATTCGTCCTAGTTGTTATCCGTGGGATGCATCGATATTATTTGTGAAGCAAAAGGACGGTAGTATGCAAATTTGTATAGATTATCGAGAGCTGAATTGGGTCACCATCAAGAATAAGTATCCCTTACTGAGAATCGAAGACTTGTTTGATCAATTACAAGGAGCATCGATATTCTCAAAAATAGATCTTCGTTCTGGATACCATCAATTAAAGGTTAAGGATTCGGATATTCGTAAGACAACGTTTAGGACTCGATATGGGAATTATGAGTTTCTGGTCATGCCATTCGTGTTGACCAATGCGCCTGTGATCTTCATGGGTCTCATGAATCGCGTATTTCAGCCGTATCTGGATCAATTTGTTATAGTCTTCATCAATAATATTTTGATCTATTCGAGGAGTAAAGAGGAGCATAGTCCACATTTGAGGACAACACTTCTAATACTGCAAGATAAGAAATTATACGCTAAGTTCAGCAAGTGCGAGTATTGTCTTGAGAGAGTGGCGTTCTTAGGCCATGTTATTTCTAGAGATGAAGTTGAGGTCGATCTGAGTAAAGTTGAGATATTGAAAGAATGGCCCGTACCTAAGAGTGTAACCGAGATCCGTAGTTTCCTGGGACTAGCTGGCTATTACCGAAAATTCATACAAGGATTCTCTTCTATTGCGGTACCCTTGACCTCCTTGAAAAAGAAGAATGCAAAGTTTATATCAAGATCCGGATGCCAAGAAAGTTTTGACAAGTTGAAGCAAGTTTTGATTTCAGCGCCAGTATTATTGATGCCATCGGGCCAAGGAGAGTATGTTCTTTATATGGACTCTTCGAAACTTGGGTTAGGCGTAGTTCTGATGCAAGACGGCCGAGTGATAGCATATACATCAAGATAGTTGAAAGTACATGAAAAAAATTACCCCACACATGATCTTGAGCTCGCCGCAGTGGCAGTGGCAATCGCATTAAAGATTTAGAGACATTATTTGTATGGTGAGAAGTGCAAGATTTACACCGATAATAAGAGTTTGAAATAATTTTTCACCGAGAAATAGCTGAACATGAGGCAGCGTAGATGGCTAGAGTTGGTTAAGGATTATGACTGCAATATTAGCTACCACCCGGGTAAAGCTAATATAGTTGTAGAAGAACTGAGTAGGAAGACAACAGTTATTATTCAATTATCACTTCAGAGACCATTAAAGTCCGAGATACATTAGTTGAACTTGCAGTATATGCTAGGGGAGAGGCCCATAATCTTGCCACTATGACAGTATAGTCGAATTTGAGCGATAGAATCCGTGAGGGACAGTCTACTGATGAGCAATTGCAAAAGTGGAGATTGAGAGATGAAGCTAAGGGCCGAAAGCTGTATTCTGAAGTTGATGGTATAGTTCGTTACCGAGATAGACTATGAGTTCCTAGTGGTTATCCACTGAGAGATATAGTTATGAAAGAAGCTCATAAGACTCCATACTCCATCTATCCTGGAAGCACTAAGTTGTACAAGGATCTTCAGTTATTGTATTGATGGCCAGGCATGAAGCAAGACATCTTGCGATTTGTATCCGAATGTTTGACATGTCAACAAGTTAAAGCAGAGCATCAGAGGCCAGCATGGAAACTTAAGCCACTTTCTATTCATGAGTGAAAATGGAAAATATTACAATGGATTTTGTGGTGGGATTGCCGAGGACTATCAAGGGGTTTAATGCTATATGGGTGATAGTTGATCGTCTTACAAAATCAGCGTATTTTCTACTTATTAAGACGACCTTCATCATGACACCGTATACCGAGCTGTTTATTCGAGAGATAGTTCGATTGCATGGGATTTCAGTATCCATTGTTTCTAACAGAGATCCGAGGTTCACATTGTATTTGGAAGAGTCTGCATGCAACGATGAGAACTAATTTGTTGTTCAGTACAACATTTCATCCGAAGACTGATGGTCAGTCTGAAAGAGTGATTCAAATATTGGAGGATCTACTTCGAGCTTGTGTGATTGATTTTCAAGGAAGTTGGGAACTGAAGTTACTATAGTGGAGTTTACCTATAACAATAGCTATAAATCGTCAATAGGGATGGCTCCTTACGAGGCACTATATGGTAAGAAATGTAGGTCACCCATGAATTGTGATGAGGTTGGTGAAAGAGGAGACTTTGGGCTGGACTTGGTCAAGCACACCATCGGGTCAGTAGTCAAGATGCGAGATAGGATGAAGACCGCACAAAGTCGACAAAAAAGTTTTGCCGATAAGCGTCAAAGAGAGTTGGAGTTTGCAGTGGGTGACCACATATTTGTGAAAGTAACACCCTTGAAGAGTGTTATGAGATTTGGTAAGGAAGACAAGCTCAGTTCGAGGTTCATATGGGCCGTTTGAGATTTTAGAGAGGATTGGAACATTAGATTATAGGGTGGCGTTGCCACCGATGCTAGCCGGAGTGCATAATGTGTTCCACATCTCGATGCTGCGAAAGTACATGTCAAACCCTTCACATGTACTAAATTATGAGCCTCTGCAGTTGACTCCGAATATGTCATACGAGGAAATACCTACACAAATCCTAGGTAGACAAGAAAGAAGGCTTCGAAACAAAGTCATTCAATTGGTCAAATTCAAATTGCTAAATCACTCGGAGGAGGAAGCTACTTGGGAAATCGAGAGGGATATGAGGAGCCACTACCCGGAGTTATTTGTTAAGTTTTAATTTCGAGGACGAAATTTTATTTAAGGGGAGGAGGAATTGTAAGGTCCAAAGAGCGATAATGTAATCCAACTGCATGCAAATCTTGGAAAAATGGGAAATAACTAATTAAACGTTTTTAATTGCATAAATTAATTATATTAGACATGGTTATATGTTTATGAGGTAGTTTTCTACTTGAATGTATTAAAACTGTGTTATGAAGGTTAATCGACATGAGATCAAGGAACGGAAACCGAGGACCACAAGAGGGAAATTTTTTTGGGCAAATTTCAAAAAAATACCTCTGTACATCTTTGGTTTAAGATTCAGTACCTAGATGATTTTTTTAAAAATCAATACCTGACAACTCTACAAACTTAGTTTTAGCTCCCTACAAAGATAAATTTACATTTTTGCCCTTGTATTATTTAAAAAGATATATAATTTTATCCACTAAATTAATTGTGTGTTTTCCATCTACCAAAATATTAGTACCTATTATGGGATTTCAAATACTTGATTTTGTTATTTGAATACTCCAAATGTTTAAAAAAAATACTATATTTTCGAATAATAACAATAAATTCAGTCATTGTTGGTTTTTCATTAAAAATGGATTATGATGACTTATTCACGTCATTTTATTTTTAAAAAAATATAGTTGTTAACTCATAATGAAATAAGATTAAGTACTTATTTTGACATATAAAGTATCTATTTTAAAGTTTCAGATACTTGATTTCGCTATTTAAATACTCCGAATGTATATGAAAATACGAATATCACCATAAATTCAGTCATTGTTTGTCTTTTCATGAAAGGTGTATCTGGATGATATATTAATCTAATTTAATATTTTTTTTTGTAAAAAAAATTAAATTCTCAACTAAACATGCAAATTTTAAAATACTTAGTTTTACTTGAGAAATACGTATTTTGAGTTTGCAAATACTTGATTTCGTAAATGAGATACTCACAATATGTATAAAAATACTGGATATTCGAATAGACAACGTAAATTCACCAAGTATTGGTATTTCAATATAAAATGCATTTGGATAATATATTCATCTCATTTAATATATATTTTTGTAATAAAAACAAATTCTCAAATAAGAATGAAAATTTTAAATTACTTGGTTTTACTTGAGAAGTACCTAATTTGAGTTGGCAAATACTTGATTTCGTAAATGAGATACTCACAATATATATTAAAATATTATATATTTGAATAGGCAACGTAAGTTCTCCAAGTGTTGGTATTTCCATGGAATATGCATTTGGATGAGAAGTACCTAACTTGAGTTTGTAAATACTTGTTTTGATATAGGAGATACTCATAATATGTCATAGAATACTGGATATTCAAATATGCAACGTAAGTTTACCAAGTGTTGACTTTTCATGAAAGATGCATTTGGATGACATATTCGTCTCATTTAATATATTTTTTGTAAAAAAAAATTTTCTAAAATAAGCATGAACATTTTAAAGCACTTAGTTTTACTTGAGAAATATCTAATTTGAGTTAACAAATAATTGATTTCGTAAATGAGATACTCATAATATGTAATAAAATAATGGATATTCGAATAGGCAATGTAAATTCTCCAAGTGTTGGTATTTTAATGGAATATGCATTTGGATGAAAAGTATCTAATTTAAATTTGCAAATACTCGATTTCGTACAGGAGATACTTATAATATGTAATAGAATACTGGATATTCGAATATCAAACGTAAGTTCACCAAGTGTTTGCTTTCCACGGAAGATTCGTTTGGATGGCATATTTATCTCATTTAATATATATTTTGTAAAAAAACAAATTCTTATATAAGCATGAAAATTTTAAAGTACTTAGTTTTACTTAAGAAGTACATAATTTCATATTGCAAATACTTGATTTGGTACATGAGATACTCATGATATGTAATAAAATACTGGATATTCGAATATGAAACGTAAGTTCACAAAGTGTAGGTCTATCTATGGAATATGCATTTGGATGACATATTCATCTCATTTAATATTTTTTTGTAAAAAAAAAAAAATTCTCAAATAAGTATGGATATTTATAAGTACTTAATTTTACTTGAGAAGTACCTAATTTCATATTGAAAAAACTTGATTTGAAACACAAGATACACATAATATGTAAAAAGACTACTTGATATTCGAATATGTGACGTAAGTTCACCAAGTATTGGTCTTTCTATGAAAGATGCATTTGGATTACATATTCATCTTATTTAATATATTTTTGGTAAAAAAAATTCTCAAATAAGCATGAAAAATTTTAAAGTACTTAGTTTTACTTGAGAAGTATCTAATTTGAGTTTGCAAATAATTGATTTCGTAAATGAGATACTCACAATATACATTAAAATACTAATATTCGAATATGCAATTTTCCATGAAAATTCATTAGGATACTTATTCATGTCATTTAAATAAATAAACATAGTTTATTATTCAACATAGACTAATTGGGAGAACATTATGAACATAGTTCGTAAATGAGCTTGAAGTTTGCATTTTAAGCATATCTATCGATTTTTGGATTAATGATTTATAAAATACTCATCAATATTAATTGACAATACTTTTGATATTCATTGAATGACTTATTTGACGATTGTTCTTATTTGACATAATACTTATTAGTAATTATTCATTATACTTATTAGTATTTTTTTCTTTATACTTATGAGTATTAATTTATAATATCATTAATATTCATTCACAATACTTGTTGGTATTCATTAAATTACAAGGCAATACTTCATTTGATATCATCCTCATTAGTATTCATTCATAATATTTATTGGTAATCATTCATTATATGTATCAATATTCTTTCATTATACTTATTATCAAATTTGAGTTTTTAAATGATAAAATCAATTATCAGTTGAATCTAATTATGTAATACTTTTAACAATTTAGGTATCACATTTTTATTTCACGGATCTCATCATCAAAGGTCACTCAATATTGACTTCAAATTATATATTTAGACATCATCAAATAATCGAATTTGAGTATTTAAATAGTAAAATCAAGTATTTGTGGACTCGTATTAGGTATTATTTGTTTTAATTTAGGTATCACATTTTTACTTCACGAATGTCGCCATCAAAGACCACAAATATTAACTTCAAATTATATATTTTGACATTCCAATATAGTTGGATATAAGTATTTAGAAAGTAAAATCAAGTATTTGCGAACTCGCTTTAGATACTCTTTGTACCAATTTAGCTATCATATTTTAACTTCACCAATTTAGATACTCTTCGTATCAATGCATCTTCCATGGAAAGAACAACACTTGGTTAACTTACATTGCCTATTCGAATATCCAGTATTTTAATACATATTGTGAATATCTCATTCAATATATCAATTATTTACAAACTCAAATTAGATACTTCTCAAGTAAAACTAAGTATTTTAAAATTTAAATACTTAGTTGGGATTTTTTTTACAAAAAAAATATTAAATGAGATGAATATATCATCTAAATGCATTTTCCAAGGAAAGATAAACACTTAGTGAGCTTACGTTGCATTGTTCGAATATCCAGTGTTCTACTACATATTATGAGTATCTCATATACTAAATCAAATATTTACAATCTAAAATTAGGTACTTCTCACATAAAATAAATACTTTAAAATTTATATGCTTAGTTGAGAATTTTTTTTTTTTCTTTTACAAAAAAATATTAAATGAGATGAATATGTCATCCAAATGCTTATTCCATAGAAATATCAATAATTGATGAACTTACGTTGTCTATTCGAATATCCAGTATTTTAATATATATTGTGAGTATCTCATTTACGAAATCAAGTATTTGCAAACTCAACTTAGGTACTTTTCAAGTAAAAATAAGTACTTTAAAATTTTCATGCTTAGTTGAGAATTTGTTTTTTTTTTAAATATATTAAATGAGATGAATATGATCCAAATGTATCTTCCATAAAAATATCAACACTTGGTGAACTTACGTTTCTTATTCGAATATCCAGTATTTTAATACATATTGTGAGTATCTCATTTACAAAATCAAGTATTTGCAAACTCAAATTAAGTACTTCTCATTTAGGGAGTAAAATTAAGTATTGGTATACTCGAATTAGATACGTTTCGTACTTATTTAGGTATCATATTTTAACTTCACAAATGACACATCAAAAGCAACTCAGTATTACTTGAAACTATATTTTTTTATATCCAAAAATAATCAAAATTGAGTCTTAAAAGAATAAATCAAGTATATGTGAAATCAAATTAGGTACTATTTGTATCAATTTAGGTAGCACGTTTTTTATTCACAAGTCTCATCATCAAAGAACATTCAATATTATATTTGAACTATTTATTTTGACATACTCAATCGAATTTGAGTATTTAGAAGGTAAAATCAAGTATTTGTGGACTCGAATTATATATTATTTGTATTAATTTAAGTATCACATTTTTACTTCACGAATTTCATCATCGATGTCACTTAATATTAACTTCAAATTATATTTTGGCATCCTCAAATGATTGGATATGAGTATTTACGAGGTAAAATAATTTATTTATAGACTCTAATTAGATACTCTTTGTACGAATTTATGTATCACATTTTAACTTCATAAATGACACCATCAAAAGTCACTTAATATTACTTGAAACTTAAGTATTTGCAAACTCAACTTAGGTACTTTTCAAGTAATTTGGAACTCCAAAATAGGTATTTTGTAGGTCAAAATAAATATTTAATATTATTTCATGATAAGTGATGACCTATGTTTTTTTAAAAAAAATAAAATGACATTAATAATAAATCCTAATGTATTTTTCATGAAAAGACCAACAATGAATAAATTTATGGTCAATGCTCGAAAATATAGTATTTTCTTATATATTTAAAGTATTCAAAGAGCGAAATCAAGTATCTGAAACCCATAATAGGTACTTTGTATGTCAAAATAAGTATTTACTTTTATTCCATGATAATTGAGAAACAATATTTTTTTAAAATTATTTTTTAAATTGAGAAGATACATGTAATGTTTGTGAATAAAATAATATATTTATTTAAATAATAAAGGGTAAAAATGTAAATTTTGCCTTATAAGGGTTTAAGCTAAAAGTATATATTTTTCAGGTACTGATTCCTAAAAAAATATGTCTAGGTACTGAATCTTAATTGAAATGTTGACAGAGGCATTTTTCTTAAATTTACCGAATTTTTTTTATTAAATAATTAATTTTAATTATTTAAATACGATATATGGTATAGGGTATTTTTGAAAATGGAAACTTTGAGGTGTTTTTACACACCGAGTCGTATTTTAAAATGACAATTAAATTTTGACAAAAATAATAACGTTTTGAAAACTCGGCTAATATTTTCACAAACTTTTCTAAACAAAATATTTAAATATTTACTAATGTGATTAATGGGCCTATTATACTAGGTTAATGTGCCTAAGCTTGCACCTTTTGTTATATATAAACTAAATAGCCTAAATATAAGGTCCAAAAATAAGATGACGTAAATCAACTGCATACAAATCTAGAGAAAATGAAAAATAGCTAATTAAATGATTTTATTTACAAAAATTAATTATGTTAGATATGCATGTATGGTTAGGAAGTAGTTTTCTACTTGGGTGCATAAAACTATATTCTTAAAGGTTATTCGAGTTGCGATCGAGGAACGCAGACCGAGGGCTGAAAAAAGGGAAAATATTTTTATTAAATAATTGTTTTTAATTATTTTAAATAAGGTTGATGCTAGTTGATATTTTTGAAAATAAGGTGTTTTGAGGTGATTCTATACGCCGAGTCGTAATTTTTAACGATATTCTATTTTCAACTAAAATATGAATTTTTCAAGAACCGGGCTAATATTTTCACGAACTTTCCTAAACGAAATATTTTAAATATGCACTAATGGGCTAAATGTGCCTATTAAACCATGTTAATGGACCTAAGTTCGTACACATGATAATTAACAAATAAATAAGTCTAAACCCTCCCCATCATCTTCAAACCACATGCCCCCTTCCCCTCAATATTTGCAAGGACTCTCCCCCCCCCCCCCCCCCCCCCCCCCAAAGCACAAACATCAGATGTATTTTGATGGAGGAAAGCATTGGTTTTCATAAGGATTTCAGCGTAGGAGTTCTACGTCGTCATTCTTCGCATCGTCAATTTATTTTCGAGCGTAATTTACAGCAAAGGCACGACTTAACTTTCTTTCAAACATCTTTCACACCATATTACATGATTGAAGCATGTTTGTATGAAAAATATGTTAGACTTTTGATTATTTTAGTTTTATGTCATGCTATGTCAAAAAACTCACGATTTTATGACGTAAAACTTATGTTATTGATGCATAAAGGGGCTGCCATCCAAGGACAATAAAAAGAGTCAAGTTTAGAGGGTTTAAGGGCCTAGACAAGCTTACACCAAGGCAGCACACATTAGGAATGAATCTTGAACGAAAATATTGCATGTTGGTGTCCAAGGGTTCAGTTAAGGGGAATACCAACGCACGGCTCTACCAGGGCGTGGTTGGGTGTAAAGAAGAGTCCTATCCATGCTAGGACTCAAGCACAATGGCTAGGGAAGAGACCAAGCGAGCTAGGACTCTTCCAAAGCCAACCCAGAATAGCAGCCATGTGCAGGGGGATTGAGGCTTGGCCAGGGGGTCTAAGCTAGGTCTGGCATGGTCTAGTAAGGGTCCGAAGGGTGAGGGTCTGGTGGTGACTCAAGGGTAAGAGTCCTAGCCGAGTTCGATGAGTCCTAAGTTTTGTTACCTAAGGTCGCACGGCGCGTGTGCATATTGCAGGGGGCTGCAGCGGGTTAGGTTGAGTCCTAGAGGGTTCATTAAGGTACATGGGAGGTCTGGTCAAAGGTTGGATCAAGGTGGCTCGGGCATGGCTCGATGAAACCGAGATTTGGCTCGAGGATAATGGCTAGGGTTTAGTTTCATGGAGTTAATTGGCTAGATGGTCGAACCATGGTCCACGAGGGTCGATTCATGGTTCACGAGGGTATGTTAGGAATAAAAAGTCTATGTTTAAAATTTAGAAAGTTAGTATTAAAGTTTGAATGAATTCGAGATTAAAACGCTCTACGAATTAATAATTATGAAATTAAATCAAAAGCCATGAATTAAAGCTAAATAAAAAATATAAGAAATTTAATTTAAGCTTAAATAATTATTTGGGACGGTCTAGAGTCAATGCAGTAAGAAAAAGTCAAAATCGAGAAATTTTACGTCTAGGGGTAAAACGGTCATTTAACACCTGAAAAATAGTAAACGTACTGGCAGTGCTCTGAATGCTGTAAATAATTATAATATGCTTATTTTAAATGTTTATGGAATTTTATGATAGAACAATAATGCTAAAAGATATGTTGCATGCTTGGTTTAAAAGAAAAAATGATTTTTATATGCTTGAATTTTTAAAAGTAATGAAAATACGAAAAGTTGAAGGAGGTGAAGTAATTGTGACTAAAACGATGATACGATGATTATGATGATATTATGATATGAAAGGCCAAGGCTTAGTTGACAGGCGAGAGTTTCGCTGACTGTCACCGCCGCCAGTACTGTGGTACTACGTAGATGGATCCATCGACCTTCAGCTGATACGAAAGTCACAATTAACAATCTGAATTCAACGAAAATGAAAATGTATACCTATATGATGAAAAAGAAAATGTTTATGATGAAAGGAAAAATGTTTAAGTTTACGAATGTTCACGAAGTGTTATTTTATGTAAAAATATTTTCATTGTTGCATATGATTGCATATGTATTACTCGCTATTATTGAAACGTATGCTCATTTTAAAATTCTATTGAACATTTTTTTAAATGAAATGGCCGAAACCATGCTTACGTAAATCCATAAAATTCGAAACATGCATTTTGTAAAATCGTCCAATGCCGAATACAATAACTACAGTTAAATTATGAAAAGAGCATCCAACCTAAACCATTACTGTTTTAAAAATATAAAACGTCTAGCATGTGAAAAATCTGTCAAACCCTCAACAAAATAAAGTCATCAACCATTTTTTAAAAAAACTTTTAAAACGTGTTCCCATAAAATCATATTCTTGCGGATAAATACAAGGTCCTCAGGTTAACGTGCGCCACCAGCTCCGCCCGTTCAGTCATCATCATCTCAAGTCTCCTGCATCAAAATTCTCACCTGCATCATTCACATCTAGTGAGTCTAATGAGTCAACACACCTGTAACGTTAATAGCAAGTACATATACATAACATGTAACAGTGAAAAATACTTTAATCAATATATATTACATGATCTTAAAAGCATAAACGTAAACATGTCATATAATAGCATAACGTGTCAAAACATGTCTCATCATGTCATCATATACGTATACATTTTCTTTAATTGAATTCAGTTCATTATTTGTGACTTTCGTATCATTATATTAGTCGATGGATCCATCTACGTATAACCGAGGCACCATGCAACCAGGACATCAGCAACAACATTACCTGTCCACTGAGCCCTGGCCTTATATGTCATCGTGTCATCGAATTAGTCACAACCAACTCCATCCTTCAAAAACGTGTTATCACATTCATCACTTAATAAAAACATGCATATATGTAATTTTTTCCTCATAACCAAGCATGCACCATATTTTTCATAATACATAAAAACCATATACATGATGTATAAACATTTAAAAACATGATAAATTTTTTATTAGGGCGCTGCCACGCCTAAAAACTCACCCCGGGTGCAAAATGATCATTTTGCCCCTAAAACCCAAAATGACCATTTTACCACTGGACCTCAAAATTTCGACCCGAAGCTTACGAAACTCCTTAAAACATCCCAAAACATAATCAAAAGTATTTCTTAGACACAAACTCGAGCCTGTTTCAAAACTTACTCGATTCGTTTTAAAACTTGGACCCTGATCCTCATTTTAACCCGAATCCACCCGTAACATAACCAAATTTTTTACCAAACCTTTACCACACCTAAAACACATTCTAACACAGCCCCTTAACTTCACATTCCAGCCCACTACTCCCGAAAAACATGACCACAAGCTGCTGGAATTTCTCTACTCAACCTAGTCGAACCCTAGCCGTGGCCTTCGCACACAATCACGATCCTACACCAAAACCGTTGGGACCAGTCATAAACCAACCTCTCCTAGACTACCCTAAGACCCATTCGGACCTGCTGAACCCTCGGCCACAGCCCATGTAGGCTGTAACTTTACTATACTCACTAGTCACCAAAAAATGCAAACCCGCGGCCAAGCCCTACTCCATGATGCCAAACGACTCTAAAGGCAAGACCAGCAGCTTGTGGACCTCCTCTAACCTCAGTTGGACGCTCCTGGATCACGCCTCAGCATGGTTCAGCCCTTGCCCGGTCGAGCTCGTCCCTAAACCTACACCAAGACAACCCGAAACTCTAGCCACCCAAATGACATCTTCGGACTTCACCAAGAACCGACCAAACCCTAGACTCCAATTATCATGTCACCTTGAACATAGCATGTTTTCCCTGAATCAACCAAAAATCGGAAGCCCCCTTGCAACCTTACAACAAAAACGTGAGTATCATGCAAAAACAATCGAATTTAATGTCAAATTTTAAACAAAAATGCAACCACAAGGTAGGTCACTACGTTTTCGAACAAATGCATGATTTTCAGCATAAGTTTGGAGTGAGTGATGAGAAAAATGAGAATGCAAGCGTTCCATCATGATCGTATGTGGGAACCCGAACTTAATTCATCTTCTGGGATTAAGTGGATCAATTAATTGTATTGGGTCTAGATTTTTTTTTTTTAAAATGACATAAGTGCACAACATATGATAATCCATCTTATATAAACATCAAGAGTAAAAGTACAAGTCTTGTACAAAATATATTCAGATCAACTAGTGTTCAACAACTACATCAAGGGCTGAAAATCAAATCTACTCATAAGTTCGGATCTCCACTCTAATCTTGATCTCTCATCCTCTTCTCGACCCTGATCCTGTCCCACCTGTTGTCATGCATACATACAAACACAACAACAGCCGTACAAGTCAAGTGAGTATGTAATTCTCAGTATAAACAACGTATACATGAAATCATATAAACATATATAAAAGCATATAACAATTATCAATATCATGTATGAAAATCTGAAAACGTGAATCAATATAAAGCTGTAAATCACACTCAGTGACTCTTAATCTCTGACTCGACTCTTCTCTAATCTTGGAATCCCGGTTGAATAAGAACGCAACAGTCTCCCATCTACTCTCCTCAGCTAGATGGTCGTACGTTCTTATTCCCAGACTTTGGCTATCTATATCGAATATCTGCAATAGAAGTCAATCTACTCCTGAGCACATCGATATATACAAAAAGTCCAGTGACCTGGCACCTCTGCCAATGACTAGGCACATCTGCCCAAGACTCGTGACTTGACACCTCTGCCAAAGACTTATCTCATAATGCATGCTTGACTATAAATCAATAGACTAAGAATATCAATCTCAGGAATGGCAAATATATCAAGGCGATAACAAATAAGTATGTGGTTTTGGGAAACTCAAGTCAAATCTAACTCGAGTCGTATCTCCCGGTCAACATTGATTTATACCTTTCTTTTCTCGGGGTTTGGTTTATTCTGTCTTT
This sequence comes from Primulina tabacum, assembly GCF_025594145.1. NCBI lineage: Eukaryota > Viridiplantae > Streptophyta > Magnoliopsida > Lamiales > Gesneriaceae > Primulina > Primulina tabacum. Next base: position 15,681,431 of record NC_134556.1, read on the forward strand.
GAATCTTCAATACCAATCTGGAATGACATTCGAGGAGTACAACATCAATATACAAGCCAACCAATATTGAATATAATCATAACTCAATCTAATTCTGTTTTGACGGCATACAACACAATCTCGATATGCCCAACAACACAATATCAATAGATACTAATCATAACTCATAATTAATCAACAACACAATTTGATACCAAATCTGTATAATCTCAATCAAATCAAATTTTAAAATGATAACAATTTCATACGGTATCCGTTCTTCGATTTGATTTCAATTATACAATGTCTAATATCTCAAAAACATTAAACATCAATCATATCTGATTTCTCCCCTATCAAAATTTCGAATCATGTAAGAAAAGGAAGAAAACTTACATCCTTTTGAAGCCGTTGACACGAGGAGCATGAAACTAAAATCAGATTAAAATTCAGACGGATGGATCTTTTGCAAACCGAATTCTAGTATCAAGAGACTTGAAGCTTTTCCTGGGATCTTTCTCGGTTTTCTCAGAAAGTTTGTAGGGAGAAATGATTATATTTTACATCTTATATTGCATGTTCAAGCCATGTGGCTCATATCTTGTGCTGCACGTCTCGCGCATATGCGCGACCCTCATCGGTGTATATGCGCGAGACTTACTGGTCTCGGCGTTCAAGAGTTCTACTGCTCGCGCATATGCGCGCCCCATATTCGCGCATATGCGCGAGACTTACTGTCTCGGCACTTCTTCATTGCACATGCTCGCGCATATGCGCGCCTTGTCTTGCGCATATGCACGAGGTTCTCTACAATACTTGCGCATATGCGCGCCACTTGTCGCGCATATGCGCGAGGTGTTCTGTCCTCGCACATAACTCATGTCTTCTCTTGTCTTCCCCGATCTGATCCTTTCAGTCTATAATCACATCAATTATCAATTAATCATTTCAGATTACAGTAATAAAATCTCGGATATTACAATTCTCCCCTCTAAAATCTGATTTCGTCCTCCAAATAGCAAGCAACCAAATCAGATACAATAAGAAATGCATAATAGAAGCTAAACAGTAACTCACATCAATGAAATAACTCTGGGAATTTCTATCTCATGTCTGATTCAGTCTCCCAAGTAGCTTTTTCAATGCCAAGACGACTCCACTGAACTTTCACAAGCGGAATAGTCTTCGTTCTGAGTTGCTTTTCTTTACGATCTAGAATCTGAATCGGCTTTTCATAATAACTCAGAGTCTCATCAAGTTCGGCCTCGTCTGGCTGAAGAATATGAGAAGTATCAGGAAGATATTTCCGTAATAAAGATAAATGAAAGACATCATGTATTCCAGGTAGAGACGGAGGTAAAGTAAGTCGATAGGCACGATCGCCTATCTTCTCAAGAATCTCATATGGACCGATATAGCGTGGAGATAATTTCTCTTTCTTGCCAAATCTGTCAATGCCTCTGAAAGGAGAAATCTTCAAAAATACTCTGTCTCCTTGCTCAAACTCTAACGGTCGATGTCGAATATCTGCATATTTGGCCTGTCTGTCTTGAGCTGTCTTCATTATCTGCTGAATCAGCTTCACTTTCTCAGTCATATCTCGAATCATATCTGGCCCAAGTTCAGGTACCTTAGATATCTCATCCCAATAGAGAGGGAATCTACACTTCTTGCCATACAACGCTTCAATTGAAGCCATCTCTATACTCGTCTGATAGCTGTTGTTGTACGAAAACTCACAAAGTGGCAAAGATTCTTGCCAACTGGTGCCAAAGTCTAGCACTACAGCTCTCTGCATATCCTCCAATGTTTGGATTGTCCGCTCTGACTGTCCGTCTGTTTGAGGATGATATGCAGTACTCAAATGTAACTTCGTACCTAGAGCTTGTTGCAAACTGTGCCAAAAGTGCGAAGTAAATCGAGGATCACGATCTGATACGATAGACTTCGGCACACCATGCAATCTGACCATTTCTATAACATATATCTCTGCCATCTGGTCATGTCTGTACGTCATCTTGTATGGAATAAAACATGCTGATTTTGTCAATCTGTCAATAACGACCCAAATCGCATCACAACCTCTAGAGGATCGTGGTAGCTTCTGTTAGAGTAGGTACCCGTCGAGCCAAGTGTTGGTCGAGTGTTCACAATGAAACTCTATGTATAAACAATCTTTACTTTAATAATATTTGAATTTATCATTTTGGCACTTCTTTATCTGTATACCCATGCTAGTTGCATAGATAAAGCCCTTGAATATACAAATAGTAGAAAGAATATGAGATGCTCATATGATGAGTATCATGAAACTCATATTTGTAATACTGTATATTCTAAACGGTTCCTAGTCGATTCAGCCGCCGCTAAGAAGGATATAGGCCGCTCGAGTTCGAGACTAGTATCTGCGATGTGAGTACCATGTTTCATTGGTAGGGGACATTGTGATGTCCGAACATGCAGATAGGTGCTCCTGGTAGAGTGCACTGAACAACCCTCCATAAAGGACTTTCCAAGTGGTTCTCACTTATCGAGTGGAAAAGTCCTAGTTTATGGTTGTACACAATTAGTCCTTATGATCCGGGACAACATTGAGACTCTATGTGCTAGAATTACACTTTGACATGTTTACCGACTCTCATGGGGTCATCAGGTGGCAAGGTTGGGTGTTCTGTCGAAACATATAGGAGTCGATGCATTGTAGTCGGGGATTCACCGCTTACCTTCGGGTATGGATATCCTATGTGTTCTCATGTGTATGTAGGTTGAAATCTCTGATCAGAGTATGGTGGTAATTATGAAAGGGGTTTCATAGATTACACCATCGATGCAACTACGACATGAGACATAGTATCGATTCATTGACAACTCTCGATAAACCAATGGTTGTCGAATCGGTCGGGATATATGAGTTGAAGGAACCGTACTGTACGCTAACCTAATTGAATGGTTCTTGCAGGCACTATCATTTGATACCTAGGGAATCATGTAAGCGATGCTGCTAGGCATTTAACATGATTGGTTGGGTACTATCAGACTTGAGTTCTGACGTTCTTGTTAACAAGGGGTTGATAAGTAAGGATGGAGCAATTGGGGTATGCTCGTATAAGGACATGTTTAGTCCGAATCACATGGAGATGTGAACCCACGGCTAGTTGTATCAATGAACCATTGAGGGCCACACAAGTGCTAGCTTTCTAGATCCCGTTTAGAAGTAAAATAGTTCAATGTGTTGAACGGCTCATAAAGGAGTTTATAAGCGTAAGGAAAAATAGAAGTATGACTTCTATAAGGAGAATGTAACTTTTAATTTGAGGAAGTGTTCCTAAATAAAAGTTGGCCAAATAAATAATGTATTTGAAAATTATGATTTTCATAAACATTATTATGGACTAAATTAAATTAATTCAAGTGTTGATGTAAGGTCCAAAATTAAGACGACGTAATCCAACTGCATGCGAAATCTAGGAAATTATGAAAAATTGAGTAATTAATTGATTTTAGTTGCTAATTAATTATGTGACGTACTTGTTTATATGCTAAATGAGATTTATTGGTCATCATGCATAAAAAAAAATGTATTTTTAGGAATATTCAAGTGATGATCGAGGAACGGGGACCGAGGGCTGAAGAAAACGTAAAATATTTTTATTAAATAATTATTTTTTAATTATTTTAAAGATGGTCGATGATTTTTAGTATTTTTGGGAAATTAAGGGTTTTGAGGTGATTTTATACGCCGGGCGTAAGTTTTATCGGTGTTGGTTTTTTCAACTAAAATACGAGCTTTTTGGCAACCCGGCTAATAAATTCACAACTTAATTAAAGAAAAACTTTGTTATTTTTTTATTTAATCCTAATTAAAACTAATGGGCTTAAATTTTATGGCTTAATAGGCCTAAAGCCTACTTAGTAATTAAATTAGTATTTAATGTGTTAAAGAGATCCCAAAACCCTACACCCTAGACACAACACACGGCCACACCTTTTCAAAAATTCAGAAACTCTTTCAAGCACACCACACACACACCTCACGGCTGCCCACTTCTTTTGGAGGGGTTTTTCGAAGGTTCTAGCATCAAACCAAGCCATCGTCGCGTCCCGTTCTTCGTCGTCAACGATTATTCGAGCGTATAATACGCAAAGGCACGCCATACATCTCCTTTTATCATCCATCATATCATAGTATTGTTTGAATTATTGTATGCATAAAGTTCATGGAATTATTTATGAAAATTTCGGTTTATTGCTTGTATACATGAGGAAAATTGATTCTTTGAATCCAATAACTTGTTCATTGTTTAGTTAAGGGGCTGCCATGATTAAAGTAAGATCAAGTAAGGTTTATACATGTTTTAGAGTCCCACACACCACCCAACACTCGGCTGGAACAAAGAAAATAAAAGGAAAACAAGAACAAGCAACTATCGTAACCTTGCTGTCAAGGGTATAGGGGATCGGGTTCCTTGTTCTAGGGGTTGGCTTGGTCTTGGCTTGGGCCAGGGCTCGGCTAGAGTCTATCATGGGTCATGGGGAGAGTCCTAGCCAAGCTAGGACTCACGGTAAGGGCTGGGAAAGAGTCCTAGCCATGCTAGGACCCTACCCGAGAAATTGCATTTGAGGCGCGCAGGGTTCAACATCGCGCAAGGGGCTTTGGGGCGTAGCTTGGGTTTGAAGGTTGGGTTCTAGGGAGTCCTTAGGGTCCTTAGAGGGTGTACAACAGGTGGGTTCAGCGGTTGGGTGCCTGGGGAAGAGTCCTAGAAGCAAAACAAGAGTCCTAGTCTAGGTGCAACTCTCGGCCAGATTAGGTGTCACTTGGGGCGGCTTGTTTTCAGGGTTTTGGAGTGTAGTCTTGGTAAACTTAGAGTCCAGTAGCCTAAATTAACATGTTGGGCACCTTTTGGCTCGACATGGTTTGGGGGTAACTCGTAAAAATTAAGAGATGGCTCGGGGTCGAAGTTTAGGTGTCAAATAGGGTATTTAAAAGAAGAAAATTTGGAAAACGGCTCACGGGGGTTGAGTCATGGTCCATAAGGGCCAAAGTAATATAAAAAGACTAAATTTAGAATTTAGGAATTTTATATTAAATTTTGGTATTTTTTGGGATTAAAATACCGTCAAAACAATTAAGAAAAGATAACTGAAAAAGTCTAAGTTTTAAGCCAAATAAAATTATGGAAAAATTAATTTAGGCTTAAATAATTATTTGAGACATGTTAGAGTCATGAAATCAAGGAAAAAGTCGAAATCGTAAAATGTCGAGTCCAGGGGTAAAACGGTCTTTTTACACCTAGAAATTAGTAAAGGTCATGGCAGTGCCCTAAATACTGTTTTTATGATATTATGATTATTTTTAAATGTTTATGAAATGCTTATGATTAAATTATGATTTTAAAATGTCTATTTGATTTTTATGATTTAAGGAAGACATTTAAAAGACATGTTGCATGCTTGGTTTCAAAAATAAAATGTTATGTTATGCATGATTTTTATAAAGTGGTGAGAATATAAATGTTGAAGGAAGTGAAGTGATTGTGACTAATTCGTTAATGATGGCGACGTCGCGAGGGTTATGGTCCCAATGGGAGCCCGACGATCGTGTTTCCATTATTACGAATATGAGGTTATGAGGTTTGAGGTAAGAATGGCAATATCGAAAGGGGAGAAGGCCCCAGAGGGAGCCCCGACGATCGTATTTCTATTCGATCATGTTAGGCCAGGGCCCAGTTGACCAGGTGAGAGTGTTGCTGGTGTCCCCCGCCGCCCAGTACTGTGGTTTTATGTAGATGGATCCATCGTCATGTCATGTCATGTAAGGAAAGTCACAATTAATGATCTGAATTCAACAAAAGAAAAGAAAAAAAAAAAGAAAAGGAAAATGTTCATGATCATGTTAAAGGTTTTATGTCATGTCATGTTGAGGAATAAGGAAAAAGTTAATGATTATGATTGCATGTCATGAAAAAGTATTTTATGAAAATGTTTATGTTTAAAGTTTTATGCATCATGAAAATGTTTACGAAAATGTTTATGTTTATGCATCTTCATGAAAATGATATTTTAAGTACACATATTTTTCACCGTTATATGATGACTGTATTACGTATTACTCGTTATAAAGATTATGGTGTGTTGAGTTTTTAGACTCACTAGGTGTGATGGATGCAGGGGGTATTGAGGGGGGGACTTGATGAGTGATTTGACTGGACTGAAGGCGCACACAACCCGAGGACCAGCGCTACATTTTTCGCATTTTGCTTTATGATTTAAGTTAAAGATTTTTAAGATTCTTTATTTATGCTTTTGAGAGAATTTTGAGAGGTTTAGTATGGGCTTTACCTTTCAAATTATTGTTTTTTATGTTTGGTAAAACTGTAGACGATTTTACTTTACGACTATTTCACTCGAATTTTTAAATACTAGTTGATTGAGGTTTTATTTTAAAAAGGGCAAAATATTTTATAAAAATATTTTCATGTACTAAGTGAGTTGGCCGAAATATTAAAAAAAAAATTCTAGTACTTTTAAAGCAATAAAAAAGGGCAGACGTTTCAGTTGGTATCAGAGCAAAGGTCCTGTAAAAGGTTGTGCCACCATCAGCGCCGGGAAGATCAGTCGTCAAGCCTCAATTTGTAAGTTTACATGCTTTATATGATTTTATGATGTTACCTGCATGATGATATGAATATTATGATGCATGTTTATTAGCTTTTTGAGTATTTATGCTTTGCATGCTTAAACTGATAAAATGAATTAGGACATGTCGCATGATTAGGAAACTTAGATTTAAATGCATGTTGGTTACGTTAGAATTTGGAAAACATTCAGATAAAATGCCTCCTAGACGCATACCCGTTATCGAAAATCAGGCAGAGAACAGTGTTAATCGCCGAGGGAATAGTCAAAGAAATGCACCACCACCACCACCACCTCCTCCACCTGGGGATCCTGCTACTCGTGCATTATAGGGCATGGCTCGCCTCTTCGAGCAGAAGTTACAGTAGCAGCAGTTACAGCAGCAGCAATTACAGCTGCAGTTACAGTAGATGCAGCAGCAGCCACCTAGGCCACCGCAGGATATTTATGAGCAGTTCCGGAGGCTAGGGCCGAAGGAATTTTCTGGCACCACCGATCCATTTGCTGCTGAGAGTTGGAACTGATCACTCGAGGTACATTTTCGCTATCTGGACATGGGAGACGCCGATCGTGTGAGGTGCACTACTTATCTGCTTAGGGACGACGTTTCTTTATGGTGGGAAGGAGCCGAGCATGGTGTGGACCTTGCTACACTCACTTGGGCACAGTTCAAGACGAAATTCTATGAGAAATACTTTACTGCTGACGTCAGAAGCCGGATAAAGAAGGAATTTATGACTCTCCGTCAGGGAGACATACCTGTTGCTGATTTTGTGAAGAAGTTTGATAGGGGTTGCCACTTTGTACCCCTTATTGCCGGGGATGCGGAAGAAAAACTTAGGCATTTCAAGGATGGCCTACGACCTACCATTCGGGATAAAGTTATGATGATGCGTCTGGAGAATTATGCTCTGGAAGTTACTTATGCATATCAGGCTGAGCAGTCCTTAAAGGACATTGACTTTGAGATTCAGCGCAAGAGGCAACAACATCAGAATAATAATCAGCCTGCCAAGAAGCCATATACGGGACCTCCTAGACCTCAAGGGCCTCAAAAGCCCCAAGGTCAAGGCAAGAAGCCAGTGCCACCAAAGCCACAAAATCCGGGAGCACCTAAGCCTGCTGAGAGGCAACCTTGCAAACAGTGCAACCATTTTCATCTTGGCAAATGCGAATGGGGATCTCGTAAATGTTTCTACTGCAAGGAGGAGGGACACATAGCCAATGATTGCCCAAAGAGGAAAGCAGCTACTACGGCCCGAGCTTATGTTATGAATGCCGAGGAAGCTGAGGAAGAGGCAGACACTACACTCATCACGGGTAACCTAGTCATTTAACATTTTTATATTACTTATTTCTGCATGAAATGTTAAATTGGTTATTAGAATTGAATTGTGATTAAGTTTCAACCTAGAATAAATTAGGTTGCATGTTCTACCTAGTTGGACTTAAGCGATGATTTTAGAAACCCTAGAAAAATGATTCGAATTTTCGTGCCTTATTTTATGTGAAGGATGTTATGATTCCAAATAAAAAGTTTTAGGGCCAAAATTAAAGAAAACCAGAAAAAGGGGGTTCGAGATTATTGGGGGGCCAATATGCAATTTTCGAAAATTTAAGGGACTTAAGTGCAATAATTCGAAAAATATGGGTCAATAATGCAAACATAAAAGATTGAGGTACTAAAGAAAAACTTCTCTAAGAAATGTTTAAGTTCAACACGAAAAGAATTAAAAGACATTTTCACCGCAGGGAGGATCATCATTCTAGGCGTAGCTACCTATGCTTTGCTAGATTCAGGAGCTACACACTCTTTCATATCAGAAACCTTCATCAAAAGACTGAATATTACTCCTCAAGATATGGGTTTGGGTTTCAAAGTTTTGATTCCATCCGGTGATCAGATGCTCACATCTAAGATTGTTAAGAATCTGAAGCTTCGTTTATTCAGAGATGTTGTTCGGGCAGATCTTATTGTGCTTCCTATGCCCGAATTTGATATAATACTGGGGATGGATTGGTTATCAGCGAATGGAGCGTCGATCGATTTTCGTCAGCGATCAGTATCTATTAGGCCACCCAGTGGTAAATCTTTTGTTTTCGAGGTGGCAAGGAACCAGCAAATGCCGCACCTTATCTCTTGTCTATGTGCGAGGAAACTTATTAAGCTTGGATGTCAGGCGTATTTAGCCTGTGTCACTACTACACATGAATCCATCAGCCAGAAGTTAGAAGATGTTAATATTGTGAGGGATTTTCCTAGCGTCTTTCCCGAAGACGTTTCTGGCATCCCACCCGATCGTGAGGTGGAGTTCTCTATTGACCTTATGCCGGGCACTGTTCCTATATCTAAAGCACCTTATCGTCTAGCACCCGCTGAAATGAAAGAATTGAAAGATCAAATTCAAGAATTGCTAGACAAAGGTTTTATTCGCCCTAGTTACTCTCCGTGGGGCGCACCGGTTTTGTTTGTGAAAAAGAAAGATGGTAGCATGCGTCTTTGTATCGATTATCGGGAGCTTAATCGGGTCACTATCAAAAATAAATATCCACTTCCAAGAATTGAAGATTTATTTGATCAGTTGCAAGGAGCATCGATATTTTCTAAGATTGATCTGCGATCTGGATACCACCAGTTGAAAGTCAAAGAGTCTGACGTTCACAAGACAGCGTTTCGCACGAGATATGGGCACTATGAGTTTATGGTCATGCCATTCGGGTTGACCAATGCGCCTGCGATCTTCATGGATCTCATGAATCGCGTATTTCAGTCATATCTGGATCAGTTTATTATTGTCTTCATTGATGACATATTGATCTATTCCAAGAACAGAGAGGAGCATAGCCGTCATTTGAGGATCGCACTGCAGGTATTACAAGACAGAAAGCTATATGCAAAGTTCAGCAAGTGCGAGTTTTGGCTTGACAGAGTGGCGTTCTTAGGCCACATCATTTCTAGTGATGGCATAGAAGTTGATCCGAGTAAAGTTGAGGCAGTAAAAGAGTGGCCTGTACCGAAGAGTGTCACCGAGATTTGCAGTTTCTTGGGACTAGCTGGCTATTATCGCAAATTCATCAAGGGGTTCTCATCTATTGCAGTGCCTTTGACATCTTTGACGAAGAAAAATGCTAAGTTTATTTGGGGATCCGTGTGTCAAGACAGTTTTGACAAGTTGAAGCAAGCCTTGATATCCGCACCAGTGTTATCTACGCCATCGGGGCAGGGGGAGTATGTTCTTTATACCGACGCTTCTAAGATTGGTTTAGGTGCAGTTCTGATGCAAAATGACCGAGTTATCGCCTATGCATCAAGACAGTTGAAAATTCATGAAAAGAACTACCCTACTCATGATCTTGAGCTTGCAGCAGTAGTCTTCGCACTGAAAATTTGGAGACACTACCTTTATGGGGAGAAGTGCAAGATATTCACCGATCATAAAAGTTTGAAATACTTCTTCACCCAAAAGGAGTTGAATATGAGACAGCGCAGATGGCTTGAACTAGTAAAGGACTATGATTGTGACATTAGCTACCATCCGGGGAAAGCTAATGTAGTGGCAGACGCATTGAGTAGAAAAACAGCAGTTATCACTCCAAAGACCGTTGCAGTCCGAGATACAGCGGTTTGAGCTTAGAGTGTATGCTAGGGGCGAGGCCCCTAATCTTGCTACAATATCAGTGCAGTCGACTTTGAGGGACAGAATTCGTGATGGGCAATCTACTGATGAGCAGATGCAAAAGTGGAGAGCAAGAGATGAAGCCAAGGGCCGGAATTTATATTCAGTGGTGGATGGTTTAGTCCGTTATCGAGAGCGTCTATGGGTTCCTAGTGACGATTCTTTGAGAGATCTTATTATAAAGGAAGCCCACGACACACCATATTCCATTCATCCGGGCAGTACGAAGATGTATAGAGATTTGCAGCTGTTGTATTGTTGGCCAGGCATGAAGAGAGACATCTTGAGATATGTATCCGAGTGTTTGACTTGTCAGCAAGTCAAAGCAGAGCATCAGAGACCAGCGGGAAAATTGAAGCCACTCCCTATTCTCGAGTGGAAATGGGAAAATATCACCATGGACTTTGTTGTGGGATTGCCTAAGACTGTTAAGGGATTGAATGCCATTTGGGTGATAGTTGATCGTCTTACGAAATCAGCGCATTTTCTACCTATTAAGACGACATTCACCATGACTCAGTATGCAGGGTTATACATTCGAGAGATAGTTCGTCTGCATGGGATTCGAGTGTCTATTATTTCCGACAGAGACCCGAGATTCACGTCTTCTTTTTGGAAAAGTCTGCATGCAGCGATGGGGACCAAGTTATTATTCAGTACAGCATTTCATCGTCAAACCGATGGTAAGTCAGAAAGGGTTATACAGATTTTGGAAGATCTACTGCGAGCATGCGTCATTGATTTCCAAGGCAGTTGGGAATCAAAGTTACCTCTAGTGGAGTTCACTTACAATAACAGTTTTCAATCATCAATAGGGATGGCTCCTTTTGAGGCACTCTATGGAAGGAAGTGTAGATCTCCTATTCATTGGGACGAGGTTGGAGAAAGAAAAGATATTGGTGCAGATGTGATTGAAGAGACAGCTGAGCTTGTGGTCAAAATTCGTGATAGAATGAAGACTGCACAAAGCCGACAAAGAAGTTATGCAAATAAAAGACGAAGAGACTTAGAGTTTGCAGTGGGCGATCATGTATTTGTGAAAATAGCACCCATGAAGGGTGTTATGCGCTTTGGCAAGAAGGGCAAGCTTAGTCCAAGATTTATAGGTCCGTTCGAGATTTTGGAGAGGATTGGGACACTAGCTTATAGAGTGGCATTGCCACCAGCGCTTGCAGGAGTTCACAATATGTTCCACATTTCGATGCTGCGGAAGTACATGTCGAATCCGTCACATGTGCTTAATTATGAACCTCTTCAACTAACTCCAAATATGTCGTATGAAGAAAGACCTGTCCAGATTCTGGCTAGACAAGAAAGACGATTGCGTAACAAAGTCATTCCAATGGTCAAGGTCAAGTGGCTGAATCACTCGGAAGAGGAAGCTACTTGGGAAACCGAGAGGGACTTGAAGAGTCGCTATCCGGATGTATTCGGTAAGTTCTAATTTCGAGGACGAAATTTTATTTAAGGGGGGAGGAATTGTAAGGTCCAAAATTAAGACGATGTAATCCAACTGCATGCGAATCTAGGAAATTATGAAAAATTGAGTAATTAATTGATTTTAGTTGCTAATTAATTATGTGACGTACTTGTTTATATGCTAAATGAGATTTATTGGTCATCATGAATAAAAAAAAAATGTATTTTTAGGAATATTCAAGTGACGATCGAGGAACGGGGACCGAGGGCTGAAGAAAACGTAAAATATTTTTATTAAATAATTATTTTTTAATTATTTAAAAGATGGTCGATACTTTTTAGTATTTTTGTGAAATTAAGGGTTTTGAGGTGATTTTATACGCCGGGCGTAAATTTTATCGGTGTTGGTTTTTCAACTAAAGTACGAGCTTTTTGGCAACCCGGCTAATAAATTCACAACTTAATTAAAGAAAAACTTTGTTATTATTTTATTTAATCCTAATTAAAACTAATGGGCTTAAATTTTATGGCTTAATAGGCCTAAAGCCTACTTAGTAATTAAATTAGTATTTAATGTGTTAAAGAGATCCCAAAACCCTACACCCTAGACACAACACACGGCCACACCTTTTCAAAAATTCAGAAACTCTTTCAAGCACACCACACACACACCTCACGGCTGCCCACTTCTTTTGGAGGGGTTTTTCGAAGGTTCTAGCATCAAACCAAGCCATCGTCGCTTACCGTTCTTTGTCGTCAACGATTATTCGAGCGTATAATACGCAAAGGCACGCCATACATCTCCTTTTCTCATCCATCATATCATAGTATTGTTTGAATTATTGTATGCATGAAGTTCATGGAATTATTTCTGAAAATTTCGGTTTATTGCTTGTATACATGAGGAAAATTGATTCATTGAATCCAATAACTTGTTCATTGTTTAGTTAAGGGGCTGCCATGATTAGGGTAAGATCAAGTAAGGTTTATACATGTTTTAGAGTCCCACACACCACCCAACACTCGGCTGGAACAAAGAAAATAAAAGGAAAACAAGAACAAGCAACTATCGTAACCTTGCTGTCAAGGGTATAGGGGATCGGGTTCCTTGTTCCAGGGGTTGGCATGGTCATGGCTTGGGCCAAGGCTAGCCAAGCTAGGACTCACGGTAAGGGCTGGGAAAGAGTCCTAGCCTTGCTAGGACCCTACCCGAGAAATTGCATGTGAGGCGCGCAGGGTTCAGCGTCACGCAAGGGGCTTTGGGGCGTAGCCTGGGTTTGAAGGTTGGGTTCTAGGGAGTCCTTAGGGTCCTTAGAGGGTGTACAACAGGTGGGTTCAGCGGTTGGGTGCGTGGGGAAGAGTCCTAGAAGCAAAATAAGAGTCCTAGTCTAGGTGCAACTCTCGGCCAGATTAGGTGTCACTTGGGGCGGCTTGTTTTCGGGTTTTGGAGTGAAGTCTTGGAAAACATGGAGTCCAGTAGGCTAAATTAACATGTTGGGCACCATTTGGCTCGACATGGTTCGGGGGTAACTCGTAAAAATTAAGAGATGGCTCGGGGTCGAAGTTTAGGTGTCAAATAGGGTATTTAAAGGAAGAAAATTTGGAAATCGGCTCACGGGGGTTGAGTCATGGTCCATAATGACTAAAGTAATATAAAAAGACTAAATTTAGAATTTAGGAATTTTATATTAAAGTTTGGTATTTTTCGGGATTAAAACACCGTCAAAACAATTAAGAAAAGATAACTGAAAAAGTCTAAGTTTTAAGCCAAATAAAATTATGGAAAAATTAATTTAGGCTTAAATAATTATTTGGGACATGTTAGAGTCATGAAATCAAGGAAAAAGTCGAAATCCGTAAAATGTCGAGTCCAGGGGTAAAACGGTCTTTTTACACATAGAAATTATTAAAGGTCATGGCAGTGCCCTAAATACAGTTTTTATGATATTATGATTATTTTTAAATGTTTATGAAATGCTTATGATTAAATTATGATTTTAAAATGTCTATTTGATTTTTATGATTTAAGGAAGACATTTAAAAGACATGTTGCATGCTTGGTTTCAAAAATAAAATGTTATGTTATGCATGATTTTTATAAAGTGGTGAGAATAAAAATGTTGAAGGAAGTGAAGTGATTGTGACTAATTCGTTAATGACGGCGACGTCGTGAGGGTTATGGTCCCAGTGGGAGCCCGACGATCGTGTTTCCATTATTACGAATATGAGGTTATGAGGTTTGAGGTAAGAATGGAAATATCGTGAGGGGAGAAGGCCCCAGAGCAAGCCCCGACGATCGTATTTCTATTCGATCATGTTAGGCCAGGGCCCAGTTGACCGGTGAGAGTGTTGCTGGTGTCCCCCGCCGCCCAGTACTGTGGTTTTATGTAGATGGATCTATCGTCATGTCATGTCATGTCAGGAAAGTCACAATTAACGATCTGAATTCAACAAAAGAAAAGAAAAAAAAAAGAAAAGGAAAATGTTCATGATCATGTTAAAGGTTTTATGTCATGTCATGTGGAGGAATAAGGAAAAAGTTAATGATTATGATTGCATGTCATGAAAAAGTATTTTATGAAAATGTTTATGTTTAAAGTTTTATGCATCATGAAAATGTTTACGAAAATGTTTATGTTTATGCATCTTCATGAAAATGATATTTTAAGTACACATATTTTTCACCGTTATATGTTGACTGTATTATGTATTACTCGTTATAAAGATTATGGTGTGTTGAGTCTTTAGACTCACTAGGTGTGATGGATGCAGGGGGTATTGAGGGGGGACTTGATGAGTGATTTGACTGGACTGAAGGCGCACACAACCCGAGGACCAGCGCTACATTTTCCGCATTTTGCTTTATGATTTAAGTTAAAGATTTTTAAGATTCTTTATTTATGCTTTTGAGAGAATTTTGAGAGGTTTAGTATGGGCTTTACCTTTGAAATTATTGCTTTTTAGGTTTGGTAAAACAGTAGACGATTTTACTTTACGACTATTTCACTCGAATTTTTAAATTCTAGTTGATTGAGGTTTTATTTTAAAAATGGCAAAATATTTTATAAAAATATTTTCATGTACTAAGTGAGTTGGCCAAAATATTAAAAAAAAAAAATTTCTAGTACTTTTAAAGCAATAAAAAAGGGCAGACGTTTCAGTTGAATTAATTAAACACTAGTGAACCTAATAGAGTCCAAATAATTCAATTAATTCAAGTGTTGAATTAATTAAACACTAGTGAGCCTAATAAAGTCCAAATAATTAAATTAATTCAAGTTGTTGAATTAATTAAATCATATTGGGTCTTGTAGAGCCCAATAGTAAAATAATTATTCAACTAGTGACTTGAGTAAATTAAAGTAATGTTTAATTAGTCTCAAATATGTTTTAGATAATTAAATAAGTCCATGGATTTTTAAATGTTAAAAATCAAATAACAATTCATGCATGGGAGGTGAAGAGTTGGGAGACAACTTTTTGTACAATAAAGGCATGGCATGCACATGCTTAACTCAACTTTTTCAAGGACCAAGAAAAGTCTTCCACTCTCCCTTTACTCCTACAATGGCCGAAAATTTGCAGTAGTCTTCTCCCTCATTTTTCTCTTCATTTTGTTCTTCAATTGTTGAAGAAAGAAAATACTTCTCAAAAGAAAAATCCTCATATTTTTCTAGTGCAAAATATGAGGGGATCTAGCTAGTTGGTGGTGGGCCTAATTTTGAAGAAAGAAAGCTTGTAGAAGGTCTTGCCATTGAAGAGCTTAGTTGTATATCAACTAAGTTGGAGCCAACATCAATCTTTTAAGATTGATAGATATATTTTCTAAACACCCTATGTATGTCATAGTTGTGTTTTTGTATATGCTACACCCTAGTACATGTGGTGCTCGAAATTTTATGCTACATAAATATGATTTTCGAAAATTTTATTGCTTCCGTTGCGAATTCGGGCAACTAAAATCGATCCCTTTCAAGTGGTATCATGAGCTAAGGGTACTAGTTTTTGTAGCATATACATAATATTATATTGAGATCGATTTCTAACCGCATGAGATGAAATTTTTGCAACAAAATCAAGGCCAAAATAAAGGGGTTTTCGGGCAGCATGATGCTGCCCATTTCGGGCAGCAAGGGTAGCCCGAGGGGCTGCCCGAATCCCCCCCCCCTTGAAAAATAAAAAAAAAATTTTGCATGTTGGCCGGAATCCGGCGACGGAGCTCCGGCGACGGCAATGACGACTAGGGTTTTCAAAAGGTGTTTTGAAATATCAAAGTGTCATGGGCCTTGAGTTGTTGGGTCATTGGATGGCTAACATATTTGTGAATTTTAAATGGGCCAAAATGTTTTTGGTGAAAAATGTGTTTTTGGGCCCTTAAGTTTAAAATTACAAAAGTTGCAAATATTTTCTCATTAAATAAATAATTGAAGTTGGACTTTAGTTATTTATAGTAAATGGTGATTTACAAGAAATTCGGTTATAAATAAATTAATTAGAAAGTAGACAAAGGTGTTTGTATACTTTGTTAATTTAGTTTATAATCGTTGCGGTTAGAGATTGGATCAAGATATATAATATTGGATCAATTAATTATTGTGGTAATTAATTGATGGTGTATGATATGTGATATTATGCATGAAGGATGATCAAAAGCCCAAGCCCAATTGGCTAGGTGTATGCTAGGATATTTTGTGTTGAATGATTGTAATAATTATCAATTTATAAAGTGGGCTTGGTTTATGGCCCGTTCCCACCCCCATGAGATGTATCCTTATTTACCATGGATATTTATCTGTAAATATTAGTATAGTGGAAGATCAAGATTGGAAGATGGTGGTCTTGATGATTATGAAGATCGAAGACATGTAAATATTGGAAGCATATGTAATAGTTGCATTTGCAACCCATGCATTTCACTAGGATTGGACCTAGGCCCGTGTTTAGATCACACGAGCCATTACTGTTGGGGCGATTGATCATCCTTGTTTTGTTTACTGTTTATAATATATGCATGATATGTTATAAATAATGAGTATGTGCGTTATTATTATGATAATAACAAAGTTGCATGAATCCGGCAAACATACGATCAAACATGGCGAGCTTTTAAATAAAATTAATGATGAGGCCTTTCAAAATTAAAAACCCTCATTTTGAATAAGATTCAAAATTAATATCAAGCCCGAAAAGGGGAATTATAAATTTGTTTATAATTTCCATGTCTTCCATCGACAATGGGTGCATGATGAACGCTACCCGTGCTCGGGGCTCGGCTCATATTATTGGGGGGGCCTTGGGTGCCGGAAAGCTGTGACATCCATTGACATGGTGATGTGAACTACGTGGAACTCTCATGATTTCGGCTCATATTATTGGGGGAACTCATGGCGACCGTCCATTAAGGTTCAACATCGATGGGTAAGGCTTGACACGTGAAGATGAACGACGTCATATTATTGGGTCCTAATCAAACGTGAGACAAAAGTTTACGTAGAGGGTTGCATGGAGATGCAATTGGAAACTACCTTTTAGGAATTGTGATTGGCTGATATTATTCGGGATCATAATTCGCTAATTGGACCTTACGTACCTACTGAGGAAAGGAGTTTCCCGTTTTCACTAGAGGGTAGTGAAAGATGTCAAAACAGTGGGAGTAAACATTTATAAAGTAAAAGTCCACACTTTATATCTTATGAAATATTTTAAAATAGTCATTAACATTTATCTGTTTTACTTTTCAATACTTTTTTACAATGTCTTCGATTCGCAATTTGCTATATGTAATACTCGACAAACACGTATTAACCAGACCTAATTACCTCAATCGGCTAAGAAATGTGGAAATCGTCTTGAATTCGGAAAGGATAGCATATACACTTACTAAGTCGCCCCCTGTTGAGGCTCTGACTGACTGCATTCCCGAGGAATTGCAGACTTACAAGGAATGGTGTGACCATGACTTGAAAGCCAAGTGTTATATGCAGGCTTCTATGAATGATGAGAAGTCGGTTCTTTATGTGGGCTCTTCATCTGGTATGAAGATTGGTCCACCTTGGAAGGGAAAGAAGCGTTCTTTCCAGCGTCCCAAGAAGAACGTGCCCTTGAAGAGGCAATCTCCGAGTCCCGTTGTGGCAGCTACACCAGTTAAAGCTGACAAGACTGTTGACATGTGTCATTACTGCAAGAAGCCTGGACATTGGAGGCGTAATTGCAGGAAATATCTTGCCCAGAAGAGTTCTGGAAACGTTATGTTCTATATTGAAGTAAACATTTCAATTAACTCTACTTCTTGGGTATTGGATACCGGTTGTGGCTCACATCTCTGTAATGAGTACAGGTGATGGGAAGAAGTAGGAGGCTTAGGGAAGGTGTGATCTTCTTGAGGTTGGGCAATGGAGCAAGAGTTGCTGCAAAGGCCGTGGGAAATGTTTACTTATTGTTGAACAATGATTTTAAGTTGATTTTAAGAGATGTTTTGATTGTACCTGACTTTGTGAAAAACATTGTTCCATTTCTATGCTTGATAAAAATGGATATTCTTGTTTATTTAGCAAAGTTGTTTGCAACATTTACAAGAATGAATGTTTAATTGGTACTGGAGAACTTGAAAACAATCTCTATAACTTAAAATTGAAAGATATTTCACTAAACAATGTCCAAGCTATAACAACAACAAACAAGCGAAAACAAGATACTCTAAATTCGGCACAATTGTGGCATGTTCGATTAAGGACATATTTCCCTAAGAAGGATGAAAAAGCTAGTGGGAGTGGGCATGTTTGATATGTCTGATATTAATGCTCTCACGTCTTGTGAATCCTGTCTGAAAGGAAAGATGACCAAAATTCCCTTTAAGGGCCATGTGGAGCGAGCCAAAGGGTTATTGGATTTGATCCATACCGATGTGTGCGGTCCGCTTAGCATCACCACTAAGCATGGACATGCCTACTTTGTTAAAGCCAAACTTGGTGTATGGTACGGTTTAAGTTTTCGTATGTTTATTGACTACTTGGTCAAGTTTAAGTATAGTTTGGATGTTCAGAGTTTCGATTTAGAATTTATAGTATGGTTGGTTATAGATGATGTGTAGTGCTATTGTAGCGGCGTTACGATTAAATTCATGATAATTCGTATGTTTAGCCAATTGGTATGAGGCCAAATGGAGTGATTAGATAAGACATAGAGGTGTAACTTTCTTATTTTGAGTTTTGTTCAAATCATTGTGGAATCTAAGCCAAAAGAGCCCTGAAGTGTGTCGTGCGTTTCGTCGTTCCTCTAGTGGCACATGTTGGGAGATTTAGCATAAAGTTTTACTCAGACCTCCAAATGATCTGAAATTTGGAGAGATTCAAGGAAAGACATAGAGCTACAAATTTGTAGTTTCCAACTTTTTCTAATTCGGAAGGGAAAAGGTGTTTCTGAAGCAATCTTTAGCGTGGCGGTGCGCAGAGTGGCGCCCGAGCGGTAATTTATGACCGCCCGAGCGCCGCTACTTCTGGAACTTTGGGTTTTGGGCAGAATCGTCGGCGCCCGAGCGGTAATTTATGACCGCCTAAGCACCCAGCACAGTATAAACGTGTTTTGTAGATTTTTAGTGCTTAAATAGAAGTGTTGGCTTCATTTCTCTCATTTTTTTCTCTTCTTCTCGGTTCTTCATCTAAGGGAGACCTAGGATTCTTAATTTCTTTCTTTTGTTCTCTTTGATTTTAGCTTCTTGTTGGTTGTTTGTGGTGAGAGCAAGGTTCTTGAGGGTTCAAAGAGCTAAGGTAAGCTTCTGGTTTAGTTTGTTTTTGATTATGGTGTAGGAGATGATATGGGTTTGGTGATGGTGTTAATTTTATGGGCTTATTGGTATTGTTGTTGGATTATTGAGATGTTGATGGTGTTATATATGATTTATTGTGTAGGTTGTGTACCAAAGGTTTATGTTGAAGGTGTTCTTGTTGGTTGTAAGTGGAATCTCATTCTTGTGCTCACATGATAGTATATGTATTGTGTTTCAATGGTTTTAACATGTTATTCCCTTCCATTTGATCATATTAGGTATTGAATTACTTGATTGTATATTTGAGACAATTGAATGTCTCAATTGTGAAAAAGGGAATGCAAGAGAAAAGAGTTTACAAAGTGTTTGATTAAATGCCCCAAAGAGAGTTTAAGATGATTTATGGATTGATAGATACATAGTCATAGATTGCATGCAATTATTTGATCAACGACCATAGGCGTATATCCCTCAGAGTTATCGATTTATATCGATGGGATATAGGTACAGAGACAGAGATACTATATAGATATCAATCCAACAGAGAAAAGAGAAATACCATCTTATTGTTATATTATTGCTATGTTATTCATGATTCAGAGATGATGGTATTTAATGTTTTTTTAAGCCATGTTTTACAGAGTATGCTATGTACATTGCTATGTAAGAGTTCCACTTGCTGAGTTTTACACTCATTTCAGTTATTCATGTGATGCAGATAAGAGCGACGAACCAGGACATTGATTGAAGCCCGGGTCATATGCATATAGAGATGGAAGGAAGTGGAAGATTATTTTGTTATACATGATCAAAATGATATTTTGTATTTTGACGCAACACTTTTTGGATCATGTATATTCTTTTGATGGTATATATATTGGAAATGTATTTTGAATCCTTCCTCCCTTTAAAGAAAAATTTTAAATTCCGCTGTTATTTTATAAAATGGGTCAGAGGTGTCACATTTAGTGGTATCAGAGCACCGTTCTTCGGACCAATATATATGACTTCGTCTACTTTCAACGGTCTGGGTATGTCTTCCTCTACATCTATTCATTGTTATCTATTGATATGTATTGTGTGAGCACATTGTAGGAATAGATGCCTCCTAAGAGAAAGGCTGTAGAGGGTGAGGATAGCTCTTCCTCTAGAGTTGTCGATGAGTTCGGCAAGTTGTTGAAAGAGCAAGCCAAGGTCCATAGTGAGCAGATCCAACAGTTGCTACGTATGCAAAGTACAGGTCAAGGTAGAGGACAGGGTAGAGGCCAAGTGGCTCAGGCAGTGGGAACCGATGGGATCTTTACTGCTTTCAAGAGGATGTATCCGCCTGAATTCGCAGGAAGCACTGATCCGTTAGTTGCCGTAGAGTGGATCAAGGCACTTGAGGCGATTTTTGATCATCTCAACTACGAAGACAAAGACAGAATCAGTTGTGCAGTGTTCATGTTGGTCAAGGCTGCACGCATTTGGTGGAATGCTACCAAAGTTAGTGTGGATGTTTCGACATTGAAGTTGCCAGAGTTCACTGATCTCTTTTATGACAAGTACTTCCCAGATGGACTTCGAGCGCGGAAGGTGAATGAGTTTCTAGAACTTCGTCAAGGAGGTATGAATGTCGATGAGTATATTCTAAAGTTCGAGGAGGGCTGTCTGTGTAACGTCCCAGATTCGACGACTGTCTCACTGTATCAAGACGAGTCTTTCCAGCGTGCTTATGTCCTCACTCACACGCACCCTGGGAAACTTCCCAGGAGGTCACCCATCTCAAAATTGCCCCAAGTCAAGCACGCTTAACTTTGAAGTTCTTATGTGATGAGCTACCGAAAAGAAGATGCACCTTCGTGATATGAGTAGTACAAATCAAATCTTTTAAGCCCTCTTCAACTGTACAGTCCATTACATTGAACAGTCTCGGAATCCCTCGCATTCCCGTGTGGGTCGGTTCATTCATGTTCCCTCCACCTAGAAGCCTGCCAGGAGCCGCTCATTGTCCGTGCAACTACTGATGGCACCGGCGATCACCCCCCGCCCTCTTCGGCCCCGGGCCTCACAGTCTGTTTGCCCCATACATTGCCTCCAATGACAAAGACAAGGGTGCTCAATTCATTACAGGCCTTCGAGCAAAGATCAGAAGGGACATCAATATGTCCAAAGCTGTGACATTCAAGGATATTGTAGCTAAGGCCTTGTTGGCCGAACAAGATGAGAAAGGCATTGCCAGGGAAAGACAGGTGAGGCAGCAGGCCATTGCTCAGAGAGGCCAGGGTTCGAATCAAAGAGGAAGGGATCATTTCAAGGGGAAAGGCAAGTTAGAGCCGAGTCCTAAACCACCGACAGTTCCATCTGATCATGAGAATCCATTCTGTCCCAGGTGCAGTAGACATCATCGGGGAGAGTCAGATTTGGTACTCACACTTGTTATCGATGTGGCACTGCAGGCCACATTGCCAAAGATTGTCCTAGAGGAACAAGTAAAGAGAAGGTTCAGGGTCGCATATTTACCATGACGAAGGAAGGTATAAACCATAATTCTTCTGTGATCTCTAGCACTATTTTAATTTCATGCAGAGTAGCTACGACATTGATTGATACAGGTGCTACTCATTCTTTTATGTCTGAACTATTTTTGAGATCTTTGGATATAGTTCCTTCTGTTGTTCCCCTTCAGTTTAATGTTGTATTGCCTTCGGGGGATGTGTTGTGCCCGACATCTATTGTGTATGCGTGCTCTGTTCAAATTTATGAGCGAGTGGTTTATGCCGACTTGATTGTTATCCCGATGGTTGCGTTTGATATTATACTTGGCATGGATTGGCTATCAACCTATCATGCAGTGATTGATTGCGTTGCTAAGACGGTGAAATTTGCAGATGATGGCAATAAGGAAGGTATGCTCGCCAGTTCAGGTACTTCGCTGGTCCTTCCTTTAATTTCGTGTCTTGAGGCTAAGAAGTTGTTGTTTAGAGGTTGTGATGGGTTTTTGGCTTCGATTGTTGATGTGGATAAAATTGTGAAGTTGAATATTGATGATATTGATGTTGTGAGAGAGTTCTCTGATGTTTTTGAGGATGATGTGCCGGGTTTACCGCCGGACAGAGATGTGGAGTTTGTGATTGACCTAGTTCCAGGTACGGTTCCTATTTCCAAGGCTCCGTACAGAATGGCCCCTACAGAGATGAAGGAGTTGAAGACGCAGTTGCAGGATCTTTTGGATAAAGGTTTCATTCGGCCGAGTTCTTCGTCTTGGGGAGCTCCGGTTCTATTTTTCAGGAAGAAAGATGGGACTTTGCTGCTGTGTATTGATTATAGAGAGATCAACAAGGTGACTATCAAGAATAAATATCCGTTACCACGGATAGATGACTTGTTTGATCAGCTCCAAGGAGCTACCGTGTTTTCGAAGATTGATCTGCGATCTGGCTATTATCAGTTGAAGGTTAGGGAGTCTGATATCCCTAAGACGGCGTTTCAGACCAGGTACGGTCATTATGAGTTCCTTGTGATGTCTTTTGGTCTGACTAATGCTCCTTCAGTCTTCATGGATCTTATGAACCGAGTGTTCAAGCCTTATTTGAATAGCTTTGTCATTGTTTTCATCGATGAAATATTGATCTATTCCAAGACCAGAGAGCTTCATGCAGAGCACCTCAGAGTTGTTCTTCAGTTGTTGAGAGAGAAGAGGTTGTATGCTAAGCTGAAGAAATGTGAATTCTGGTTTGAGCAGATTTCTTTCTTAGGCCATGTTGTTTCGAAGGATGGTATAGCTGTTGATCCAGTGAAGATAGAGGCAGTTCCGAAATTGCCTATTCCTGCCACTGTATCAGAGGTACGCAGTTTTCTCGGTTTGGCGGGTTATTATCGTCGTTTCATTTCAGACTTCTCCAAGATTGCCCTGCCGTTAACCAATCTGACGAGGAAGACTGTGAAGTTTGAGTGGTCCAATGAATGCCAGAGTGGATTCCAAGAGCTGAAAGATAAGTTGACGACAGCTCCTGTTCTTGCATTGCCTAGTGGTTCAGAGGATTTTGTTGTTTATACTGACGCGTCGAAGAAGGGTCTTGGTGCAGTGCTGATGAAACGTGGAAAGGTTATAGCCTATGCTTCTCGCCAGTTGAAGGACTACGAGAAGAATTATCCTACGCATGATTTGGAGCTGGCAGCTGTGTATTTCGCCCTGAAGATTTGGAGACATTATTTATATGGCGAAAAGTGTGAAATCTTCACGGACCACAAGAGTTTGAAGTATTTGTTTTCTCAAAAAAAACTCAATATGCGACAGAGCGGTGGTTAGAGCTTGTCAAAGACTATGATGTGACGATCAGTTAGCACCCAGGAAAAGCGAATGTTGTAGCGGATGCTTTGAGCCATAAGTCGAGTTCTTCTTTGAGTTCGATGATTCAGCAACTGTTGTTGTTAGAATTGCAGAGAGAGGAGATAGCTTTGGTGATTCCAGGGACCATTGCTCGTTTGTCAGCGTTGGTTATTCGGGCTACATTGACGGACAGGATCCGTAGAGAGCAGGTCAATGATTTACAGTTGACAGAGTTGAGAGCCAAAGCAGAGGAGAGAGGTAATTCAGAGTTTGGGTTGAATGGAGATGGTTTAGTGACTTTTAGAGGCAGTATTTGTGTTCCTACTGGTGTTGATATTCGAAAAGACGTCTTGACAGAGGCTCATTCCGCGCCATATTCGATACATCCAGGTGGTACCAAGATGTATCAGGATCTTCGTAGACTCTATTAGTGGCCAGGTATGAAGAAAGATATTGCCATGCTTATTTCTCAGTGCCTAACTTGTTAGCAGGTGAAGATCGAGCACCAGAGACCTGCTGGGACATTGCTATCATTGCTGATTCCTCAATGGAAATGGGAGCATATTACGATGGACTTCGTGACTGGTCTTCCCAGAACGCAGAAAGGTTTTAACTCTATTTGGGTTATTGTTGATCGGTTGACCAAGTCAGCGCATTTTCTTCCAGTCAAGACGATGTATTCTATGAACCGGTATGCCGAAGAGTACATAGCAGAGATTGTTAGACTTCATGGTGTTCCTGTGTCGATCGTGTCTGATCGTGACCCTAGATTTACTTCAGAGTTTTGGAAGAGTTTGCACAGAGCTATGAGTTCACGGTTAGCATTTAGGACAGCATATCACCCCCAGAGTGACTGTCAATCAGAGAGAGTTATTCAGATCCTAGAGGATATGCTCAGAGCTTGTAATATTGATTATTCAGGTAGCTGGGATTCCAAATTGCCTCTGGTTGAGTTCACGTACAATAATAGCTACCAAGCGACGATTGGCATGGCACCGTATGAAGCACTTTATGGCAGGAAGTCTAGATCTCCCTTGTATTGGGATGAGATTGGTGAGAGGAAGATGTTGGGTCCAGAGTTGGTCCAACAGACAGCAGATGTTGTTGCTGTTATTCGAGAGAGGATGAAGACAGCGCAGTCGAGACAGAAGAGTTATGCTGATGTGCGTCGTAGACCCTTGCAGTTTGAGGTTGGTGACCATGTGTTCTTGAAGATAGCACCTCTCAAGGGTGTGATGCGGTTTGGCAAGAAGGGAAAGTTGAGTCTGAGATTTATTGGCCCATTTGAAATCTTGGATAGAGTTGGTGATCGAG
The DNA here is from genome assembly GCF_025594145.1 of Primulina tabacum. Lineage (NCBI taxonomy): Eukaryota > Viridiplantae > Streptophyta > Magnoliopsida > Lamiales > Gesneriaceae > Primulina > Primulina tabacum. The sequence goes on from NC_134556.1 coordinate 15,706,533, forward strand.
CTTACAGGTTAGCCCTACCGCCAGATCTTGATAGAGTTCATAATGTTTTTAATGTTTCGATGCTCAGGAAGTATATTGCGAATCCTTCCCATGTTCTTCGTCACGAGCCATTGGATTTGACGCCGAATTTGACATACCAAGAGATTCCGGTCCAGATTCTGGATCGCAAAGTTAAAGTGTTGAGAAACAAAGAGATCGGCATTGTTAAAGTCCTTTGGAGGAATTATTTGATCGAAGAAGCCACGTGGGAACCAGAGGATGAGATGAAAGAGAAGTATCCCGAGTTGTTTGCGCAGTGACGTTAATTTCGGGGACGAAATTCCTTTAAGGAGGGGAGATTGTAATAGCCAAACTTGGTGTACGGTACGGTTTAAGTTTTCGTATGTTTATTGACTACTTGGTCAAGTTTAAGTATATTTTGGATGTTCAGAGTTTCGATTTAGGATTTATAGTATGGTTGATTATAGATGATGTGTAGTGCTATTGTAGCGGCGTTACGATTAAATTCATGATAATTCGTATGTTGAGCCAATGGTATGAGGCCAATTGGAGTGATTAGATAAGACATAGAGGTGTAACTTTCTTATTTTGAGTTTTGTTCAAATCATTGTGGAAGGTAAGCCAAAAGAGCTCCGAAGTGTGTCGTGCGTTTCGTCGTTCCTCCAGTGGCACATGTTGGGAGATTTAGCATAACTTTTTACTCAGACCTCCAAATGATCTGAAATTTGGAGAAATTCAAGAAAAGACATAGGACTACAACTTCGTAGTTTACAACTTTTTCTAATTCGGAAGGGAAGAGGCGTTTCTGAAGCAATATTTAGCGTTGCGGTGCGCAGAGCAGCGCCCGAGCGTTAATTTTTGACCGCCCGAGCGCCGCTACTTCTGGAACTTTGGGTTTTGGGCAGAATCGTCGGCGCCCGAGCGGTAATTTATGACCGCTCGAGCGCCCAACACAGTATAAACGTGTTTTGTCGATTTTTAGTGCTTAAATAGAAGTGTTGGCTTCATTTCTCTCATTTTTTTCTCTTCTTCTCGGTTCTTCATCTAAGGGAGACCTAGGATTCTTAATTTCTTTCTTTTGTTCTCTTTGATTTTAGCTTCTTGTTGGTTGTTTGTGGTGAGAGCAAGGTTCTTGAGGGTTCAAAGAGCAAAGGTAAGCTTCTGGTTTAGTTTGTTTTTGATTATGGTGTTGGAGATTATATGGGTTTGGTGATGGTGTTAATTTTATGGGTTGATTGATATTGTTGTTGGATTATTGAGATGTTGATGGTGTTATATATGATTTGTTGTGTAGGTTGTGTACCAAGGGTTTATGTTGAAGGTGTTCTTGTTGGTTGTAAGTGGAATCTCATTCTTGTGCTCACATGATAGTATATGTATTGTGTTTCAATGGTTTTAACATGTTATTCCCTTCCATTTGATCATATTAGGTATTGAATTACTTGATTGTATATTTGAGACAATTGAATGTCTCAATTGTGAAAAAGGGAATACAAGAGAAAAGAGTTTACAAAGTGTTTGATTAAATGCCCCAAAGAGAGTTTAAAATGATTTATGGATCGATAGATACATAGTCATAGATTGCATACAATTAGTTGATCAACGACCATAGGCTTATATCCCTCAGAGTTATCGATTTATATCGATGGGATATAGGTACAGAGACAGAGATACTATATAGATATCAATCCAACAGAGAAAAGAGAAATACCATCTTATTGTTATATTATTGCTATGTTATTCATGATTCAGAGTTGATGGTATTTAATGTTTTTTTAAGCCATGTTTTACAGAGTATGCTATGTACATTGCTATGTAAGAGTTCCACTTGCTGAGTTTTACACTCATTTCAGTTATTCATGTGATGCAGATAAGAGCGACGAACCAAGACGTTGATTGAAGCCGGGGTCATATGCATATAGAGATCGAAGGAAGTGGAAGATAATTTTTTTATACATGATCAAAATGATATTTTGTATTTTGACGCAACACTTTTTGGATCATGTATATTCTTTTGATGGTATATATATTGGAAATGTATTTTGAATCCTTCCTCCCTTTAAAGAAAAATTTTAAATTCCGCTGTTATTTTATAAAATGGGTCAGAGGTGTCACATACTCCATCACCTTTACCGATGACTTTTCGAGGTATGGGTATGTGTATTTGATGAAATACAAGTCTGAAGCCTTTGAAAGGTTCAAAGAATTCAGAAGTGAAGTAGAGAAGCAATTGGGACGAAGCATCAAGACACTTCGATCGGATCGAGGTGGTGAGTACTTGAGTGCCGAGTTCCAAGAGTATCTTAGGGAGAATGGGATTCTCTCGCAGTGGACTCTGCCAGCTACACCGCTGTTGAATGGTGTTTTGGAGCGTCGTAACCTGACTTTGATGGACATGGTTCGGTCTATGATGGGGTTCACGGAGTTGCCGCCATCTTTTTGGGGATATGCGCTTGAGACAGCGGCACTGTTGTTGAACAATGTCCATTCAAAGGCAGTTGACAAGACACCATATGAGATATGGATGGGTAAGCCTCCCAAATATTCTTATCTTAGAATATGGGGGATGCCCTGCTTATGTGAAGCAGGTAGTGGGAGATAAATTGGATAGTCGATCCATTTTATGGTACTTTGTGGGATATCCAAGGAATTCAGTTGGATACTATTTCTATCATCCCCAAGAAACAAAAGTGTTTGTTTCTAGGAATGCGACCTTTTTGGAAAAGGAATTTCTATTGGATAGAAAAGGGAAGATGATAGAACTCGAAGAGGTTCGAGAAACACCCACAATTGAAGAACCCACACCCGAAGAGCCAAAAGAGGAAATATGAGGTGTGGTCTGCTTCTTGAAGAGGGCCATGATGAACCTGACCATGGATGTGATCCAAGGACCATCAAGGAAGCGTTATCTGATGCCGATTCATCCAAGTGGCTTGAAGCGAAGGAATCTGAGATGAATTCCATGCATTCGAACCAAGTGTGGAATATTGTGGATCCACCTGAGGGAATTGTTCCCATAGGGTGTAAATGGATTTACAAGAGGAAACTTGGGGCGGATGGAAGGTATTGACCTTCAAGGCGCGATTGGTGGCAAAAGGATATACTCAAAGACAAGGAGTTGACTTTGAGGAAACCTTTTCTCCAGTTGCAATGTTCAAGTCCATAAGGATATTGCTAGCCATAGCTGCATAGTATGACTATGAGATATGGCAGATGGATGTCAAGTCAGCCTTTCTTAATGGGGATATTAAGGAAGAGATTTACATGTCTCAACCTGAAGGGTTTACATCTGTCGGAAGGGAGCATATGGTATGCAAACTTTAAAGATCTATTTATGGTCTAAAGCAGACATCTAGGAGTTGGAACCTTAGATTCGATAGTACAATCAAAGAGTTTGGTTTTACTAAGAATCCTGAGGAACCATGTGTGTATAAGAAGGTCAGTGGGAGTGCTGTGACATTCCTGGTGCTTTATGTTGATGACATTCTACTCATTGGGAATGATTTAGGAATGTTGCAATAAACTAAAATATGGCTAGCGAGTAAGTTCTCGATGCAGGACTTGGGTGAAGCATCTTTTGTATTGGGAATACAGATCTATAGAGATAGATCGAGAAGATTGCTTGGTCTCACCCAGTCCACATACATTGATACCATCGTGAAGCGTTCTCGATGGATGAGTCCAAGAGAGGACATCTACCAATGTGTCATGGCGTGTCCCTATCCAAGTCTATGTCTCCCAGGACTGATGCAGAGATAGCAGCGATGACAAGCATTCCTTATGCATCTGCGATTGGTAGCATCATGTATGGGATGATATCTACACGTCCTGACGTGGCTTTTGCACTAAGTGTAGTGAGTAGATATCAATCCAACCCTTGTCTTCCACACTGGAAAGCTGTGAAAGACATCCTCAAGTATTTGAGAAGGACCAATAAGTTGTTCTTGGTTTATGGGGCTGGAGAACTGAAATTGGAAGGCTATACCGACTCTAGCTTCCAAAGCGATATCGATGACTTGAAGTCAACCTCTGGGTTCATATTCATGCTGAATGGTGCTGCTGTCTCTTGGAAGAGTTCCAAGCAAGACAGTACTGCGGATTCCACCACTGAGGCCGAATACATTGCTGCATCAGATGCAGCAAAGGAGGCTGTTTGGATAAGAATTTCGTCCAAGAGTTGGACGTCATTCCTAATGGAGTTGCTCCTGTCCCGGTGTTGTGTGACAACACGGGAGCTATAGCTCAAGCAAAGGAACCAAGGTCTCATCGGAAATCCAAACACGTATTGAGCTATGTTGAAGGAGATGTTTTGATTGACAAAGTCGGCTCCGCAGATAATGTTGCCGATCCACTAAGTAAGCCTTTACCTGGACCATTGTTCGAAAAGCATCGCGAATCAATGGGTTTGAAGAATATGGGTAGTTGGCTCTAGTGCAAGTGGGAGATTGTTAGAGTAGGTGCCCGTCGAGCCAAGTGTTGGCCGAGTGTTCACAATGAAACTCTATGTATAAATAATCTTTATTTTAATAATATTTGAATTTATCATTTTGGCACTTCTTTATCTGTATACCCATGCTAGTTGCATAGATAAAGCCCTTGAATATACAAATAGTAGAAAGAATATGAGATGCTCATATGATGAGTATCATGAAACTCATATTTGTAATACTGTATATTCTAAACGGTTCCTAGTCGATTCAGCCGCCGCTAAGAAGGATATAGGCCGCTCGAGTTCGAGACTAGTAACTGCGATGTGAGTACCATGTTTCATTGGTAGGGGACATTGTGATGTCCGAGCATGCAGATAGGTGCTCCTGGTAGAGTGCACTGAACAACCCTCCATAAAGGACTTTCCAAGTGGTTCTCACTTATCGAGTGGAAAAGTCCTAGTTTATGGTTGTACACCATTAGTCCTTATGACCCGGGACAACATTGAGACTCTATGTGCTAGAATTACACTTTGACATGTTTACCGACTCTCATGGGGTCATCAGGTGGCAAGGTTGGGTGTTCTGTCGAAACATATAGGAGTCGATGTACTGTAGTCGGGGATTCACCGCTTACCTTCGGGTATGGATATCCTATGTGTTCTCATGTGTATGTAGGTTGAAATCTCTGATCAAATTATGTTGGTAATTATGAAAGGGGTTTCATAGATTACACCATCGATGCAACTACGACATGACACATAGTATCGATTCATTGACAACTCTCGATAAACCAATGGTTGTCGAAGCGGTCAGGATATATGAGTTGAAGGGACCGTACTGTACGCTAACCATAATTGAGTGGTTCTTGCAGGCACTATCATTTGATACCTAGGGAATCATGTAAGCGATGCTGCTAGGCGTTTAACATGATTGGTTGGGTACTATCAGACTTGAGTTCTGACGTTCTTGTTATCAAGGGGTTGATAAGTAAGGATGGAGCAATTGGGGTATGATCGTATAAGGACATGTTTAGTCCGAATCACATGGAGATGTGAACCCACGGCTAGTTGTATCAATGAACCATTGAGTGCCACACAAGTGCTAGCTTTCTAGATCCCGTTGAGAAGTAAAATAGTTCAATGTGTTGAATGGCTTATAAAAGATTTTATAAACGCAAGGAAAAATAGAAGTATGACTATATAAGGAGAATGTAACTTTTAATTTGAGGAAGTGTTCCTAAATTAAAAGTTGGCCAAATAAATAATGTATTTGAAAATTGTGATTTTCATAAACATTATTATGGACTAAATTAAATTAATTCAAATGTTGAATTAATTAAACACTAGTGGGCCTAATATAGTCCAAATAATTAAATTAATTCAAGTGTTGAACTAATTAAATCATATTGGGTCTTGTAGAGCCCAATAGTAAAATAATTATTCAACTAGTGACTTGAGTAAATTCAAGTAATGTTTAATTAGTTTCAAATATGTTTCAGATAATTAAAACAAGTCCATGGATTTTTAAATGTTAAAAATCAAATAACAATGCATGCATGGGAGGTGAAGAGTTGGGAGACAACATTTTGTACAACCAAGGCATGGCATGCACATGCTTAACTCAACTTTTTCAAGGACCAAGAAAAGTCTTCCACTCTCCCTTCACTCCTACAATGGCCGAAATTTTCAAAAGTCTTCTCCCTCATTTTTCTCTCCATTTTTTTCTTCAATTGTTGAAGAAAGAAAATACTTCTCAAAAGAAAAATCCTCATGTTTTTCTAGTGCAAAATATGAGGGGATCTAGCTAGTTGGTGGTGGGCCTAATTTTGGAGAATGGAAGCTTGTAGAAGATCTTGCCATTGAAGAGCTTAGTTGTATATCAACTAAGTTAGAGCCAACATCAATCTTTTAAGATTGATAGATATATTTTCTAAACACCCTATGTATGTCATAGTTGTGTTTTTGTATATGCTACACTCTAGTACATGTGGTGCTCGAAATTTTATGCTACATAAATATGATTTTCGAAAATTTTATTGCTTCCGTTGCGAATTCGGGCACCTAAAATCGATCCCTTTCAGCTTCGTCACAAAATCCATAGAAATGTGATCCCATTTCCACTCTAGAATGGATAAGCTATGCAACAGACCTCCTGGTTTCTTTCTTTCTGCTTTCACCTGTTGGCAATTCAAACATCTAGATACAAATTATGCAATGTCTGATTTCATTTGTTTCCACCAAAAATGTTTCTTCAAATCATTGTACATCTTTCTGCCACCAGGATGAATACTGAAACGACTACAGTGCGCCTCTACCAAAATCTGTTGTTTCAAATACGAAACATCTGGCACAACAAGTCGATTATTTACATATAATACATCATCACAAACCTAATATTCTGATTGATGCCCTGATCTGACCATCAATATCGAGTTCTGAACATTCTGATAAACTTTCTGTGCTTTTTTTATTCGAACAATTAATTCTGGTTCAACTTGAACAGCATATAATCTCAAAGGTTGACAATCTGTCTCAAATATTAATCCAGACAAACAGCAATCTTCAATCAAATTCGAAACACCAATCATCGATAAGGATAAAGAACATACCTTTCGACTCAGTGCATCAGCTGCTGCATTCGATTTTCCAGGATAATATTTGATTTCACAATCAAAATCTTTCAATAAATCAAGCCATCTTCGTTGCCTCATATTCAATTCCTACTGTGAAAATAGATACTTCAAACTCTTGTGATCGGAATAAATCTCAAATTTCTCACCGTATATGTTGTGTCGCCATATCTTCAATGCAAATACAATAGCAGCCAATTCAAGATCATGAATCGCGTAGCGAGTCTCATGTGGTTTCATGTGGGGACCCGGACGCTAATTCATTTCTTAATCATCTTTGGGAATAATCGAATCAATTAAGATAAACAGGGTCTAAATTTTTTTTTAAATACAAATGCGGAATGTAATGAAATCAATCTGATATGCATATCAAACGTAAAGTACATGTCTTGTACTCGATACATTAAAATCAAAGTAGGATTCAACTACTATATATCAAGTGCTGAAGCCTATCTACTTCTAATCCGAATCTCCACGCTAACTTTTCCTCTCTCATTCTCTTCTTGACCCTGATCCTGTCCCACCTGTTGTCATGCACACATACAAACACAACAACAGCCGAATAACTCCGGTGAGAATATAATCCCAGTATAAACCATGTAAACATGCAATCATATAAAAACCTATATAAAAGCATATAACAGTTATCAATAACATGTATTAAATCCGAAAACATGAATGATGTAAAACTGTAAATAAACTCGTGACTCGTCATTTCAGACTCGACTCATTTCTAATCTAGGGATCCCGGTTCTTGGAAAATGTCTCATATATCGAATCTCAGCGATAGGAATAAATCAACTCCTAAGCAAACATCGATATAAACCAAACATCTAGTGTCTTGGCATATCCGCCACAAACTTGGCATATCCTGCCAATGACTAGGCATCTCCGCCATGACTCAATACATACTTTGCTATAAATCAATAGAATAAGCATCTCAATCTCAGACATTGCAACATATCGAGGCAATGAAAATTAAGTATGTGATTTTGGGAAACTCAAGTTAAATCAAACTCGAGTTGTGCAATCCCAGATCAACATTGATTTATACCTTTCTTTCTTCGGTTTCTGGCTCTGTCAAAGTCTTGAATTCGAATCTGTCAATTACTCAATCTGGCAATGACAATATCGAGGGTATCGTATCAATACACCATTCAAATCAATAGTGGATATAATCAGAACTCAATCAAATTCTGTTTCAACGGCATAACGGCACAATCTCAATATACCCAGCAATACAACTCAACAGATATCAATTCCCACAACTCATAATCAATAACAATACAAATATGATATCAAATCTCAGTCAAATCAGCTTTGAAAATCATAACAATTTCATACGGTATCTGTTCTTATGGGGACCCGGACGCTAGTCATAATCTTAATCATCATTTGGGACAATTTAATCACTAATACTAAACAGGGTCTAAATTTGGTTTTTTCTAAAATACAATATGAAATACGGAACGTAATGGAATTCTATCTAATATACATATCAGTATAAAGGTACAAGTCTTGTACTACATACAATCATTCAACTATGGTTTAACATCTAAATCTCAAGTGTCTAAACCCTATCTTTAATCAAGTCCGTAGTCTCCATTCTAATCACGATCTCCCTTCATCTCCTCGACCCTGAACCTGTCCCACCTGTTGCCATGCACACATACAAACACGACAACAGCCGGATAACTCTGGTGAGATAAATATCCCAGTATAAACAATGTAAACATGCAGTCATATAAAAGCATATATAAAAGCATGAAACACATATCAATAACATGTATCAAATCTGAACAACATGTATCAATACCAACTTTGAATCACACTCTGTGACTCCTAGACTCTGACTCGACTCAATCTAATATAGGGATCCCGATCTGAATAAGAACGCAACGGTCTCCCATCTACTTTACCCCAGCTAGATGGTGGTACGTTCTTAGTCCCAGACTTTGGCTGTCTATATCGATGATCTGCAATAGGAGTCGGTCTTCTCCTCAATCTATCGATATATATCCAAAAGTCCAGTGACTTGGCGGTTTTGCCATGGCGGTTCTACCAAAGACTAGGCGGGTCTTCCCAATTCTGACTCATGCTTTGCTATAATCAATAGAATAAGCATATCAATATCAAGCATTGCAAATATCAAATGCAATAATCATTCAGTATGTGATTTTGGGAGACTCAAGTTAAAGCTAACTCGAGTTGTGCAATCCCGAATCAACATTTATTTATACCTTTCTTTCTGTCTATCCGACTCTGTCGAAGTCTCGGATTCACAGCCTGTCAATATCAATCTGGCAATGACAATATCGAAGGAATAAAATATCAATACCTTCCTCAATCAATACTGGATATAATCAAAACTCAATCAAATTCTGTTTCAACAGCATAACTGCACAATCTTAATATACCCAGCCATACAATTGATACATATCAATTCCTGCAACTCATGGTCAATAACGATACACATCTGATATCATATCTCAACCCAATCAACTCTGAAATTAATAACAATTCTATAATCTGTCTGTTTTTCAATCTGTCTTCGGTTTTATGATGTCTAACATGTCAAGAACATCATATATGAACCCTATCTGATTCTGGCAATACCATACTTTTAAAACATAATCAAACGTAACAAAACTTACGTCCAGTTGTAGCCTGCGTCGATAGGAACACAGTACTGAAGTCGGATTAAAAATATAAAGGCGTAAGGATTTTTTCACAACTCTCCGAAGCCTTCTTCCAGAAATTCTCTCGTTTCTTCCCCTTTGCCGATTCTGAGGAAATTTGATACATTATATATATATATATATATATATATATATTGCATGTAATGGACGTGTGGCTCATTCTTTGCAAAACACCTCTCGCGCATATGCGCGACATCACTCGGCGCATATGCGCGAGACAGTATGTCTCGGCGCGTAGCTCGCACAGCCCCTCGCGCATATGCGCGCCTTTACTCGGCGCATATGCGCGAGGCCCTTTTTCATTTTGCCCAACTCTCGGGTACCCTCGCGCATGTGCGGGTACCCTCGCGCATGTGCGCGGATACACGTCGTGCATGTGCCCGAGGTTCTCTGGACATCTCGCGCATATGCGCGCTCCTCGTCGCGCATGTGCGCCCACTTCTCTGAAGGTTTACTTTGAATTCCTCGCACAGCTCGCACATATGCGCGCGCACCCACCGCGCATATGCGCGAGACCCTCTGCCCGTTTCGCGCATGTGCGCGTCTCATGTCGCGTATGTGTGCGAAAGGCATTGTCCTCGCACTACATCTTTTCATGCTGAATCAAATCGTGTCCCGATTAATCCTCTCATAATCATATCAAATTATAAATCAATAATTATAGATTACCAGGATTAAATTCTCGGGCATTACAGTTCTTCGGTCCGGTTTCGATTCTACGATGTCTACTATGTCGAGAACATCATATATGAATTATATCCGATTCCTCCAATATCATAATTTCAAATCATAAAATAAAACTTACGTCCAGTTGAAGCCCTCGTTGATAGGAACACAGTACTGAAGTCGGATTGAAAGAATTGAAAGTTTTATATATATATATCATGCATGGTAAGGGCAAGTGGCTTCAACTTCTTCCTGCACGTCTCGCGCATATGCGCGACCCTCCGCGGCGCATATGCGCGAGACATTCTGTCTCGGCGCGTAACATCATGGGAGCTCGTGCATATTCGCGCCATCACCCGGAGCATATGCGCGAGGTTCTTTGCAACTCTCTGCCATCCTCGCGCATATGCGCGGGTCCTGGTCGCGCATATGCGCGAGGTTCTTTGCCTACCTCGCGCATATGCGCCCTGTCCGGTCGCGCATATGCCGTGAGGGGTTCAGTCCTCGCACATAATTCGTGTCTTCGTTCGTCTATCCCTATCCGATCCGTTCCGTCTATAATCATATCAATTTATCATCAAATCATTTCAGATTAAAATAATCAAAATCTCGGCCATTACATTTCAATTGTCTCGAGGCATAGGCAATAACATATTCTCGCTGCATCAAAACACAACCCAATACTCTGTGAGAAGCATCACAATAAACAAAAAAATCACCAGTACCTGACAAGATGTAATAAAAATGTAATAAAACTTACGTCCAGTTGAAGCCTTCGTTGATAGGAACACAGTACTGAAGTCGGATTGAAATTCTGATGGGCGGATCTTGCACAAACTTCAATTCTAAAAAATTGGATTCACAAGCTTCTGACCAACTTAACGGGGCATTATTCTAAGTCAACTGAGTAATCGGCTAAGCAATGCCGGAAAAATCTTTAATAAATCGACGATAGTAGCCTGCTAGACCCATAAAACTGCGTATCTCTGGTACTGATGTCTGTCTAGGCCAACTAATCACTGCCTCAACTTTGCTAGGATCAACAGAAATACCATCTCCAGATATAACGTGTCCCAAAAATATCACTTGCTTCAGCCAAAACTCACATTTAGACAGCTTAGCATACAATTTCTCAGTTCTCAGAATCTTCAATACAGTTCTCAAATGCTCAGCATGATCATTCAAATTCATTGAATAAATCAGAATATCATCAATAAAGATAATCACAAAGTCATCAAGATACTTCTGAAATATACGGTTCATCAAACCCATAAATACAGTTGGAGCATTTGTTAAACCAAACGGCATGACAATAAACTCATAGTGGCCATACCTGGTTCTGAAAGCTGTCTTTCGAGATATCAGAATCTCTGACTCTCAACTGATGATATCTAGATCTCAGATCGATCTTGGAATAAACAAAAGAACCCTGCAACTGATCAAATAAACCATCGATACGAGGCAAAGGATATTTGTTCTTTATCGTATCCTTGTTCAGCTGCCGATAGTCAATGCAGAGTCTCATTGAACCATCTTTCTTTCTGACAAACAATATTGGAGCACCCCAAGGAGAAACAATCGGTCTGATGTAAACTTTGGACAATAAATCTTCTAGTTGCTCTTTCAATTCTTTCAATTCAATCGGTGCCATTCTGTATGGAGTTTTTGAAATAGGAAGCTGTACCTAGTATCAATTCAAAACTGAAGTCTAATTCTCGGATTGGAGGCAAACCCGGAATCTCATCTGGAAAGACATCAGCAAACTCACATACCACTGGCAAATCTGCCAATGACGGGCTCGATTTCAGTACATCTACTGAATACACAAGGAATCCCTCTGCTCTTTTCTGTAATAATCGAGTCATACATAACACATATATCAAAGGAATTCTAGCTCTAGAACCCTTACCGTAAAATTTCCATTCATCAGCCATATCAGGTCTGAATCTCACAATCTTCTGGAAACAATCTACGATAGCTCTGTACTAGGTCAACATATCAATACCGATAATGCAGTCAAAATCAGACAAACCGAGTACAATTCAATCTAACTCAATTTCATTCCCATCATACTGCAGTATACAACGTTTAACAGACTTCACTGATATAAGACCTCTCCCCAAAGGTGAAGAGACAGAGACTACAGCAGATAATGACTCAACAAGCAAATCATGCATCAATGCAAATCGCTCAGATATAAACGTATGAGATGCACCCGTATCAATCAATACATAAGTAGAGTAACCACAAAGAAAACTGTAATATCCAAGCCTGGTTACCAGTACGGTTTAAGATTTCACACGTTTATTGACTACTTGGTCAAGTTTAAGTATAGTTTGGATGTTAAGAGTTTCGATTTATGATTTATAGTATGGTTGGTTATAGATGACGTGTAGTGTTATAGTAGCGGCGTTACGATTAAATTCATGATAATTTATATATTGATCCAAATGAGGTGAGGCTTCTTCAATTAGAAAAATAAGACAAAAGGCTATAACTTTCTTGTTTTGGGTTTTGTTCAAATCATTGTGGAAGATAAGCCAAAAGTGCCCCGAAATGTGTCATGTGTTTCATTGTTCCTCAAGTGACATATGTTGGGAGATTTAGCATAACGTTTCACTCATACCTACAAATGACATGAGGCCAATTGGAGATGCAAGCCAAGACATAGAGCTACAACTTTCTTGTTTACCACTTTTCCTAATTCTGAAGGGAAGAGGCGTTTCGGAAGCGATCTTTGAAGTGGCTGCGCGCTAGAGCGCGCCCGAGCGGGAATAAATGTCCGCCCGGGCGGGCCTTATTCGAAAATATTGTGTTTTGGCCGTGAGTTCCGCGCCTGAGCGGAAAAAGATGTTCGCCCGGGCGGCCAGCAATGTTTAAAAAACGTGTTTTTTGGTGTTTTAAGGTATAAAATCGGTGGAGACTTCACTTTTCTCTTATTTCACTCATTCCTCTCCACTCTTCTCGAAAATTCAGCTCAAGGGAGAGCTAGGGTTCTTATTCCTTCTTTCATTTATTTGATTCAAGCATCTTGTTGGGTATTTGAAAGGAGAACAAGATCATTGTAGGTTCAAGGAGCTAAGGTAAGCTTGTGGTTTAGTTATTTTTGGGTTGTGGTGTAGGGGGAAGTTATGGAAGTTGTGATTGTGTTGGTTTTATGGATTTGATGGTATGGTTAATTGATTATTAAGTTGTTGATGGTTCAATACATGGTTTATTGTTGTTGGATTTGTACCAAGAGATTAGAATCAAGCTTTCCATTGTAAGTGGAATTCATTCCTTGTGCTCACATGAAGTATATGTATTGTATTTCAATGGTTTTAACATGCAATTCCCTTCCATTTGATTCATGTTATGTATTGATACACTTTGTTGTATATTAGAGGCATTTTTATGTCTCAATTGTGTAAAAGGGAATACAAGAGAATAGAGTATTCAAAGTGTTTGATTTAATGCCAAAGAGAGAGTTCAAATTGATTTATTGGATTGATAAAGAGATAGTAAGAGATTGCATGAAATTAGTTGATCAACGACCATAGGCTTATAACCCAACAGAGTATCGATTTATATCGATGGGATATAGGTACAGAGACAGAGATACTATTGAAATATCAATCCACTAGAGAAAAGAGTAATACCATCGTTATGTTCATGTTCTACTATATTATTCATGTTTAAAGAGTTAGATAGTATTTAATGATTTCAAAGCCATGTTTGACAGAGTATGATATGTACAGATTGTTATGTAGAGTTCCACTTGCTGAGTTTTATACTCATTTCAGTTATTCATGTGATGCAGATACGAGCGACGAGCCATGACGTTGACTGGAGCCGGGGTCATATGCATACAAGAGATGGAAGGAAGAAGATATTTTGCTAGCATTTTGACATGATCAAAAATGATATTTTGTATTTTAATGCAACACTTGATTGATCATGTATCTACTTTTGATTGTAAATATTTTATGTCAAGAAAATTTTAAATCCTTCTTCCCTCTTAGTAAATTTTTAATTTTCCGCTGTTTTATTTTATAAAATCGGTCAGAGGTGTAACATTTAGCGGTATCAGAGCAACGTTCTTCGGACCAATTCATATGACTTCGTCTACTTTCAATAGTCCGGGTATGTCTTCTTCTACATCTATTTATTGTCATTGGTTGATATGTATTATGTGAGCACATTGTAGGATTTAATGCCTCCTAAGAGAAAGCTTCAGAGGTTGAGGATAGCTCCTCATCGAGAGTTGTCGACGAGTTCGGCAAATTATTGAAAAAGCAAGCCAAGGTTCACAGTGAGCAGATTCAACAATTGCTCCGTTTGCAAGGTTCAGGTCAAGGTAGAGGCCAAGATAGAGGCCAAGGAATTCAAGCAGTTGGGACTGATGGGATCTTTACTGCTTTTAAGAGGATGGATCCTCCTGAGTTTGCAGGAAGCAATGATCCATTGATGGCTGTAGAGTGGATTAAAGCACTTGAGGCGATATTTGATCATCTCAAGTATGAAGACAATGATAGAGTTGGTTGTAATGCCTGAGATTTTTGTTTGATACGTTTGAATTGTTATGTATTATGACTAAAGGCGATGGAAGAACAGACGGGGAGAAACGACGTGCAAAACTTGAATACATTGATAAAGAGAGACCGCACCCGCGCTTAGTATTCTACCGCACCCGTGGTTGTGGCTCCTGAAATGTGGAAGATTTACAGTAGGGTGAACGCACCCGCGGTCGTCGATTTTGAAAAATTGGAAGGGGATGCCGTGAGCTGACCGCACCCGCGGTCAAGAAGAAGCGCACCCGCGGTGCTCTGTGCGAGAAATCCACCTTTGATTCTTATGTTGACACATGTCTTACTAAGTATATGTGTAAGCTTCTCTTTAGCACTTCCATCAGTCAAGGACTGATAGTTTCTCCATAACACAATTCTTCAAAGCTTCTTCATAGCTTGGAATCCTGATTGTGCACAAACCGGTTACCCGATTTTCAATCCGAGCTAAGATTCTTGATTTCCTTATCACAAGCTTCAAGAGGATGTAAGTTGATTAGGCTCTGCTTGGGTGATACTTGTGTGTTGGGGAAATCTTGATTTGAGTTATATTATGTGTTCTTGATATTAGGAGGATTATATAATTGAAAACGGATCAAAGAAATAATATCGTATATGATTGTTCTCAATTTCCAGCATAGATATATTCTGAGTTTCTGCAGATTTTGAGATGCTATTGAGTATATTATGTTGGTTAGGAGCTGAGGATTATGACTCGTTGATATATATTGATATTTGAGTTATCGGTTTTTCGACAATCCGCCGTTATGCCGTCGAAATGAATTGAAATGAAATATTGGTTCCTATATTGTATATTGTTGTGTACTACAGATTGATAGAATGCACATTGACTATGCCATTTCAGATTTGTATTGGAAACTTTGACATCGAGACTTCGACATCGACAAAGATTGAACGACAAGAGAGGTATAATTCATGTGAATTCGGGAAGATACAACTCAAATGAGATTCGATTTGAGTTTCCCAAAATCACATACTTCTTAAGTTTTTACTTTATATTGATTTATATATATGTACTGAGATAGGAGAGTCATTGGTAGATACGCCAAGTTTCTAAACGTTCGGTGATATCGAAGCATAGGTGAAGATTCACTCCGATTGTTGAATTCGATACAGACAGGACTGAAGTTTAGGAATAAGATGTAACGCCACCCCGATTGGGAGAGTAGGTGGGAGAACTGTTACATCTTATTCACACCGGGATCCCTAGAATTAGATATGAATTGAGTCAAAGATATGAGTTTGAATTACATTGCTTGACTTATTCTGATTTTGTTTTGTAGTCTATAAGATGTATTGTTTTTTATTACATCCATGATAGTATGTTCATGATTTATATTGTGTATATGCATGTATACATGTTTTATACTGGGATTTGTTCTCACTGGAGTTTTCGACTGTTGTTGTGTCTGTATGTGTGCATAACGACAGGTGGGACAGGATCTAGGTCGCGACAGAGATGAGAGATCGAGATAGCATGGAGATTACGGGCATAGAAGAAGACTACTAGTGGTTTCTTACTAGACATGCACTACGTGTGGTGTGTAGTTAGTATTGAGCACTAGTTTGTATACCTTTGAAATGAAACAAGACATGTATTTATGTTTGTCGAAATAAAGGAGAGAAAGTTATTGTGCTTGATTTATATACATTTGATTTAATGTTAAAAGCAAAATTTTGACACACATTTTCTAGAAAATATCCAATTAATCCCAAAAAGAATTGAGTTAGAGCCCGGGTCTCCACAACAGGTGGTATCAGAGCCGTAGGTTCTGTAGACTGAAATAGAAGTGAATGAGCGGGGTAGATCGAGTCGTCTTCCTTGCTTTTCTTGTGTTAGCATGATTTATTGCTTTCTCTATTACATGTTGTCTCGTTATCTGAGTTGATTTACAGCATGTACTTGTAAAGGCTGAATCAGAACCGATTCTGGATCAGAGGTATATGATCAGACGAGGGCTGAGACAGATTGTATAGATTGTGTACTAATCCGTTTGATAATCAGATATGCCTCCTCGACGAGTACCGCAACCCGCAGCTGGTCGGGCACCGGAACAGGGCAGTACATCCAATGATCCGATGGACGTGACTGCTACACCGATGGAGACTTTGCTTAAAAGGTTTTAATCATTCCGACCTCCGACACTGAAGGGCACAGAAAATTCAGTGGAATGTGAAAGCTGGCTCGATGACATAGAGATGTTATTTGATTCACTTGAATACACCAATGACCGACGAGTGAAATTGGTTGGACATCAACTGCAAGAAGTAGCAAAGAATTGGTGGTTGACTACGAAAAGAGCATTGGAGCACCGTGGCACGCAGATTACTTGGAAGGTGTTCAAGACTGAGTTTTATCAGCGATTTTTCCCCGTGTCCTACCGAAAAGACAAAGGTGCTGAATTTGCCAATTTGAGACAGGGACAGCTGAATATTGAGGAGTAAGTTTTTAAGTTCTCTGCATTGCTCCGATTTGCTCCTCATGTCGCAGACAATGACGAAGCCGTTGCGGATCAGTTTATCAATGGCCTGAATCCAGAAATCTTTACCTTGGTGAATACCGGTAGGCCCAATAATTTTGCTGAAGCATTGAACCGTGCCAAGGGGGCAGAAGCTGGATTGCTTAGGCAACGAAGCACTTCCTATGTCGCTCCTACTCCGAGACTGCCACAACCTTCAGTTCAACCCCCTCCCAGATTTGAGAGCGGTGGCAGCAGCAGCCGAAGGAAAGACCAGTTGAAAGCAAAGGGAAAACAGTTCAAGAGATCAGGAAGCAGTTCGTCGAGCTCCAGTGGGTCACGACAGAGAGGTCCTGGCCAGAGTACAGAGTATACAGGGGTATATTGCAGTTCCTGTGGAGGCCGACATGCCACCAAGCAGTGTCAGGGTGTTACGGGTCGCTGCAACATCTGGAAACAGAAGGGACACTTTGCCAAAGTTTGTCCCCAGAGAGGTGTACAGCAGGCTCAGAGTGTAGGAGCATCTGGTTCAGTAGCTCAGCCTGAGAGGCAAGCTTCATCTGTTCATTCCTTTCAGCCCACTCCTACACAGACACAGCCCAGAGCCAGAGGTAGCCATACAGTGAGCCAACCTCCCAGACAGCAGGCTCGAGTATTTGCACTGACTGAAGAACAGGCCCAAGATGCACCAGATGATGTGATTGCAGGTAACTGTTTTCTTTGCGGTTATCCTGCCTATGTATTGATAGACACGGGTGCATCTCATACTTTCATATCTTAGAATTTTGCATTGTTGCATTCATTGCCTGTCGAGTCATTATCTGCTGTAGTGTCTATTTCTTCTCCGTTGGGAAGTGGTCTTATATTTGTGACTTCAGTTAGACATTGTATACTACAGTTTGAAGGTCATGAGATGGATTTAGATTGTATTGTGCTTGGGATAGCTGATTTTGATTGTATTGTTGGGATTGATATGTTAACCAAGTACCGAGCCACTGTAGACTGTTTCCAGAAGATTGTCAGTTCAGACCGGAGATGGCTGACGAGTGGAAATTCTACGGTAAGGGTTCCAGATCTCGGATTCCTTTAGTATCTGCTTTGAATATGAGTAGATTGTTGCAGAAAGGAGCAGAGGGGTTCCTTATATATTCAGTAGATTTACTGAAACCGGGTCCGTCATTGGCAGATCTGCCAGTGGTACGTGAGTTTACGGATGTATTCCCAGACGAGATTCCAGGGTTACCTCCAGCCCGAGAGGTAGATTTCAGCATTGATCTTATACCAGGTACAGTCCCTATATCTCGAGCTCCCTATAGAATGGCGCCTATTGAATTGAAAGAATTGAAAGAACAGCTCGAAGATTTATTGGCCAAGGGTTACATCAGACCGAGTGTATCTCCTTGGGGTGCTCCGGTATTATTTGTTCGAAAGAAAGACAGTTCGATGAGATTGTGTATTGATTACCGACAACTAAACAAGGCAACAGTGAAGAACAAAT
The DNA here is from genome assembly GCF_025594145.1 of Primulina tabacum. Taxonomy (NCBI): domain Eukaryota; kingdom Viridiplantae; phylum Streptophyta; class Magnoliopsida; order Lamiales; family Gesneriaceae; genus Primulina; species Primulina tabacum. Next base: position 15,725,479 of record NC_134556.1, read on the forward strand.
ATCCATTGCCTCGTATCGACGACTTATTTGATCAGTTGCAGGGATCCTCTGTCTATTCCAAGATCGATCTGAGATCTGGATATCACCAGCTGAGAGTCCGAGATGTTGATATACCGAAGACAGCATTCCGAACCAGGTACGGACATTATGAATTCATTGTCATGCCTTTCGGTTTAATGAATGCTCCAGCGGTGTTTATGAGTTTGATGACCCGTATCTTTCAGATGTATCTAGATGAGTTTGTTATTGTTTTTATTGATGATATTTTGGTATATTCCAAGAGTAAGGTTGATCATGCCGAGCATTTAAGAATTGTGTTGCAGACATTGAGAACAGAGAAATTGTATGCTAAACTGTCAAAGTGTGAGTTTTGGTTGAGACAGGTTGTCCTTTTGGGTCATATCATATCTGGAGACGGTATATCTGTGGATCCGAGTAAAGTTGAAGCTGTGATCAATTGGCCTAGACCGACTTCTGTACCAGAGATACATAGTTTCATGGGTCTAGCAGGATACTACCGACGATTTATCAGAGATTTCTCCAGTATAGCGAAACCGATTACCCAGTTGACAAAGAAGAATGCGCTATTTGTGTGGTCCGAAGCCTGTGAGTCTAGCTTTTTAGAGTATAAAAAACGACTGACTAGTGCTCCAGTGTTGACTATACCTTCAGGTACTGGTGATTTTGTCGTATATTTTGATGCATCTCACAGAGGGCTAGGATGTATTCTTATGCAGCGAGGACATGTGATCGCATAAGCCTCAAGCCAGTTGAAGCCACACGAGATTCGTTATCCAATTCATGATCTTGAATTGGCGGCCATTGTCTTTGCATTGAAGATCTGGCGTCACTATCTTTATGGCGAGAAGTTTGAAATCTACTCTGATCACAAAAGCCTGAAGTATCTGTTTTCTCAGTCAGAGTTAAACATGAGATAGCGAAGATGGCTTGATCTACTGAAAGATTTTGATTGCGAGATCAAATATTATCCAGGGAAGTCAAATGCAGCAGCGGATGCCTTGAGTCGAAAGGTATGTTCCCTATCCTTATCGACGATAGGTGTTTCGAATTTAGTTGAGGATTGCTGTTTATCTGGTTTAGCATTTGACACAGATAGTAGACCATTGAGACTTGCTACGATTCAAGTTGAGCCAGATTTGATTATGGGAATTAAAGCAGCACAAAGAACTGATCCGAATATTCAGAAGTCGATTCAGATGGTCAGATCAGGACATCAGTCAGAATATCAGGTACATGATCATATTTTGTATGTGAATAATCGTCTTGCCGTGCCAGATGTTCCAGATTTGAAACAACAGATATTGTCAGAAGCGCACTGTAGTCGGTTCAGTATTCATCCTGGTGGCAGGAAGATGTACAACGATTTGAAGACATAGTTCTGGTGGAAACAGATAAAGTCAGATATTGCAGAGTTTGTGTCTAAGTGCTTAAATTGCCAACAGGTGAAGGCCGAGAGGAAGAAGCTCGGAGGTTTACTTCAGAATTTAGCTATTCCTGAATGGAAATGGGATCATATTTCCATGGATTTCGTTACCAAGTTACCACGATCATCCCGGGGCTATGATGCGATTTGGGTCATTATTGACAGATTGACCAAATCAGCTTGTTTTATTCCGTACAGAATGACGTACCGACATGATCAGATGGCCAAGATATATATCAGAGAGGTAGTCAGACTGCATAGTGTGCTGAAGTTGATTTTATCAGATCGTGATCCCCGATTCACTTCACATTTCTGGCACAGTCTGCAGTAGGCTCTAGGTACGACATTACACCTAAGTACTGCTTATCATCCCCAGACAGACGGACAGTCAGAGCGGACTATCCAGACCTTAGAGGATATGCTGAGAGCTGTGGTGCTAGATTTTGGTATCAGTTGGCAAAATTCACTACCACTTTGTGAATTCTCGTACAACAACAGCTATCAGACGAGCATTGAGATGGCTCCGTTTGAGGCTTTATACGGCAAGAAGTGTAGATCTCCACTGTACTGGGATGACATCTCAGAGGTACCAGAACTTGGGCCTGATATGATACGTGAAATGATCGAAAAAGTAAAGATCATTCAGAAGAGAATGAAGACAGCGCAAGATAGACAGGCTAAGTATGCGAACATCAGGCGTACACCGTTGGTATTTGAACAGGGAGACAGAGTATTTTTGAAGATTTCTCCTTTTAGAGGCATTGTCATATTTGGCAAACGCGGGAAGTTATCTCCTATATACATCGGTCCGTACGAGATTCTTGAGAAGATTGGCGATCGAGCATATCGACTTGCTCTTCCTCCTTCTTTATATGGGATACATGACGTTTTTCATGTATCGATGCTGCGTTGTGGGGACCCGGACGCTAATCATGTTCTTAATCATCATTAGGACTAATTAATCAATTATAAAACAGGGTCTAAATTTTTTTTAAAAATGCGGAACGTAGTGAAATAAAACGTATATACATCTCAGTATAAAAGTACAAGTCTTGTACCACATACATTTATTCAACTAAGGGTTAACAGCTAATATCACGTGTCTAACCCTATCTCTAATCCAAGTCCAGAGCCTCCACTCTAATCACGATCTCTCTTCATCTCCTCAACCCTGAACCTGTCCCACCTGTTGTCATGCACACATACAAAACAAGACAACAGCCGGATAACTCCGGTGAGAATAAATCCCAGTATAAACAATGTAAACATGCAATCATATAAAAACATATACATACGCATAAATAAGATATCATTAACATGTAGCAACTCAACCAACATGAATGATATAAACACTGTAAATCAACATGTCATCACAGACTCGACTCGAACAACGCGTCGTCTCAGACTCGACTCAACTCTAACCTAGGGATCCCAATGTCTGGATATTGATAATTATATCGAATCTCAGTCGATAGGAATGAATCAACCCTAAACGGCATCGATATAATTCATATATCCAGTGTCTGGGCGAAACAGCCGCAGAATTGACGAATCAGTCAAGAATTAAGTGAATCAGCAAATAACTAGACGAATCAGCCAGTAATTAAGCGAATCAACCAAAGTTTAGACGAATTAGTCTATAACTAGACGAATCAACCAATAACCAGACTAATCTGCCGGTGACTAGGCGAATCAACCAATGGCTAAACAACTAGTAGTCAATACATGCAATGGCTATAAATCAATAGACTACAAACATCAATCTCATCGATTACAAATATCAATGCAATAAACTAAGTATGTGATTTAGGGAAACTCGAGTCAAACCTCACTCGTGTTGTGCAATCCCAACTCAACATTAATTTATACCTTTCTTTCTGATACTCTGACTCTGTCGAAGTCTCGAACTCAAAGCCTGTCAATACTCAATCTGACAATAATAATATTGAGGGTACGGTATCAATACACCACTCAATCAATACTGGATATAATCAGAATTCAATCAAATTTTGTTTCAACAATATAATGTCATAATTTCAATATATCCAGCACTACTATATCAGTCAGATATCAATTCCAACACCTCATAATCGATAACAATTTAATTTTTGATATCAAATCGACTCCAAAACTACTCTGAAAATCATTACAATTTCATATGGTATCTGTTCTCGTGGATAAACTTCTCGGCAGCTCCCGCATATGCGCGACTTATCTCCGTGCATATGCGCGAGGTCCTCTGGACTTCGCTTGTACAGGCTCGCGCATATGCGCGACTCACTTCGCGCATATGCGCGAGGTCCTCTGCCCACGTCGCGCATATGCGCGCATCTGTGCTGCGCATATGCGCGAGGGCTACTGTTCCTCGCACATTTTCATGCATTTCTCGACTTTTCCGGTCCGATCCTTCCCGTCTATAAACATATCAATTATCCCCCAAATCATTTCAGATTACGGTAATCGAATTCTCTGGACTTACATGCATAGATACATGCCTGATGCTTCTCATGTCATTCAGCCTGATGAGGCCGAGCTTGACGATACACTGAGTTATTCTGAGCAACCATTACAGATTTTGGATCGAAAAGAAAAACAGCTCAGAACAAAGACTATTCCGCTAGTGAAAGTTCAGTGGAGTCGTCATGGCACTGAAGAAGCGACTTGGGAAACAGAATCATAGATGAAACAGAGATATCCCGATCTATTTTCATGATGTGAGTATTTATTCAGTTTTGATGATATTGTTTCTGTTATATACTTTGTATAGATTATCTGCGAGTTCGAGGACGAACTCATATCTAAGAGGGGGAGAAATGTAATGCCCGAGATTTTTGTTTGATACGTTTGAATTGTTATGTATTATGACTAAAGGCGATGGAAGAACAGACGGGGAGAAACGACGTGCAAAACTTGAATACATTGATAAAGAGAGACCGCACCCGCGCTTAGTATTCTACCGCACCCGCGGTTGTGGCTCCTTAAATGTGGAAGATTTACAGTAGGGTGAACGCACCCGCGGTGAAAACAGGACCGCACCCACGGTCGTCGATTTTGAAAAATTGGAAGTGGATGCTGTGAGCTGACCGCACCCGTGGTCAGGAAGGAGCGCACCCGCGGTGCTCTGTGCGAGAAATCCACCTTTGATTCTTATGTTGACACATGTCTTACTAAGTATATGTGTAAGCTTCTCTTTAGCACTTCCATTAGTCAAGGACCGAGAGTTTCTCCATAACACAATTCTTCAAAGCTTCTTCATAGCTTGGAATCCTGATTGTGTACAAACCGGTTACCCGATTTTCAATCCGAGCTAAGATTCTTGATTTCCTTATCACAAGCTTCAAGAGGATGTAAGTTGATTAGGCTCTGCTTGGATGATACTTGTGTGTTGGGGAAATCATGATTTAAGTTATATTACGTGTTCTTGATATTAGGAGGATTATATAATAGAAAACGGATCGAAGAAATAATATCGTATATGATTGTTCTAAATTTCCAGCATAGATATATTCTGAGTTTCTGCAGATTTTGAGATGCTATTGAGTATATTATATTGGTTATGAGTTGAGGATTATGACTCGTTGATATGTATTGATATTTGAGTTATCGGTATATCGAGAATCCGCCGTTATGCCGTCGAAATGAATTGAAATGAAATATTGGTTCCTATGTATATTGTTATGTACTAGAGATCGATAGAATGCACATTGACTATGCCATTTCAGATTTGTATTGGCAACTTTGACATCGAGACTTCAACATCGACAAAGATTGAACGACAAGAGAGGTATAATTCATGTGAATTCGGGCAGATACAACTCGAATGAGATTCGATTTGAGTTTCCCAAAATCACATACTTGTTATGTTTGTACTTTATATTGATTTATATATATGTACTTAGATAGGAGAGTCATTGGTAGATACGACAATTTTCTAAACATTCGGTGATATCGAAGCATAGGGGAAGATTCACTCCGATTGTAGAATTCGATACAGACAGGACCAAAGTTTAGGAATAAGATGTAACGCCACCCTGATTGGGAGAGTAGGTGGGAGACCTGTTACATCTTATTCACACCGGGATCCCTAGAATTAGATATGAATTGAGTCAAAGATATGAGTTTGAATCACATTGCTTGACTTATTCTGATTATGTTTTATAGCCTATAAGATGTATTGTTGTTGATTACATCCATGATAGTATGTTCATGATTTATATTGTGTATATGCATGTATACATGTTTTATACTGGGATTTGTTCTCACCGGAGTTTCCGGCTTTTGTTTTTGTCTGTATGTGTGCATAACGACAGGTGGGACAGGATCTGGGTCGCGACAGAGATGAGAGATCGAGATAGCGTGGAGATTACGGGCATAGAAGAAGACTACTAGTGGTTTCTTACTAGACATGTACTACGTGTGGTGTGTAGTTAGTATTGAACACTAGTTTGTATACCTTTGAAATGAAACAAGATATGTATTTATGTTTGTCGAAATAAAGGAGAGAAAGTTATTGTGCTTGATTTATATACATTTGATTTAATGATAAAAGAAAAATTTTGACCCACATTTTCTAGCAAATATCCAATTAATCCCAAAAAGAATTGAGTTAGAGCCCGGGTCCCCACATTGGTTGTGCAGTTTTCATGCTAGTCAAAGCTGCACGTATTTGGTGGAATGCCACTAAGGTAGGTGTTGATGTTCCGGCATTAAAGTAGCAAGATTTCACGGATCTTTTCTATGACAAGTATTTCCGGGATGCACTTCGAGCTTGGAAGGTGACTGAGTTTTTAGAGCTTCGGCAAGGAGGTATGAATGTTGATGAGTACATCTTGAAGTTCGAAGACGGCTGTCTGTTTGCTCCATACATTGCCTCAAATGACAAAGACAAGGGTGCTCATTTTATTAGATGACTTCGAGCAAAGATCAGGAGGAACATCAATATGTCTAAGGCGGTGACATTTAAAGAGATTGTGGCTAAAGCATTGTTAGCCGAGCAAGATGAGAAGGATATTGCTAGAGAGAGACAGGCGAGGCACCAGGCTATTTCTCAAAGAGGTCAAGGTTCGAGCCAAAGAGGATGTAAGGCTCGAGATTTATTAGTTTTCATTGATGTGATATTCGGAAGATATGAGTATTCATGACATGTAATGAGAGGCACTGAATGAGATTATGAAGGGTTGCATAAAGTCTGGACCGCACCCGCGCTACGAACAAGACCGCACCCGCGGTTGAGGGACAGAGAGTTGGAGATTAATTACAGAAGTGACCGCACCCGCGGTGAAGAAGTATCGCACCCGCGGTGCATGGCCAGTAGTGGATGAAAGTTGCTACTGAAAATTGAGCGCACCCGCGGTGCTAGAAAAACCGCAGCCGCGGTGTTGTACCAGTAGGGTCAGCGCACCCGCGTTAAAAGACAGAGCGCACCCGCGGTCGAAGCTTTCGGAAAAGTTGATGTATATCATTACACTGAGCGCACCCGCGGTTAGGGAATGAGCGCACCCGCGGTGCGACGTGCAACATGAAAAATAAGCCACGTTTCCTGGTGTTCCATACAGTATATATATAAGAATTGCACGCCTTTCCTTCACAAAATTCAGAAAAGGGTCGAAGCTTTGAGAGAAAAATCCTTACGCCTTCGTAGATTTGTGATTGTGAAAGATCAGCCCGTTAGAATTTTAATCCGATTTCAGTACTGTGTTTCTATCGACGCAGGCTACAACTGGACGTAAGTTTTGTTACATTTAGACATGATTTGAATTTATGATATCGTCAGAATTGAATACGAATCAGATATGATGTTTATGCTACAGTAGACATTGTATAATAGAAGTCAGATTAAAGAATAGATTGGTTATGCAATTGTTATGATTTTCGAAAGATATTGATTGAGATTTGAAATCAGAGTAGTGTTGTTACTGATTTTGAATATACCGATATTGAAATTATGAGTTGTACTGGTATTGATTATGAATTCTGGTAATATATTTGTGATGTTGGGATTGACGGGATTATCGAGATTTCATTGTTATGCCGTTGAAACATCAGTTGATTTAGATTGATCGGATTCAGTAATGATCTCGAGTGTATCGTGATATCGTTTATATGAATTAGATTGTACCTTGTTCAGATATGGATTAGATTATATATTGAATTGAGTATTGATCAGAACAGGTTTTGAATCGAATTATATACTGATATTGTATTTAGGCAATTGTCATTGCTAGACTGCTTATGGATAGATGGGAATACAAGACTTCATCTTCGTCAGACCGGGAAGACAAAGGTATAATTCATGTGAATTCGGGAGATACGACTCGAATCAGAATTGGTTGGAGTTTCCCTAAATCACATACTAGATTTATTATTTATATTTGATTATGATTATGTCTTGTTTATAGATTTATATTCAAGCAGTGAGATAGGAGAGTCATTGGCAGACTTGCTAAACTAGACGTTCGGTGGTATCGACGCTTCGGATCAAAATCAATCCGATTGTAGACATTCGATACAGACGGGGCCAAAGTCTATGAATAAGACATACAGTTACCCCGATTGGGAGGGTTGGTGACAGACAGTGACGTCTTATTCACACCGGGATCCCTAGAGTTAGAGTCGAGTCGAGTCAAGACATGAATTGAATTGAGTTGCATGCTTATGTTATTTTGGTTTCAGAGATTATGGAACCCATTGTCACTGCATGCTTATTTTGATTTAGTTTCATAGACTATGAAACCTATTGTTATGAATTCTATGATTGATAATATGCTTTATGATTTATATTGTGTACATGCATGTATACATGTTTTATACTGGGATTTATTCTCACCGGAGTATCCGGCTGTTGTCTTGTTTTGTATGTGTGCATGACAACAGGTGGGACAGGATCGGGGTCAAGAAGATGATGAGAGAAGATGAGTTAGAGTGGTGATTCCGGACTTATTGTAGACTTGGTTTAATATTTGAAATTTAGTAGTTGAACCTTAGACTAATTTGAATAATTGTTGTACATTATTGTACTTTTATACTGAGATGTATATTAGTTAAATTCCATTACGTCCCGCAGTTACATTTTAAAAAAAAAAAAAAATTTAGACCCTGTTTAACTTAATTGATAATTAAATACAAAAGATGATAAGAAGATGATTAGCGTCCGGGTCCCCACAACAGGTGGTATCAGAGCTTTAGATCCGATAGATGGAGATAGAAGAGAATGAGCGGGGTAGATAGATTGAGTTTTCTTTCCTTGCATGTGATTGCTAGCATGAGATTTATTTTAATGTTGATTTACATTGTGTATGCTAGCATGAGATTATGTTTTACTGCTTTGAAATACATGGTTACCTGATTATATGATTTGAGTTGGTATTATGTATTATTGAGTATGAATCAGATCTGATTCATGATCAGCAGTAAGATGATCAGAGAAAGATTGGAACAGATTTGTAGTATTTGAGTACTAATGTTTTGATAAGCAGATATACCTCCTCGAAGAATTCCAGAAAGGGGTAGTACTTCGATTGAACAGATAGATGTATCAGAAACTCAGATGGAAATTTAGTTGGAAGAATTTCAGTTATTTCAGCCGCCGATTCTGAGTGGTGTCGAGACGTCTGAAGATTGTGAGAACTGGTTTGATGACATAGAAATACTGTTTGATTTACTTGATTATTCAGATGAGCAGAGAATTAAACTGATATTCCACCAGTTACGAGAGACCGCAAGGAGTTGGTGGATTAAAAGTAAAAGAATGCTAGAACTGAGAGGTACAGTGATTTCGTGGGAAATATTCAGAACTGAATTTTATCGAAGATTTTTCTCAGTTTCGTACGGGGAGGACAAGAAAGCAAAGTTTGAGAATTTGAGACAAGGTCAACTGAATATTGAAGGATATGTTGCTAAATTCTCTACTCTACTGCGTTTTGCTCCTCAAGTAGCTGGGAATGATGAAGCTGTAGCTGAGCAGTTTATCAGAGGATTGAACTCGGAGATAGTTGCATTGATGAATATGCAGCGACCTTATCATTTTGCTGATGCCTTGAGTAGAGCGAAGAGAGCGGAGGCAAGTCTGATTAGACAACTAAAAAGGGTGTGTGCGATGCAACCCCAGACACAGCAATCCCCTCTCCGATTTGATCGCGGCAGCACGAGTGGAAAGCAAGATTTGCTGAAAGCTCGAAAGAAGCCATTCAAGAAGTTAGGGAGCGGATTGAGTGGTTCGTCTAGCTCCAGTGGTTCTAGCCCGAGTTATGTCGGAGTTTATTGCAGAACTTGCGGAGGGAGACATCCCACAGAGCAATGTAAGGGAGTGACTAGTAGTTGCCATATTTGTAGACAGCCGGGACACCTTGCTAGAGTTTGTCCTCAGAGAAATTCCCGAAGATTTTAAGGAGCAGAAGACTGAGGAACAGACACCGGACACACCTGATGATATAGTGGCAGGTACTGTACTTTTATGATTATATTGCATAGGTATCGATATATACTAATGAATTCCCTACGATTATCTTTGACTGAGTTGCATTGAGATATGCTGTATCTGTTGAGTCTGATTGTACTGTAGTATTGATTCCCTTACTTTTTGGGAAAGAAAGATTGATATCAGAGATTTCTGTGAAATATTGTATAATACAGTAGGATGAGAATGAGGTCGAGTTAGATTATGATGTACTTGTGTTTCTGATTTGACCGCATTATTGATATTAATATGCTGAACAAGTACAGAACTATTGTAGATTCAGTCCAGAAAAATATAAGATTCAGACCAGATAGGAATGATGAGTAACAATTCCTCGGTAAGGATTCTAGATCTAGAATTCCTTTGATATCTGTATTGTTTATGACTCGATTAATACAGAAAGGAGCAGATGGTATCCTTATGTATTCAGTGGATGTACTGAAATCGAGCCTAGCATTGGCAGATTTTCCAGTGATGTACGAGTTGGCTGATGTTTGCCAGATAAGATTCCAGATTTGTTTTGTATTAGGAAGATAGATTTCAGAATTGAATTGATACCAGGTACGGGTTGTGTTTTAGAATTCAGTACAGAATGATATTCAATGTGCAGAATGTCACTGAATGAAAGGAAAGAATTGAAAGATCAGTAGAAGAGTACGGGCCAGGAGTTACATTTGATTTAGTGTTTCTCGATGACATATTTCAGTATGTTCAGAGATATTCTGCTGATTTCATGCTCGTAGTATCTATGACATTTTGATATATTTGTAGCGTTTGATTGATTGAATCGAATATCTGAAGATTGTATTGAATACTCTGAGAACTGTGATTATTATATGCAGAAATTATTCAGATAAGAATCTTGCTTAAAAACAGATTGTAGTCAGAATAAGCGATATCTGAAGTCAATATACCGATTGATTTTGACACAGTAGAGATCAGAATCAGTGACTGAGAATAATACTGATATCAGAAATTTCAGAAATGTCAGAATTGTCAGAAATTTATTTTGGTCTGAATTGACAGATTTTCGTATACGATTGTTATTTTGTGTCTGCCTGAGTATGGTTATATTTCTACAGCCGTATTTGATACAGATCAATGTGAACCGTTGAGATTATATACAGTTCAATCCGAATCAGAGTTGAATTCGAGAATTTCAGTAGATCAGAAATATAATCAGAATGATCAGAGCTTAATTTCGATAATCAGAGCAGAGCATCGACAGGGGGACATATATGAGATTTTTACTGTACGAAAATGATTATCTTATAATGTCAAATGTTTCAGAATTGTACAACAGAATTTCATATCGATAATCAGAACCGAATACCAGGTAGGTATTTTTCTTTAATTTATATTACTAATTGATTGTTTATACCAAATAATTCGAATTGGAAGTGACAGACAGGGTCAGAAGCGCACATAAATGGATTCAGTAGTCGTTCAGGTAACAGAAAGTAGATGATAATTCGAACAGATAGTTTTGATATAGACAGATTAAATCAGTTATGACAGAATTTGTACTGAAATGTTGGCAGAATTTGTACTGAAATGTCTGAATCGCCAATAAATGAAGATAGAAAAATAGAAATCAGAAGAGTTATTACAGAATTGGTATATTTCTGACTAGACATGGGGGGGTATAATTCGATGAATTTCGTAATAAGACCACTATAATACCTTCTAGATTGTGATATGATATGATTGTGATTGACAGATTGTTCAATCTATATCTATTAGTTTGTACAAGATGACGTACAAACATGACCAAATGACACAGATCAATGTCAAAGAAATGGTCAGATTGATCAGAATGTAGAACTAGACTATATCAGATTGTGATTTTGATTGAGTTTGTAATTGTGGCAGAACATACCATGAACCCATTCAAATATTATCCACAGACTGACAGATAGCCAGAGTGTACTATCCAGATATTAGAAGATAATTAGGGAGTGGCAGTGCTGGATGCTAGCACCGGTTGATATGACATATTGTCGCTGTGTGAATTATTGTACGATCATAGTCATAAGATAACCAGATGGATAATGAAATTGTTACAGACGATACATTGTACAGTGAGTACTGCAGATTTCTTTTGTATAAGAATAACATCTCGGAGATACCTGAGATAAGATTTGATACGGTCAGAGATATGACAAAGAAAATGTAGCTAATTCAGAAGAGAATGAAGATAGCTCAGACTAGACAGACTTAATACGCCAACGTCGGATGATGACGATTAGTATTTGGGGCCGAAGATTTAATATATCCTTGACTGGGATAAACAGATCTGATATCAGCGAAGGATATTGATTTGGTATGAGCTGTTGATTGGTATATACAGATGTTGTATAGCCAGTATTACGAGATCGATTCTAGTAGAGTTACTTCAAGTGGTATTGTGATATGGTACTTCTTGAATTAATATTTCCGATTGGAATCAGAATCAGTAGAAATAAGCAGCTCAGAAACAACGACTATTTCGCTTGTGAAAGTCCAGTAGAGCTGACAGGGCATAAAAGAGACTATCTGAAAGACAGAACTTGTCATGAGATTAAAATTTCGGAATGGATTCATTGAGACGAGTTTCTGAATTAAACTCTGTATACATTCCTTCTGATATGTCTGAATTGATTACTTGCGATTTCGAGGACGAAATCATTTCTTAGAGGGGGAGAAATGTAAGGCTCGAGATTTATTAGTTTTCATTGATGTGATATTCGGAAGATATGAGTATGCATGACATGTAATGAGAGGCACTGAATGAGATTATGAAGGGTTGCATAAAGTCTAGACCGCACCCGCTCTACGAACAAGACCGCACCCGCGGTTGAGGGACAGAGAGTTGGAGATTAATTACAGAAGTGACACCGCACCCGCGGTGAAGAAGTACCGCACCCGCGGTGCATGGACAGTAGTGGATGAAAGTTGCTACTGGAGATTGAGCGCACCCGCGGTGTTGTACCAGTAGGGTCAGCGCACCCGCGTTAAAAGACAGAGCGCACCCGTGGTCGAAGCTTTCGGAAAAGTTGATGTATATCATTACACTGAGCGCACCCGCGGTTAGGGAATGAGCGCACCCGCGGTTAGGGAATAAGCCACGTTTCCTGGTGTTGCATGCAGTATATATATAAGAATTGCAGGCCTTTCTTTCACAAAATTCAGAAAAGGGTCGAAGCTTTGAGAGAAAAATCCTTACGCCTTCGTAGATTTGTGATTGTGAAAGATCAGCCCGTTAGAATTTTAATCCGATTTCAGTACTGTGTTTCTATGGACGCAGGCTACAACTGGACGTAAGTTTTGTTACATTTAGACATGATTTGAATTTATGATATCGTCAAAATTGAATACGAATCAGATAAGATGTTTATGCTACAGTAGACATTGTATAATAGAAGTCAGATTAAAGAATAGATTGGTTATGCAATTGTTATGATTTTCGAAAGATATTGATTGAGATTTGAAATCAGAGTAGTGTTGTTACTGATTTTGAATATACCGATATTGAAATTATGAGTTGTACTGGTATTGATTATGAATTCTGGTACTATATTTGTGATGTTAGGATTGACGGGATTATCGAGATTTCATTGTTATGCCGTTGAAACATCAGTTGATTTAGATTGATCAGATTCAGTAATGATCTCGAGTGTATCGTGATATCGTTTATATGAACTAGATTGTACCTTGTTCAGATATGGATCAGATTATATACTGAATTGAGTATTGATCAGAACAGGTTTTGAATCGAATTATATACTGATATTGCATTTATACAATTGTCATTGCCAGACTGGTTATGGACAGATGGGAATACAAGACTTCGTCTTCGTCAGACCGGGAAGACAAAGGTATAATTCATGTGAATTCGGGAGATACGACTCAAATCAGACTTGGTTGGAGTTTCCCAAAATTACATACTAGATTTATTAATTATATTTGATTATGATTGTCTTGTTTATAAATTTATATTTAAGTAGTGAGATAGGAGAGTCATTGGTAGACTTGCTAAACTAGACGTTCGGTGGTATCGACGCTTCGGATAAGATTCAATCCGATTGTAGACATTCGATACAGATGGGGCCGAAGTCTAGGAATAAGACGTACAGTTACCCCGATTGGGAGGGTAGGTGACAGACAGTGACATCTTATTCACACCGGGATCCCTAGAGTTAGAGTCGAGTCGAGTCAAGACATGAATTGAATTGAGTTGCATGCTTATGTTATTTTGGTTTCAGAGATTATGGAACCCATTGTCACTGCATGCTTATTTTGATTTAGTTTCATAGACTATGAAACCTATTGTTATGAATTCTATGCATGATAATATGCTTTATGATTTATATTGTGTACATGCATGTATACATGTTTTATACTGGGATTTATTTTCACCGGAGTATCCGGCTGTTGTCTTGTTTTGTATGTGTGCATGACAACAGGTGGGACAGGATTGGGGTCAAGAAGATGATGAGAGAAGATGAGTTAGAGTGGTGATTCCGGACTTATTGTAGACTTGGTTTAATACTTGAAATTTAGTAGTTGAACCTTAGACTAATTTGAATAATTGTTGTACATTATTGTACTTTTATACTGAGATGTATATTAGTTAAATTCCATTACGTCCCGCACTTACATTTTAAAAAAAAAACATTTTTAGACCCTGTTTATCTTAATTGATAATTAAATCCAAAAGATGATTAGAAGATGATTAGCGTCCGGGTCCCCACAGAGGACAAGGCAGTTACAAGGGGAAAGGCAAGATAGAGCTGAGTTCTAAAGCACCGACAGTCCCGTTTGACCCAGATAAGTCATTTTGTCCCAAGTGCATTAGGCTACATAGGGATGAATGCAGGTTTGGTACTCACACATGCTACCGATGTGGTACTGTAGGCCATATCGCCAAGGACTGTCCGAGAGGATCGAGTAAACAGAAGGTGTAGGGTCGCATCTTCACCATGACGAAAGAAGGTATAAACCATGATTCTTCTGTGATCTCTAGCACTATCTTAATTTCAGGCAGAGTAGCTACGACATTGATTGATACAAGTGCTACTCATTCTTTTATGTCTGAACTATTTTTGAGATCATTGAGTTTAGTTCCTTCTGTTCTTCCCCTTTAGTTTAATGTTGTATTGCCTTTTGGGGATGTGTTTTGCCCGACGTCTATTATGTATGCGTGTACTGTTCAAATTGATGAGTGAGTGGTTTATGCCAATTTGATTGTTATTCCGATGGTTGCGTTTGATATTATACTTGGCATGGATTGGCTATCAACTTACCGTGCAGTGATTGATTGCGTTGCCAAGAAGGTGAAATTTGTAGATGATGAAAATAAGGAAGGTATGCTCGCCAGTGCAGATACTTCGCTGGTCCTTACTTTTATTTCATGTCTTGAGGCTAAGAAGTTGTTGTTTAGAGGTTGTGATGGGTTTTTGGCTTTGATTGTTGATATGGATAGAATTGTGAAGTTGAATATTGATGATATTGATGTTGTGAGAGAGTTCCCTGATGTATTTGAAGATTATGTGCCGGGTTTACCGCCGGACAGAGATGTAGAGTTTGTGATTGATCTAGTCCCCGGGACGGTTCCTATTTCTAAGGCTCCGTATAGAATGGCCCCTACAGAGATGAACGAATTGAAGACGCAGTTGCAGGATCTATTGGATAAAGTTTTTATTCGGCCGAGTTCTTTGCCTTGGGGAGCTCCGGTTCTTTTCGTCAAGAAGAAAGACGGGTCTTTGTGGCTGTGCATTGATTACAGAGAAATCAACAAAGTGACGATTAAGAATAAATATCCGTTGCCACGGATAGACGACCTTTTTGACCAACTGCAGGGGGCTACAGTATTTTCGAAAATTGATTTGCGATCTGGCTATTATCAGTTGAAAGTTAGGGAGTCTGATATCCCTAAAACTGCGTTTCGGACCTGGTATGGTCATTACGAATTTCTTGTGATGTCGTTCGGTTTGACTAATGCTCCTTCAGTATTCATGGATCTTATGAACCGAGTGTTCAAGCCGTATTTGGATAGCTTTGTCATTGTTTTCATCGATGATATATTGGTTTATTCCAAGACAAGAGAGCTTCATGCAGAACATCTTAGAGTTGTCCTTCAATTGTTGAGAGAGAAGAGGTTGTATGCTTAGTTGAAGAAATGTGAGTTCTGGTTGGAGCAGATTTCTTTCTTACCACTGTATCTTAGGTACGCAGTTTTCTTGGTTTGGCGGGTTATTATCGTCGTTTTATTTCAGACTTTTCCAAGATTGTCCTGCCATTAACCAACCTGACGAGGAAGACTGTGAAGTTTGAGTGGTCCAATGAATGCCAAAGTGGATTCCAGGACTTGAAAGATAGGTTGACGACAGCTCCGGTACTTGCATTGCCCAGTGCTACAGAGGATTTTGTTGTTTATACCGATGCATCGAAGAAGGGTCTTGGTGCAGTGCTGATGCAACGTGGAAAGGTTATAGCCTATGCTTCTCGTCAGTTGAAGGACTACAAGAAAAATTATCCTACGCATGATCTAGAACTGGCAGCTGTGGTTTTCGCCCTTAAAATCTGGAGACACTATTTATATGGCGAGAAGTGTGAAATTTTCATGGACCACAAGAGTTTAAAGTATTTGTTTTCTCAGAAAGAACTCAATATGCGACAGAGACGGTGGTTAGAGCTTGTCAAAGATTATGATGTGACGATTAGTTACCACCCTGGGAAGGCGAATGTTGTAGCGGATGCATTGAGCCGTAAGTCAAGTTCCTCTTTTAGTTCTATGATTCAGAAGCCGTTGTTGTTAGACTTGCAACGAGAAGAGATAGTTTTGGTAGTACCGAGAACTATTGCTCGCTTTTCAGCGTTGACCATTCGGCCTACATTGACGGACAGGATCCGTAGAGAGCAGGCCAATGATGCACAGTTGATAGAGATGAGAGCCAGAGCAGAAGAGAGAGGTAATTCAGAGTTTGGGATGAATAGAGATGGTTTAATGACATTCAAAGGCCGTATATGTATTCCTACTAGTGATGATATTCGGCGAGTCGTCTTGACAGAGGCACATACCGCGCCATACTCGATACATCCAGGTGGTACCAAGATGTATCAGGATCTTCGTAGGCTCTATTGGTGGCCAGGTATGAAGAAGGCTATTGCCATGTTTATTTCTCAGTGTCTAACTTGTCAGCAGGTGAAAATCGAACACCAGAAACCTGCTGGGACATTGCAGTCATTGCCGATTCCTCAATGGAAATGGGAGCACATTACAATGGACTTTGTGATTGGTCTTCCTAGAACGCAGAAAAGCTATAACTCTATTTGGGTTATCGTTGATTGGTTGACCAAGTCAGCGCATTTTCTCCCAGTCAAGACAACGTATTCGATGAACCAGTATGCCAAAGTGTACATAGCAGAGATTGTTAGACTTCATGGTGTTCCTGTGTCGATTGTGTCTGATCGTGACCCTATATTTACTTCAGAGTTTTGGAAGAGTTTGCACAGAGCCTTGGGTACACGGTTAGCATTCAGTACAGCATATCATCCCCAGAGCGACGGTCAATCAGAGAGAGTTATTCAGATTTTGGAGGATATGCTCAGAGCTTGTACTATCGACTATCCTGGTAGTTGGGATTCCAAATTGCCTCTTGTTGAGTTCACGTACAATAACAGTTACCAGACGACAATTGGCATCGCACCGTATGAAGCACTTTATGGCAGAAAATGTAGATCCCCCTTGTATTGGGACGAGATTGGTGGGAGAAAGATGTTGGGTCCAGATTTGGTCTAACAGACAGCTGATGTTGTTGCTGTTATTCAAGAAAGGATGAGGACAGCACAGTCAAGACAGAAGAGTTATGCTGATGTAAGGCGAAGGCCGTTGCAGTTTGAGGTTGGTGATCACGTGTTCTTGAAGATTGCACCTCTTAAAGGTGTGATGCGGTTTGGCAAAAAGGGAAAGTTGAGTCCAAGGTTTATTGGCCCATTTGAGATCTTGGACAGAGTTGGTGATCGAGCTTACAGGTTAGCCTTACCGCCAGATCTTGATAGAGTTCATAATTTTTTTCATGTCTCCATGCTCAGGAAGTATATTGCGAATCCTTCCCATGTTCTTCGTCACGAGCCATTGGATTTGACACCGAATTTGACGTATCAAGAGATTCCAGTCCAGATACTGGATCACAAAGTTAAAGTATTGAAAAACAAAGAGATCGGCATTGTCAAAGTCCTTTGGAGGAATCAATTGATTGAAGAAGCCACGTGGGAACCAGAGGATGAGATGAAAGTAAAGTATCCTGAGCTTTTTGCGCAGTAACGTCAATTTCGAGGACGAAATTTGTTTAAGGAAGTGAGATTGTAATATCCAAGCCTGGTGAACAGTACAGTTTAAGATTTCACACGTTTATTGACTACTTGGTCAAGTTTAAGTATAGTTTGGATGTTAAGAGTTTCGATTTATGATTTATAGTATGGTTGGTTATAGATGACGTGTAGTGTTATAGTAGCGGCGTTACGACTAAATTCATGATAATTTATATATTGATCCAAATGAGGTGAGGCTACTTCCATTAGAAAGATAAGACATAAGGCTATAACTTTCTTGTTTTGGGTTTTGTTCAAATCATTGTGGAAGAAAAGGCAAAAGTGCCCCGAATTGTGTCATGTGTTTCGTTGTTACTCTAGTGACACATGTTGGGAGATTTAGCACAACTTTTCCCTCAGACCTTCAAATGATATGAGGCTAATTGGAGATGCAAGCCAAGACATAGAGCTACAACATTCCTGTTTTCCACTTTTCCTAATTCTTAAGGGAAGAGGCGTTTCAGAAGCGATCTTTGAAGTGGCTGCGCGGAGAGCTTTCCCTGAGCGGGAATAAATGTCCGCCCGGGCGGGCCTTGTTCGAAAATATTGTGTTTTGGCCGTGAGTTCCACGCCCGAGCGGAAAAATATGTTCGCCCGGGCGGCCAGCGATGTTTAAAAAACGTGTTTTTGGTGTTTTAAGATATAAAATCGGTGGAGACTTCACTTTTCTCTTATTTCCCTCATTCCTCTCCACTCTTCTCGAAAATTCAGCTCAAGGGAGAGCTAGGGTTCTTATTCCTTCTTTCATTTCTTTGATTCAAGCATCTTGTTGGGTATTTGAAAGGAGAACAAGATCATTGTAGGTTCAAGCACTAGTAGAAAAATCGCTTTTTACTTCGCGTATTCAATGAAGTAATAAGGTAGTTAATTGCCGAAGTATATGGACGTGAAGTAATAGATGTACCTTTTACTTTGCATAATAACCGAAGTTGTATGATTGAAAATACTGAAGGCTTTGGCCGGTTTTCGAAGGAAAACCGGTCCAGAATTTGACCGGTGCCGAAGTAAGAAATGTGTTTTACTTCATCGATTATTGTAAATAGTGAAGTAATATATTATATATAACTTCGTCTTAATTATTATTTAGCGAAGTAGTTTATAATATTTTACTTCATTATTTACAATAATCGACGAAATAATTCATCTGAAAGACCTCGTAGTTATGTATTTTGATGAGGTAATAGACACAAACAACTTCACAATTTATCCTATTTGTAGAAGTAAATATAATCTATAATTTCAGCATTTATCCTATTTGTTGAAGTATTTTATATTATGTTACTTCACAATTTACATTTAGTGACGAAGTAAGTGGTTCGAAAGACTTCAGTAATTTGTATTTTGATGAAGTAATTGCGCAAAACAACTTCGCTTTTACAGAATAATGTCGAAGTAAATTAATTTTATCACTTCGTCTGATTTCTTATTGACGAAGTATTTAATATTATGTTACTTCATAATTTGCAAATAAAAACGAAGTAATTTACCTGTTACACTTCATTTTTTTTTTATTTTGATGAAGTAATTGTTAAAAAAAGACTTCATAATATATGAATTAATACACTAATATAATTAAACTCATAAATTATCCATCTAAAAATTATTAATATCCACGAATCCACAATTACATATTCATCAATCCACAAGTAACCCAAAAAATATATCCACAAAACCAAAAGTATATCCAAAAATCCACAATGACAAACAAAATATTTGTCCCACATACACCATCCATCTAAGCACCTACATAGGAGTAAACAAATTCACTCCATTCACTTCTGATCCTCGTCATATTGACATTGGGTGTAATATTGGTTCTTGATGCATCCTGCAAACTGAAATTTGAAAAAGAAAATACATTAGATTCTTCTATTTCAAATAAAAATTGACAGATATAAAATATATCAGTACTGGTAGAGGCAGGTTTCATTTGAAAGTACGAACTTATTTCATTTGCATCTTGAAATAACACCAGATAAAAATTCATAACATGTCACCACTCTCCAGCTGAGATAGCGCCTGTTGTTTCCATCTAATCTACATTCATTACAGATTACCCCAATTGCATGAAGATAATTGCACTTACTAAACAAATTTAATCAAGATATTATATAAATAATTTCGAAAAACCACAAAACTTGAAACAAGTCACCACCCAAATAGAAAAATGATGTAGCATATCGAACACCAAGCAAATTTATTTATCCATGGACCAGTAACGCACACATATATAACACATCAAACCGAAAGCATACAAAACACAAACAAAAGGCATAAATTGTCTTTAATTTCCGGTGAAGAAATGCGCGCCCTAAACTCGAATATGCCCCTGCAAATATGTGTCAATTATAATTATTAATACATAAAAAACGTAAGGCAGGATGAGCCGCCAAGCTAGCTAGGAAAATTAAAACTTAATCTTGGAACACAAATATAATTAACCCATGCTTAAAACCAATTATAAGAATTTCTCAGGTATAATATATTTTTTTTCTAAGAACAAGCTGTCACAAAAAAGTAAAACCATATTTATTTGAGGATTAACGTAAAAGAATTAATATATGAGACAATTTTGATATGATTAACATGATGCATGTACCAATAAACGCAGACAACAAGAGTCTCGAGTTCAATCCGATATGAGGGAACCAATGTTAAGTTCCACTCAATTCCTTCAAGATGGTTAGTTGCATTTACATTTGCGTGAGGACAGATATAGACAAAAAAAACAGGAAAAGACAAAACCAGATCACCTTAAACTCCAACAAAATCTGAAGCAACCCAACTTCTTGTTTCAAGAAGCAAAATCAACTTAAAGTAAGAACATATTTAATTTGTGCCACTTGAAAATGATACAAGAATATTGAAAAAATGACAACACTTACAGTCCAGAATCATACTCCCGTATATGATTTCTGGGCTTCAAATTTCTTGATAAAACCAACAACCCACCAAATAAAACAAATGAAAAGAAAGTATTTTAACCAAAACATATATCAGCAATAAACAGAATAAACACAAAAGCTTAAGATTACAACACACAAGATATGAAAATCAGGAACAAAATTTCCTTTTTTTATTACTAATATAAAATATATCACAATGACAACAATTCATCTCAAGCAATTATCTCAACAATAAAATATATCCCAATGACAACACATTATCTCAACAATAAAATATATCTCAACAACAACACATTATCTCAACAATAAAATATATCCCAATGGCAACACATTATCTCAACAATAAAATATATCTTAATGACAACAATTCATCTCAATCAATCAACAAATTTATCCCAAGAAGAAACTCACCATCTTCTTCAACTAGTGGATCATCGGAATCGACTATCTCTTTCATGTACCTCATCACACAATATCCACACTCAACCGAACCACTTTGTTTCAGATTACCCTATAATGGAATTGAAAAGTTAATGCAACAATCACAATTAACTCTACACTCAACTCAAGCCCATAAAAATAAAACATACTTCTTATTTATTTTTGAGAAAGAAAGCAACGTCCTGATCTTGATAAAAAAAAACTAAATAGTTTAAGATTAGCAAAAACCTTTTTTGGCGAGTTCAGAAGATGCAAATCAACAGCCTACTTAAATGAATCAAAGCTGGAATTTGAGCCCAATGTTTACCAAGATCCGAGCTTGAACTAATCGCCATCGCTCTCGAGGTTGTGACACACCGGAATCTCTCCGGAGTTACTATTCACGACCTGAAAATAAACCAAAAAATACCCAAGCAAAACAGACCAAAAACTCACCAAAATGGGACAGAAACTGCGTGCGGTTCAGGTTGCAAAATCACCAATGATTCAAGCTTATTTTCTTCAATTCTACCTTAGATGCAAGCTACAGGTCCTGGGCTAGGTGTAGGTTGCTCGACCGACCCATTTCTGGTGGTGCAAGCCGTCACAATTTGGAGAGGGAAAGAGAATGGGCGACGGGATGGGAGTTTGGGATTGGGGCTTTCTCTCTTACGAGAATCGGTTTGGGATGGGAAGGATATATGAGCTCGTCTCTGAAGATACATGATATAATCGATATTAATCAGCGACGATTTCTAAAAAGCCGTCGCTAATAGCGACAGTTTTTGAAATCTGTCGCTAATAGCGATGGTTTTTTAAAAAACCATCGCTGACTAAATCGGCGACGGTTAAAAAACCGTCGCTAAATGTTCAGTATAGTTTAGTTTCCTTTGTTAATCTGTGCGGTTCATCTTATTACTTCAGCATGAACTTATTTTTCATATTTTTTACTTCATCAACATTGATATGCAGAAGTAAAATATAATAAAAAAATATAGTGAAGCCCGTGTTTTTAAACATTCGAAGTAAAATATATTATTTTACTTCGCTTGTGTTATTACTGAAGTTATTGGTAATGTATTACTTCGTAATTTATTATTGCCGAAGTAAAGCTTGCCGAAGTAAAATCCGATTTTTCTACTAGTGAAGGAGCTAAGGTAAGCTTGTGGTTTAGTTATTTTTGGGTTGTGGTGTAGGGGGAAGTTATGGAAGTTGTGATTGTGTTGGTTTTATGGATTTGATGGTATAGTTAATTGATTATTAAGTTGTTGATGGTTCAATACATGGTTTATTGTTGTAGGATTTGTACCAAGAGATTAGAATCAAGCTTTCCATTGGTTGTAAGTGGAATTCATTCCTTGTGCTCACATGAAGTATATGTATTGTATTTCAATGGTTTTAAAATGCTATTCCCTTCCATTTGATTCATTTTATGTATTGATACACTTTATTGTATATTAGAAGCATTTTTATGTCTCAATTGTGTAAAAGAGAATGCAAGAGAATAGAGTATTCAAAGTGTTTGATTTAATGCCAAAGAGAGAGTTCAAATTGATTTATTGGATTGATAAAGAGATAGTAAGAGATTGCATGCAATTAGTTGATCACGACCATAGGCTTATATCCCAACATAGTATCGATTTATATCGATGGGATATAGGTACAGAGACAGAGATACTATTGAAATATCAATCCATTAGAGAAAAGAGTAATACCATCGTTATGTTTATGTTCTACTATATTATTCATGTTTAAAGAGTTAGATGGTATTTAATAATTTCAAAGCCATGTTTTACAGAGTATGATATGTACAGATTGTTATGTAAGAGTTCCACTTGCTGAGTTTTATATTCATTTCAGTTATTCATGTGATGTAGATAAGAGCGACGAGCCAGGACGTTGATTGGAGCCGAGGTCATGTGTATACAAGAGATGGAAGGAAGAAGATATTTTGCTAGCATTTTGACATGATCAAAAATGATATTTTGTATTTTGATGCAACACTTGATTGATCATGTATCTACTTTTGATTGTAAATATTTTATGTCAAGAAAATTTTAAATCTTCCCTCTAAGTAAATTTTTAATTTTCCGCTGTGTTATTTTATAAAATCGGTCAGAGGTGTTACAAAAACAGTTACCAGCAACAACATCATCTGATGCTTCCTGGGCATGTTCTTCAGCCAATGCAAATACTTTGGCCTTTTGTCTCGGAGGCTGTCTAACAGTCTGGCTTCCTCCTAGCCTCTGCTGTGACTGAGTAGTAGGTGACGGTTGGAAGGAGTGAACAGCTGATGATCTTCTATCAGTCTGAGCCACTGATCCAGATGATTCTCCTCCCTTGGATCGTTGAGAACTTCGTTGTGGACAGACTCTAGCAAAATGTCCTTGCCGTCGACAGATATTGCAACTACCAAACCCTCTGTGGCATTGCTCTGTGGGATGTCTCCCTCCACAAGTTTTGCAATAGACCCCTGTAAAACTCTGGCTCTTTCGTGAACCACTGGAGCTAGATGAACTACTACCAGGCCTCTTAAACTGTCTTCCTCGGGCTTTCAAATGATCTTTCTTCCCACTGCTGCTACGACCACTGTCAAATCTAGGAGGTGGTTGGTGGAATGAGACTGAAGGTTGTGGCTGTTTCGGTGCTGGAGCGAAATACGAAGCTCCCTTCTGTCTAATCAAACCTGCTTCTGCTCTTTTGGCTCTGTTCAAAGCATCAGCAAAAGTATTTGGTCGCCCGACATTTACCAGTGTAAAGATATCAGGATTCAGCCCATTGATGAACTGATCAGCAACTGCTTCATCATTATCAGCAACATGAGGAGCAAATCGCAACAAGGTAGAGAACTTGGCCACATATTCTTCTATATTCAAGTGACCCTGTCTCAGATTGGCAAACTCTGCACCCTTGTCTTTCTTGTACGATACTGAGAAAAATCTTTGATAAAATTCAGTCTTAACGATCTTCCAAGTAATAACTGTACCTCAGTGCTCCAAAGCCCTCTTGGTCGTGAGCCACCAATTCTTGGCAACATCATGCAATTGATGCCCAATCAATCTAACTCTTCGTTCATCTGTGTAATCCAAGGAATCAAACAGCATCTCAATATCATCTAGCCAACTCTCACAGTCAACAGAATTCTCTGTGCCTTTCAAAGTCGTCGGTTTGAACGATTGAAATCTCTTCAGCAGTGTTTCCATGGGTGTCGCTATAGCATCCATTGGATTAGTCGAGGTACTACCCTATTCTGGGATTCTTCGAGGAGGCATATCTGATTATCAAAAGGATTAGTAACCAAATACAACCAATCTGTTTCAGTCCTCCTCCGATCATCTTACTGCTGAACCAGAATCGGTTCTGATTCATTTCTCAATAGTACACGTTTCTAATCAAATCAGATAATCAGGTAAACATGTATTTTCAAGGCAGTAAAACATGATGTCATCACAAAAGAAAGGAAAGAAAACTCAATCTACCACGCTCACTCTCATCTAAGTCAATCTAAGGAACCTACTGCTCTGATATCACCTGTTGTGGGGACCCGAACTCAATTCATCTTCTGGGATTAAGTGGATCAATTAATTGTATTGGGTCTAATTTTTTTTTTAAAGATATAAGTGCGCAACATATGATAATCCATCTTCTATAAACATCAAGAGTAAAATTACAAGTCTTGTACAAAATATATTCAGAACAACTATTGTTCAACAACTACATCAAGTACTGAAAATCAAATCTATTTCTAAGTTCGGATCTCCACTCTAATCTTGATCTCTCATCCTCTTCTCGACCTTGATCCTGTTCCACCTGTTGTCATGCAGACATACAAACACAACAACAGCCGGACAACACCGATGAGAATGTAATTCCCAGTGTAAACTACATATACATGAAATCATATAAACATATATAAAAGCATATAACAGTTATCAATAACATGTATCAAAATCTGAAAACATGAATCAATATAAAGCTGTAAATCATACTCTATGACTCTTAATCTCTGACTCGACTCTTCTCTGATCTAGGAATCCCGGTTGAATAAGAACGCAACAGTCTCCCATCTACTCTCCCCAGCTAGATGGTCGTACGTTCATATTCCCAAACTTTGGCTACCTATATTGAATATCTGTAATAGAAGTCGATCTACTCCTGAGCGCATCGATATATACCAAAAGTCCAGTGACCTGGCAGCTCTACCAATGACTAGGCACATCTGCCCAAGATTCGTGACTTGACACCTCTGTCAAAGACTTATCTCATAATGCATGCTTGACTATAAATCAATAGACTAAGAATATCAATCTCAGGAATGGTAAATATATCAAAGCGATAAGAAATAAGTATGTGGTTTTGGGAAACTCAAGTCAAATTTTACTCGAGTCGTATCTCCCGGTCAACATTGATTTATACCTTTCTTTTCTCGGGGTTTGGTTTATTCTGTCTTTGAATCTTCAATACCAATCTGGAATGACATTAGAGGAGTACAGCATCAATATACAAGCCAACCAATATTGAATATAATTAGAACTCAATCTAATTCTGTTTCGATGGCATACAACACAATCTCGATATGCCCAACAACATAATATCAACAGATACTAATCATTACTCATAATTAATCAACAACACAATCTGATACCAAATCTGTATAATCTCAATCAAATCAAATCTGAAAATGATAACAATTTCATACGGTATCCGTTCTTCGATCTGATTTCAATTATACAATGTCTAATATCTCAAAAACACCAAACATCAATCATATCTGATTTCTCCCCTATCACAATTTCGAATCATGTAAGAAAAGGAAGAAAACATACATCCTTTTGAAGTCGTTGACATGAGGAGCATGAAACTAAAATCATATTAAAATTCAGACGGACGGATCTTACGGAAACCGAATTCTAGTATCAAGAGACTTGAAGCTTTTCCTGGGAGCTTCCTAGGTTTTCTCAGAAAGTTTGAAGGGAGAAATGAATACGTTTTATGTGGGGACCTGGGCTCTAACTCAATTCTTCTCGGGATTAATCGTATCATTGTTAAAATATACGGGTCAAATTTTTTGCTTTTAACATTAAATCAAATGTTTATAACTCAAGCACAAGATAATTCTATATTCATTTCATTACAACAAACATAATATACATGCCTCGTTTTATTCATATTCTACAAACCAGTACTTAATTACAGTACATATCAAAAGTACAACTACTAGTTCATCTGCTACGCCCGTGATCACCACGCTATGTCCATCTCTCATCTCTGTCGCGACCCTGATCCTGCCCCACCTGTTGTTATGCACACATACAGACATAACAACATCCGGAAACTCCGTTGAGAACAAATCCCAGTATAAAACATGTATGCATGCTGATACATAATCATAAATCATGCATGAAAGCAATAACAATGGCTCCATAGTCTATGAAACCGATCTATCTAAACATGCAACTCAAATCAAATCATGTCTTGACTCGCATCGACTCTACTCTAGGGATCCCGGTGTGAATAAGACGTCACTGTCTGTCACCTACCCTCCCAATCGGGGTAACTGTACGTCTTATTCCTAGACTTCGGTCATATCTGTAATGAATGTCTACAATCGGAGAATGTCTGCTCCTATGCGTCGATACACCGAACGTCTAGAAGTTTGGCAAATCTGCCAATGACTCTTGAGACGTCCTGCTCTTTTTATTGCTTTAAAAGTACTAGAAATTTTTTTTTTCCTCACTTAGCATCGGCCGAACCATAAAATATTTTTGACATCATTTTAAAAATAAACATCCAACTGCTATTTAAAAATCCAAAGAAAAATATTTTAAAGCATAAAATCGTCAAACATTTTACTAAACCTAAAAAGCAAAAATTTGAAAAGTAAAGCCCATACTAAACCTCTCAAAAATCTCTCAAAAGCATACATAAGTAATCTTAAAAATCTTTAATCATAAAGCATGAGTCAAAAGTCATAATGCGGAAAAAGTAGAAGCGCTGGTCCTCGGGTTGTGTGCGCCTTCAGTCCAGTCAAATCACTCATCAAGTCCTCCCTCAATACCACCTGCATCCATCACACTTAGTGAGTCTAAAGACTCAACACACCATAATCTTGATAACGAGTAATACGTAATACAGTCAACATATAACGGTGAAAAATATGTGTACTTAAAATATCGTTTTCATTAAGATGCATAAACATAAACATTTTCATAAATATTTTCATGATGCATAAACTTTAAACATAAACATTTTCATAAAATACTTTTTCATGACATGCAACCATAAACCTTAACCTTTTCCCTTTTTCCTCAACATGACATGACATAAAACATTTTTCATGATCATAAACATTTTTCCTTTTCCTTTTCCTTTTCCTTTTCCTTTTGTTGAATTCAGATCGTTAATTGTGACTTTCCTGATCATGCTCATGAGGGCCGATGGATCCATCTACATAAAACCACAGTACTGGGCGGCGGGGGACACCAGCAACACTCTCACCGGTCAACTGGGCCCTGGCCTATCATGATTCGAATAGAAATACGCTCGTCGGGGCTCCCTCTGGGGCCTTTTCCCATAAATGGGCTCCCTCTGGGGCCTTTTCCCCTCTCGATATTCCCATTCTTCCGTTACCACAAAACCGTTACCACATATCCGTTACCACATATCCGTTACCACATATTCGCAATGATGGAAACACGATCGTCGGGCTCCCACTGGGACCATAACCCTCACGACGTCGCCAACATTAACGAATTAGTCACAATTATTTCACATCCTTCAACATTTTTCATTCACATCACTTTAGAAAAATCATGAATATCATTACGTTTTTCATTTTTGAAACCAAGCATGCAACATGTATTTTAAATGTCTTCCCTCAATCATAAAAATCAAATAGACATTTAAAAATCATCATTCAATCATGAACAATTCATAAACATTTAAAAATAATCATATTTTCATAAAATAGCATTTAGTGCACTGCCATGACCTTAACTAATTTCTAGGTGTAAAAAGACCGTTTTACCCCTGGACTCAACATTTTACGTTTTCGACTTTTTCCTTGATTTCACGACTCTAACATGTCCCAAATAATTATTTAAGCTTACGTGAATTTTTTTCATAATTTTATTTGGCTTAAATGTTAGACTTTTTCAATTATCTTTTCTTAATTGTTTTAACAGTGTTTTAATCCCGAAAAATACCAAACTTTAATATAAAATTCTTAAATTCTAAATTTAGTCTTTTTATATTATTTTAGCCCTTATGGACCCCGACTCGACCCCCGTGAGCCGTTTTCCAATTTTTTCTTTACTTAAAACCCTATTTTGACACCTAAACTTCGACCCCGAGCCAACTTCTGATTTTCACGAGTTACCCCCGAACCATGTCGAGCCAAAACTTGCCCAACACAATAATTTAGCCTAATGGACTCTAACTTTAACAAGAAACCCTCCCCAAAACCAAAAACGAAGGTCCCCTCTACTGCCCATAAGCTGGCCGAGAGTTATATCCTGCATGGACTCTATGTTTGATGCAATAAGGACCCTAGCCGAAACTCTAGCCCCGAACCAGCGTACCTAGCACTTACCCAGGATCCTATGGACTCGCCCTAACCCTGCCCAGCAAGCTTGGAACGAGCCCTTCCCTTCCCTGCAGCCGCGCACCCCCTGCACGCGAACTGCCATGCTTCTCGGGTAGAGTCCTTCCTACGATGGACTCTTCGCCGCCTCTCCTCTCGAGTCCTAGCATGGCTAGGACTCTTCCTTGGTCTCCCCCACGCCCCTGGCTAGCCCCTGGACAAGAGTCGCACCAAGCCCGGCCGTGAGGACCCCTAATCGAACCCATGTTCTTCCCATGACAGCAACTTACGTTTTATTTGGTGCTCTTCAAATTCCAGCGTGTATGGTGCGCTTACAGGACCCTAACTCACGTGTAAACCCTTGTAAATCATGGCCTAGATCATGGCAGTCCTTAAACAAAATACAATCATGTTTTAAGAATCAAAAACCTTGCTTAACATATCATGCTATGATCCAAAACGAAAATTTAGAAAAGTGGCACTTGTTTTTCTTTCATGTTATTCATGCATCCAATAATTTAAGCATTAATATGATATGATGGATGAGTAAAGGGAGATTAGGGTGTGCCTTTGCGTTTTATACGCACGAAAAACCGTTGACGACGAAGAACGGGACGCGACGATGGCTTGCTCTTGGCTTGATGCCTTCGAAAACCTCTTCTAGCTTGGTGTGGTGAGTGCCATGTGTGTATGGAAGTGTTTTCAGATTTTAAAAAGTGTGTGGCCGATCCCTTGATGCAAAAAGTGTAGGGTTTTGGGGAGACTAAATCATGTATTATATACTAATTATTTGCTAACATGGCTTTAGGCCCATTAAGCCAACAATTAAGCCCATTAGCCTTTAATTAGAATTAAATAAAATATTAACAAGGTTTTTGTTTAAATAAATTTGTGAATTTATTAGCCGGGTTGCCAAAAAGCTCGTATTTTAGTTGAAAAACCAACACCGATAAAATTTACGCCCCGGCGTATAAAATCACCTCAAAACTCTTAATTTCATAAAAATACTAAAAAGCATCGACCATCTTTTAAATAATTAAAAATAATTATTTAATATAAATATTTTACGTTTTCTTCAGCCCTCGGTCCCCGTTCCTCGATCGTCACTTGAATATTCCTAAAAATACATTTTTTTATGCATGATGACAAATAAATCTCATTTAGCATATAAACAAGTACGTCACATAATTAATTA
This sequence comes from Primulina tabacum, assembly GCF_025594145.1. Classification (NCBI taxonomy): domain Eukaryota; kingdom Viridiplantae; phylum Streptophyta; class Magnoliopsida; order Lamiales; family Gesneriaceae; genus Primulina; species Primulina tabacum. The sequence goes on from NC_134556.1 coordinate 15,755,836, forward strand.
GCAGCTAAAATCAATTAATTACTCAATTTTTCATAATTTCCTAGATTCGCATGCAGTTGGATTACGTCGTCTTAATTTTGGACCTTACAATTCCTTCCCCCTTAAATAAAATTTCGTCCTCGAAATTAGAACTTACCGAATAGATCCGGATAGCGACTCTTCAAGTCCCTCTCAGTTTCCCAAGTAGCTTCCTCTTCCGAGTGATTCAGCCACTTGACCTTGACCATTGGAATTACTTTGTTACGCAATCGTCTTTCTTGTCTAGCCAGAATCTGGACAGGTCTTTCTTCATACGACAAATTTGGAGTTAGTTGAAGAGGTTCATAATTAAGCACATGCGACGGATTAGACATGTACTTCCGCAGCATCGAAATATGGAACACATTGTGAACTCCAGAAAGTGCGGGTGGCAATGCCACTCTATAAGCTAGTGTCCCAATCCTCTCCAAAATCTCGAATGGGCCAATAAATCTAGGACCAAGCTTGCCCTTCTTGCCAAAACGCATAACACCCTTCATGGGTGCTATCTTCACAAACACGTGGTCGCCTACTGCAAACTCCAAGTCCCTTCGTCTTTTGTCCGCATAACTCTTTTGTCGGCTTTGTGCAGTCTTCATTCTATCACGAATCTTGACTACAAGCTCAGCTGTTTCTTCAATCACATCTGGACCAATGTCTCTTCTTTCCCCAACCTCGTCCCAATGAATAGGAGATCTACATTTTCTTCCATAGAGTGCCTCAAAAGGAGCCATTCCTATTGATGATTGATAGCTGTTATTGTAAGTGAACTCCACTAGAGGTAATTTTTGTTCCCAACTGCCTTGGAAATCAATGACGCATGCTCGCAGTAGATCTTCCAAAATCTGAATAACCCTTTCTGACTGACCATCGGTTTGAGGGTGGAACGCTGTACTGAACAATAACTTGGTCCCCATCGCTGCATGCAGACTTTTCCAAAAAGACGACGTGAACCTCGGATCCCGGTCAGAAACGATGGATACAGGAATCGCATGCAGCCGAACTATCTCCCGAATATACAAGTCGGCATACTGAATCATGGTGAATGTCGTCTTAATAGGTAGAAAATGCGCTGATTTCGTAAGACGATCCACTATCACCCAAATGGCATTAAATCCTTTAACTGTCTTTGGCAATCCCACAACAAAGTCCATGGTGATATTTTCCCATTTCCACTCGGGAATAGGGAGTGGCTTCAATTTTCCCGCTGGTCTCTGATGCTCTGCTTTGACTTGCTGACAAGTCAAACACTCGGATACATATCTCAAGATGTCTCTCTTCATGCCTGGCCACCAATATAACAACTGCAAATCTCTATACATCTTTGTACTGCCCGGATGAATGGAATATGGTGTGTCGTGGGCTTCCTTCATAATAAGATCTCTCAAAGAATCGTCACTAGGAACCCATAGACGGTCTCGATAACGGACTAAGCCATCCACTACTGAATATAAATTCCGGCCCTTGGCTTCATCTCTTGCTCTCCACTTTTGCAACTGCTCATCAGTAGGCTGTCCATCCCGAATTCTGTCTCTCAAAGTCGACTGCACTGATAATGTGGCAAGATTAGGGGCCTCGCCCCTAGCATACACGGCAAGCTCAAACCGTTGTATCTCGGACTGCAACGGTCTTTGGAGTGATAATTGAGTGATAACCGCTGCCTTTCTACTCAATGCGTCTGCCACTACATTAGCTTTCCCCGGATGGTAGCTAATGTCACAATCATAGTCCTTTACCAATTCAAGCCATCTGCGCTGTCTCATATTCAACTCCTTTTGGGTGAAGAAGTATTTCAAGCTTTTATGATCAGTGAATATTTTGCACTTCTCCCCATAAAGGTAGTGTCTCCAAATCTTTAATGCAAAGACTACTGCTGCAAGCTCAAGATCATGAGTAGGGTAGTTCTTTTCAGGAATTTTCAACTGTCTTGATGCATAGGCGATAACTCGGTCGTTTTGCATCAGAACTGCACCTAAACCTAGCTTAGAAGCGTCGGTATAAAGAACATACTCCCCTTGCCCTGATGGCATGGATAACACTGGTGCTGATATCAAGGCTTGCTTCAACTTGTCAAAACTGTCTTGACACTCGGATCCCCAAATAAACTTAGCATTTTTCTTCGTCAAAGATGTCAAAGGCACTGCAATAGATGAGAACCCCTTGATGAATTTGCGATAATAGCCAGCTAGTCCCAAGAAACTGCGAATCTCGGTGACACTCTTCGGTACTGGCCACTCTTTTACTACCTCAACTTTACTCGGATCAACTTCCACGCCATCCCTAGAAATGATGTGGCCTAAGAACGCCACTCTATCAAGCCAAAACTCGCACTTGCTGAATTTTGCATAAAGCTTTCTGTCTTGTAAAACTTGCAGTGCTGTCCTCAAATGGCGACTATGCTCCTCTCTGCTCTTGGAATAGATCAATATGTCATCAATGAAGACAATAATAACTGATCCAGATACGGCTGAAATACGCGATTCATGAGATCCATGAAGATCGCTGGCGCATTGGTCAACCCGAATGGCATGACCATAAACTCATAGTGCCCATATCTTGTGCGAAATGCTGTCTTGTGCACGTCAGACTCCTTGATTTTCAACTGATGGTATCCAGATCGCAGATCAATTTTAGAAAATATCGAAGCTCCTTGCAACTGGTCAAATAAATCCTCAATTCTTGGCAGTGGATACTTATTTTTTATAGTGACCCTATTGAGCTCTCGATAATCGATGCAAAGACGCATACTACCATCTTTCTTTTTCACAAACAAAACCGGTGCGCCCCATGGAGAGTAACTAGGGCGAATAAAACCTTTGTCTAGCAATTCTTGAATTTGATCTTTCAATTCTTTCATTTCAGCGGGTGCTAGACGATAAGGTGCTTTAGATATAGGAACAGTGCCCGGCATAAGGTCAATAGAGAACTCCACCTCACGATCGGGCGGAATGCCAGAAACGTCTTCGGGAAAGACGCTAGGAAAATCCCTCACAATATCAACATCTTCTAGCTTCTGGCTGATGGATTCATGTGTAGTAGTGACACATGCTAAATACGCCTGACATCCATGCTTAATAAGCTTCCTCGCACATAGACAAGAGATAATGTGCGGCATTTGCTGGTTTCTTGCCGCCTCGAAAACAAAAGATTTACCACTGGGTGGCCTGATAGATACTGATCGCTGACGGAAATCAATCGAAGCTCCATTCGCAGATAGCCAATCTATCCCAAGTATAATATCGAATTCAGGCATAGGAAGCACAATAAGATCTGCCCGAACAACATCTTTGAATAAACGAAGCTCCAGATTCTTAACAATCTTAGACGTGAGCATCTGATCACCGGATGGAATCGAAACTTTGAAACCCAAACCCATATCTTGAGGAGTAACATTCAGTCTTTTGATGAAGGTTTCTGATATGAAAGAGTGTGTAGCTCCTGAATCTAGCAAAGCATAGGTAGCTACGCCTAGAATGATGATCCTCCCTGCGGTGAAAATGTCTTTTAATTCTTTTCGTGTTGACACTTAAGGATTTACTATCATTAATTCCCAAAGTTGAATGAAGATTTCGTGTTGAACTTAAACATTTCTTAGAGAAGTTTTGCTTTAGTCCCTCAATCTTTTAAGTCTGCATTATTGACCCATAATTTTCGAATTATTGCACTTAAGTCCCTTAAATTTTCGAAAATTGCATATTGGCCCCCCAATAATTTCGAAACCCCCTTTTATGGCTTTCTTTAATTTTGGCCCTTAGACTTTTTATTCTGAATCATAACATCCTTCACATAAAATAAGGCACAAAAATTCGAATCATTTTTCTATGGTTTCTAAAATCATCGCTTAAGGCCAACTAAGTAGAACATGCAACCTAATTTATTCTAGGTTGAAACTTAATCACAATTCAATTCTAATAACCAATTTAACATTTCATGCAGAAATAAGGAATATAAAAATGTTAAATGACTAGGTTACCCCTGATGAGTGTAGTGTCTGCCTCTTCCTCGGCTTCCTCGGCATTCATCACATAAGCTCGGGCCGTAGTAGCTGCTTTCCTCTTTGGGCAATCAATAGCTTTGTGACCGGCCTCCTTGCAGTAGAAACATTTATATGATCCCAACTCGCATTTGCCAAGATGTAGACGGTTGCACTCCTTGCATGGTTGCCTCTCAGCAGGCTTTGGTGCTCCCGGATTCTGTGGCTTTGGTGGCGCTGGCTTCTTGACTTGACCTTGGGGCTTTTGAGGCCCTTGAGGTCTAGGAGGACCCGTATTTGGCTTCTTGTTGGGTTGATTGTTATTCTGATAGTGCTGCCTCTTGTGCTGAATCTCAAAGTCAATGTCCTTTAAGGACTGCTCAGCCTGATATGCATAAGTAACTGCCATAGCATAATTCTCCGGACGCATCATCATGACTTTATCCCGAATGGTAGGTCTTATGCCATCCTTGAAATGCCTAAGTTTTTCTTCCGCGTCTCCAGCAATAAGGGGTACAAAGTGGCAACCCCTATCAAACTTCTTCACAAAATCGGCAACAGGTACGTCTCCCTGGCGGAGAGTCATAAATTCCCTCTTTATCCGGCTTCTGACGTCAGCAGTAAAGTATTTCTCATAGAATTTCGTCTTGAACTGTGCCCAAGTGAGTGTAGCAAGGTCAACACCATGCTCGGCTCCTTCCCACCATAAAGAAGCGTCATCCCTAAGCAGATAAGTAGTGCACCTCACACGGTCGGCGTCTCCCATGTTCAGATAGCGAAAATGTACCTCGAGTGATCGGATCCAACTCTCTGCAGCAAATGGATCGGTGGTGCCAGAAAATTCCTTCGGCCCTAGCCTCCGGAACTGCTCATAAATATCATGTTGTGGCCTAGGTGGCTGCTGTGGCTGCTGCTGCTGCATCTGCTGTAACTGCAGCTGTAGCTGTTGCTGCATCTGCTGTAACTGTTGCTCGAAGAGACGAGCCATACCCTCTAATGCACGAGTAGCAGGATCCCCTGGAGGAGGTGGTGGTGGTGGTGCATTTCTTTGACTATTCCCTCTGCGATTAACACTGTTCTCTGCCTGATTCTCGATAACGGGTACGCGTCTAGGAGGCATTTTATCTGAATGTTTTCAAAATTCTAACGTAACCAACATGCATTTAAATCTAAGTTCTCTAATCATGTAACACATCCTGACTTAATTAGCATTTTAAGCATGCAAGGCAATACTACTCAAAAAGCTATTAAACATGTATCATAAACATAATATCCATAACGTCATGCAGGTTAAATCATATAAAATCACATAAAGCAAGTAAATCTTACAACTTGAGGCTTGACGACTGATATTCCCGGCGCTGATGGTGGCACAACCCTTTGCAGGACCTTTGCTCTGATACCAACTGAGACGTCCTGCTCTTTTTATTGCTTTAAAAGTACTAGAAATTTTTTTTTCCTCACTTAGCATCGGCCGAACCATAAAATATTTTTGACATCATTTTAAAAATAAACATCCAACTGCTATTTAAAAATCCAAAGAAAAATATTTTAAAGCATAAAATCGTCAAACATTTTACTAAACCTAAAAAGCAATAATTTGAAAAGTAAAGCCCATACTAAACCTCTCAAAAATCTCTTAAAAGCATACATAAGTAATCTTAAAAATCTTTAATCATAAAGCATGAGTCAAAAGTCATAATGCGGAAAAAGTAGAAGCGCTGGTCCTCGGGTTGTGTGCGCCTTAAGTCCAGTCAAATCACTCATCAAGTCCTCCCTCAATACCACCTGCATCCATCACACCTAGTGAGTCTAAAGACTCAACACACCATAATCTTGATAACGAGTAATACGTAATACAGTCAACATATAACGGTGAAAAATATGTGTACTTAAAATATCGTTTTCATGAATATGCATAAACATAAACATTTTCATAAATATTTTCATGATGCATAAACTTTAAACATAAACATTTTCATAAAATACTTTTTCATGACATGCAACCATAAACCTTAACATTTTCCCTTTTTCCTCAACATGACATGACATAAAACATTTTTCATGATCATAAACATTTTTCCTTTTCCTTTTCCTTTTCCTTTTCCTTTTGTTGAATTCAGATCGTTAATTGTGACTTTCCTGATCATGCTCATGAGGGTCGATGGATCCATCTACATAAAACCACAGTACTGGGCGGCGGGGGACACCAGCAACACTCTCACCGGTCAACTGGGCCCTGGCCTATCATGATTCGAATAGAAATACGCTCGTCGGGGCTCCCTCTGGGGCCTTTTCCCATAAATGGGCTCCCTTGGGGCCTTTTCCCCTCACGATATTCCCATTCTTCCGTTACCACAAAACCGTTACCACATATCCGTTACCACATATTCGCAATGATGGAAACACGATCGTCGGGCTCCCACTGGGACCATAACCCTCACGACGTCGCCAACATTAACGAATTAGTCGCAATTATTTCACATCCTTCAACATTTTTCATTCACATCACTTTAGAAAAATCATGAATATCATTACGTTTTTCATTTTTGAAACCAAGCATGCAACATGTATTTTAAATGTCTTCCCTCAATCATAAAAATCAAATAGACATTTAAAAATCATCATTCAATCATGAACAATTCATAAACATTTAAAAATAATCATATTTTCATAAAATAGCATTTAGGGCACTGCCATGACCTTAACTAATTTCTAGGTGTAAAAAGACCGTTTTACCCCTGGACTCAACATTTTACGTTTTCGACTTTTTCCTTGATTTCACGACTCTAACATGTCCCAAATAATTATTTAAGCTTACGTGAATTTTTTTCATAATTTTATTTGGCTTAAATGTTAGACTTTTTCAATTATCTTTTCTTAATTGTTTTAACAGTGTTTTAATCCCGAAAAATACCAAACTTTAATATAAAATTCTTAAATTCTAAATTTAGTCTTTTTATAATATTTTAGCCCTTATGGACCCCGACTCGACCCCCGTGAGCCGTTTTCCAATTTTTTCTTTACTTAAAACCCTATTTTGACACCTAAATTTCGACCCCGAGCCAACTTCTGATTTTCACGAGTTACCCCCGAACCATGTCGAGCCAAAACTTGCCCAACACAATAATTTAGCCTACTGGACTCTAACTTTAACAAGAAACCCTCCCCAAAACCAAAAACGAAGGTCCCCTCTACTGCCCATAAGCTGGCCGAGAGTTATATCCTGCATGGACTCTATGTTTGATGCAATAAGGACCCTAGCCGACACTCTAGCCACGAACCAGCGTACCTAGCACTTACCCAGGATCCTATGGACTCGCCCTAACCCTGCCCAGCAAGCTTGGAACGAGCCCTTCCCTTCCCTGCAGCCGCGCACCCCCTGCACGCGAACTGCCATGCTTCTCGGGTAGAGTCCTTCCTACGATGGACTCTTCGCCACCTCTCCTCTCGAGTCCTAGCATGGCTAGGACTCTTCCTTGGTCTCCCCCACGCCCCTGGCTAGCCCCTGGACAAGAGTCGCACCAAGCCCGGCCGTGAGGACCCCTAATCGAACCCATGTTCTTCCCATGACAGCAACTTACGTTTTATTTGGTGCTCTTCAAATTCCAGCGTGTATGGTGCGCTTACAGGACCCTAACTCACGTGTAAACCCTTGTAAATCATGGCCTAGATCATGGCAGTCCTTAAACAACATACAATCATGTTTTAAGAATCAAAAACCTTGCTTAACATATCATGCTATGATCCAAAACGAAAATTTAGAAAAGTGGCACTTGTTTTTCTTTCATGTTATTCATGCATCCAATAATTTAAGCATTAATATGATATGATGGATGAGTAAAGTGAGATTAGGGTGTGCCTTTGCGTTTTATACGCACGAAAAACCGTTGACGACGAAGAACGGGACGCGACGATGGCTTGCTCTTGGCTTGATGCCTTCGAAAACCTCTTCTAGCCTTGTGTGGTGAGTGCCGTGTGTGTATGGAAGTGTTTTCAGTTAAAAAGTGTGTGGCCGATCCCTTGATGCAAAAAGTGTAGGGTTTTGGGGAGACTAAATCATGTATTATATACTAATTATTTGCTAACATGGCTTTAGGCCCATTAAGCCAACAATTAAGCCCATTAGCCTTTAATTAGAATTAAATAAAATATTAACAAGGTTTTTGTTTAAATAAATTTGTGAATTTATTAGCCGGGTTGCCAAAAAGCTCGTATTTTAGTTGAAAAACCAACACCGATAAAATTTACGCCCCGGCGTATAAAATCACCTCAAAACCCTTAATTTCATAAAAATACTAAAAAGCATCGACCATCTTTTAAATAATTAAAAATAATTATTTAATATAAATATTTTACGTTTTCTTCAGCCCTCGGTCCCCGTTCCTCGATCGTCACTTGAATATTCCTAAAAATACATTTTTTTATGCATGATGACAAATAAATCTCATTTAGCATATAAACAAGTACGTCACATAATTAATTAGCAGCTAAAATCAATTAATTACTCAATTTTTCATAATTTCCTAGATTCGCATGCAGTTGGATTACGTCGTCTTAATTTTGGACCTTACAACTCTCCTATCTCAAATGCATGAATATAAATCGATAAATGCATAATCATATCAAAAGATTTGAATACAATCCATAAACAAATCATAATCATGTCAAAAGACAAGCAACTAATCTAGTATGTGGTTTTGTTGGGAAACTCAAATTGAATCTTATTTGAGTTGTGTCTTCCCAAACAAAACATGCATTATACCTTTGTTGTAGTATAATCGTCGTCGTAGTCGAAGTCTTGTTCCCAAATTTACCACTACAAATCTGAAATGACATTATCAATGTGTATTCTATCAAACTTCTACTCAATTCAACACATATATGAATTGACAATCAATCTCAATACAAATCAACGGTACAACGGCATAATCCTGCGATACCGATCACTCAATAACATCATAATCAATCAAAATCAACTCATACTCCTCATTACAAATATAATGTATCATACTGAACTCTTCACTATCTTAACTCAATATACATGCTGGAAAATCGACACCATCTCAAACGGTATCCGAAAATCGATCCGATTGTATTTCCATACTCACCATAATCATAAGAACATATAATCACAAGCATATCAGCATTTCTCCAACATGTATACTTCAAAACATGTTAAAACTTAACCAAACTTACATCCTTTTGTAGCCCTTAAAAAGAGGAGAAAGATTCTATGCTTGGATTAAAGTTTGGATGAGAAATTCTTGTACAAACTAGCTTTAAAAGAAGAGAACTTTCCCTTTCCTTTAACTTTTCCCTTTCTCTCGGTGGTCTTAGCTGTGCTAGGAGAGAAATGAAGACACACACTATATATATCTTGCATGTTGAGGGGCAAGTTTCATATTTTTCAAGTAACACGCATGACCGCGGGTGCGGTAGTTCATGAACCGCGGGTGCGCTCAGGCTTCAGCGGTCCATCCAACTTTGCATAAACGTCGACCGCGGGTGCGCTACATATAAGACCGCGGGTGCGGTGACATTACCGTGGGTGCGGTTACGTTTGCACCGCGGGTGCGGTGTCATTTCTGTAAATACTTCCCAACTCTCTGTCCATCAATCGCGGGTGCACTCCTTCTTGGACCGCGGGTGCGGTGACCCTACTGTAAAAATGACTAACTTTTTGTCCATGCACCGCGGGTGCGGTGCTTCTCTAGGCGTGGGTGCGGTCCCTTTCTTCAAGCAACACTTCATCTTTTCATTTTATCCACATACAATCTAGGGCATTACATTTTACATCTTATATTGCATGTTCAAGCCATGTGGCTCATCTCTTGTGCTGCATGTCTCGTGCATATGCGCGACCCTTATCGGCGCATATGCGCGAGACCTACTGGTCTCGTCCTTCAAGAGTTCTACTGCTCGCGCATATGCGCGCCCCATCTTCGCGCATATGCGCGAGACCTACTGTCTCGGTACTTCTTCATTGCACATGCTCGCGCATATGCGCGAGGTTCTCTGCCATGCTCGCGCATATGCACGCCACTTGTCGCGCATATGCGCGAGGTGTTCTGTCCACGCACTTAACTCATTTCTTCTCTTGTCTTCCCTGGTCTGATCCTTTTCGTCTATAATAACATAAATTATCAATTAATCATTTCAGATTACAGTAATAAAATCTCTGACATTACATCGTATGCGAGAAAACTTGAATATGCGCGTGTAGGATGAAAATCAGAGGATCAGGGAAGGGTTTTCTTGAAATAACAAAGCTTGGCCAAGAGTTGCTGCTGAAAATGGCATGAGGGAGGCTGCTGAAATGTGGATTGGATGGCTGATATGTGTTTAGGTAGGTTTAGGGTTACTTGGTGATGTAATTAAATAAAAGACTTAAGCTTAAATGGGCCTTAATTATAATTAAATTGTTCAAAAGGGTTTTTAAGCCAATTAATCCCTAAAACAAACCTATCAAGCCCAAAAATATTCCCGAAAAATATTTCGTTTAGGTACGTTTTGAAAATATTTCCCGAGCCCTCAAAAAGTTCCCTGTTAAATAAAATTTGCGTACCAACTAAAAATACGACCCGACGAGTAAAAATACCTACCAAGGCCCACTTTTCGAAAAACACCTTTAAAACACATCATTTAAATTAAATAAAATTATTTATTCAATAAAAATATTTTTGCTGATTATCCCTGGTCTCCATTCCTCGTTCGAGCGTGAAATGCAACTTAAATCCCTAATGCATGAAACTTAAATAAACCAATAATTAAAACCACATATTTAAGTCTCGATCCTGCATTTAATGCATTAGGGATTTAAGTTAAAATACAAAAGAAATCGATAACTTGCATGCGTGTGGTTTACGTGAACCATCAAAATTTCGGGATGCTACAATTATTGTTATGGTTTGCTGAGTCAATAGACTCACTAGGTATGATCGATGAAGATGAATATGATGTTGATGTTGTTATGGGACTTGATGGTTGATTTGACTGGACTGAAGGTGCACATAACCCGAAGATCAGTGCTAGTTTTCCGCATTTATATTAAGTTTATGAATTTAATTTACGTTAAAGATTTTTGTGATGCTTTTGAGTAGTTTTGAGAGGATGTTAGAGTTAGGTTAATTTGAAATATTGCTAAGTTTAGAATTGGTAAAATATTAACGATTTATGTTTTGAATTCTTTAATTAAAATTTCGAATATAGTTGGTTGTTTTATTTTTAAAATGATGCAAAGTTATTTTAAAGTAAAAATATATTTATATTTTCGGCCGAAGGTAGCATAGGAGGATAATTTTTTTTTTGAGAAAAATGAGTAGTAGACGTTTTACTAAAACCCAACCCATAACCCACATAAACTCACGCCCAATCCTCAAAAACACACTAAGACTCTCCCTAACTGAAACAGGCCAAACACACTGTTGGAAACTAAATTTCGGTGGTTTGAAAAACTAAAAGATTAAAAATATTGAATTAACTGATCACGTATTGACAGTTGCCTAACTGAAGATTAATGTGTAGATTATCGAAGGCAACTGAAGCCAGCTGAATTAGTTCAAAACTGATCAGTTGAGCACAACTAAACTTTCGAAGACAACTGACTGATCAGTTGGAAACTAATCAGTTGATATATTCAGTTATAAGCTTACCAGCGAGTGCCTATCAGCTGATCCTTCAGCTGTACACGTCATTAGTTGAAAAGGACATTCAATCGACGATAGTACAAAGCAGACTTTGACTCGTAGTGGAATGCCGCATTTCAGAGACTACAGTGTACGAATGTCAGAAGTATATTGACGTGGCAATCAACGGATATAAAGATTCAAATCATATTTAATTTTACAGTTGGAAGGAAGCCTATAAATAGGCGAGAAGAGCAGTTGAGAAATAACGCTTATCAATACGATTCATTTATTCTATCAAGATTGCTGTTACTCTGCTAAATTTATTAATCTCATTTGAGATTAAAAAAGCTCACACTTATCAGAATTATTCATAGAATTTGATGTCACTTTTCGAGCTTACTAGCACAAACTATTGTATTACTTATTTGATCTAATTTAGATTAGTCGTGCTAAATCCAGTTGAAGAACTGTGAAAATTTTTTGTTAACTAAGAATTTCAGTTTTTGGCAATGTTAAGTCCAAACTGAAATGGCTCTGTGCAAGATTTGTATTGATCAAAGTCTTTTAGTGCATATCATATCCTTGTGATAGAAGAGGTGACGTAGGAGTTATTCAATCTCAGAATATCCATAAATCTTTGCATTATTATTTCGGTCATTTTGTCAAATAAGTAATACAATAGTGATGCTTTTGAGTTGTTTTGAGAGGATGTTAGAGTTAGGTTAATTTGAAATATTGCTAAGTTTAGATTTGGTAAAATATTAACGATTTATGTTTTGAATTCTTTCATTTGAATTTTCGAATATAGTTGGTTGTTTTATTTTTAAAATGATGCAAAGTTATTTTAAAATAAAAATATATTTATATTTTCGGCCGAAGGTAGCATAGGAGGATATTTTTTTTTAGAAAAACGAGTAGTAGACGTTTTACTAAAACCCAACCCATAACCCACATAAACTCACGCCCAATCCTCAAAAACACACTAAGACTCTCCCTAACTGAAACAGGCCAAACACACTGTTGGAAACTAAATTTCGGTGGTTTGACAAACTAAAAGATTAAAAATAATGAATTAACTGATCACAATTGACAGTTGCCTAACTGAAGATTAATGTGCAGATTATCGAAGGCAACTGAAGCCAGCTGAATTAGTTCAAAACTGATCAGTTGAGCACAACTAAACTTTCGAAGACAACTGACTGATCAGTTGGAAACTAATCAGTTGATATATTCAGTTATAAGCTTACCAGCGAGTGCCTATCAGCTGATCCTTCAGCTATACACGTCATCAGTTGAAAAGGACATTCAATCGACGATAGTACAAAGCAGACTTTGACTCGTAGTGGAATGCCGCATTTCAGAGACTACAGTGTACGAATGTCAGAAGTATATTGACGTGGCAATCAACGGATATAAAGATTCAAATCATATTTAATGTTACCGTTGGAAGGAAGCCTATAAATAGGCGAGAAGAGCAGTTGAGAAATAACGCTTATCAATACGATTCATCTATTCTCTCAAGATTGCTGTTACTCTGCTAAATTTATTAATCTCATTTGAGATTCAAAAAGCTCACACTGATCAGAATTATTCATAGCATTTGATGTTACTTTTCGAGCTTACTAGCACAAACTATTGTATTACTTATTTGATCTAATTTAGATTAGTCGTGCTAAATCCAGTCGAAGAACTGTGAAAATTTTTTGTTAACTAAGAATTTCAGTTTTTGGCAATGTTAAGTCCAAACTGAAATGGCTTTGTACAAGTTTTGTATTGATCAAAGTCTTTTAGTGCATATCATATCCTTGTGATAGAAGAGGTGACGTAGGAGTTATTCAATCTCCGAACATCCATAAATCTTTGCATTATTATTTCAGTCATTTTGTCAAATAAGTAATACAATAGTTATGCTTTTGAGTTGTTTTGAGAGGATGTTAGAGTTAGGTTAATTTGAAATATTGCTAAGTTTAGATTTGGTAAAATATTAACGATTTATGTTTTGAATTCTTTCATTTGAATTTTCGAATATAGTTGGTTGTTTTATTTTTAAAATGATGCAAAGTTATTTTAAAATAAAAATATATTTATATTTTCGGCCGAAGGTAGCCTAGGAGGATATTTTTTTTTAGAAAAACGAGTAGTAGACGTTTTACTAAAACCCAACCCATAACCCACATAAACTCACGCCCAATCCTCAAAAACACACTAAGACTCTCCCTAACTGAAACAGGCCAAACACACTGTTGGAAACTAAATTTCGGTGGTTTGACAAACTAAAAGATTAAAAATATTGAATTAACTGATCACGTATTGACAGTTGCCTAACTGAAGATTAATGTGCAGATTATTGAAGGCAACTGAAGCCAGCTGAATCAGTTCGAAACTGATCAGTTGAGCACAACTGAACTTTCAAAGACAACTGACTGATCAGTTGGAAACTAATCAGTTGATATATTAAGTTATAAGCTTACCAGCGAGTGCCTATCAGCTGATCCTTCAGCTGTACACGTCATCAGTTGAAAATGACATTCAATCGACGATAGTACAAAGCAGACTTTGACTCGTAGTGGAATGCCGCATTTCAGAGACTACAGTGTACGAATGTCAGAAGTATATTGACGTGGCAATCAACGGATATAAAGATTCAAATCATATTTAATGTTACCGTTGTAAGGAAGCCTATAAATAGGCGAGAAGAGCAGTTGAGAAATAACGCATATCAATACGATTCATTTATTCTATCAAGATTGCTGTTACTCTGCTAAATTTATTAATCTCATTTGAGATTCAAAAAACTCACACTTATCAGAATTATTCATAGAATTTGATGTCACTTTTCGAGCTTACTAGCACAAACTATTGTATTACTTATTTGATCTAATTTAGATTAGTCGTGCTAAATCCAGTTGAAGAACTGTGAAAATTTTTTGTTAACTAAGAATTTCAGTTTTTGGCAATGTTAAGTCCAAACTGAAATGGCTCTGTGCAAGATTTGTATTGATCAAAGTCTTTTAGTGCATATCATATCCTTGTGATAGAAGAGGTGACGTAGGAGTTATTCAATCTCAGAACATCCATAAATCTTTGCATTATTATTTCAGTCATTTTGTCAAATAAGTAATACAATAGTGATGCTTTTGAGTTGTTTTGAGAGGATGTTAGAGTTAGGTTAATTTGAAATATTGCTAAGTTTAGATTTGGTAAAATATTAACGATTTATGTTTTGAATTCTTTCATTTGAATTTTCGAATATAGTTGGTTGTTTTATTTTAAAACTGATGCAAAGTTATTTTAAAATAAAAATATATTTATATTTTCGGCCGAAGGTAGCATAGGAGGATATTTTTTTTTAGAAAAACGAGTAGTAGACGTTTTACTAAAACCCAACCCATAACCCACATAAACTCACGCCCAATCCTCAAAAACACACTAAGACTCTCCCTAACTGAAACAGGCCAAACACACTGTTGGAAACTAAATTTCGGTGGTTTGACAAACTAAAAGATTAAAAATATTGAATTAACTGATCACGTATTGACAGTTGCCTAACTGAAGATTAATGTGCAGATTATCGAAGGCAACTGAAGCCAGCTGAATTAGTTCAAAACTGATCAGTTGAGCACAACTAAACTTTCGAAGACAACTGACTGATCAGTTGGAAACTAATCAGTTGATATATTCAGTTATAAGCTTACCAGCGAGTGCCTATCAGCTGATCCTTCATCTATACACGTCATCAGTTGAAAAAGACATTCAATCGACGATAGTACAAAGCAGACTTTGACTCGTAGTGGAATGCCGCATTTCAGAGACTACAGTGTACGAATGTCAGAAGTATATTGACGTGGCAATCAACGGATATAAAGATTCAAATCATATTTAATGTTACCGTTGGAAGGAAGCCTATAAATAGGCGAGAAGAGCAGTTGAGAAATAACGCTTATCAATACGATTCATCTATTCTCTCAAGATTGCTGTTACTCTGCTAAATTTATTAATCTCATTTGAGATTCAAAAAGCTCACACTGATCAGAATTATTCATAGCATTTGATGTTACTTTTCGAGCTTACTAGCACAAACTATTGTATTACTTATTTGATCTAATTTAGATTAGTCGTGCTAAATCCAGTCGAAGAACTGTGAAAATTTTTTGTTAACTAAGAATTTCAGTTTTTGGCAATGTTAAGTCCAAACTGAAATGGCTCTGTACAAGTTTTGTATTGATCAAAGTCTTTTAGTGCATATCATATCCTTGTGATAGAAGAGGTGACGTAGGAGTTATTCAATCTCCGAACATCCATAAATCTTTGCATTATTATTTCAGTCATTTTGTCAAATAAGTAATACAATAGTGATGCTTTTGAGTTGTTTTGAGAGGATGTTAGAGTTAGGTTAATTTGAAATATTGCTAAGTTTAGATTTGGTAAAATATTAACGATTTATGTTTTGAATTCTTTCATTTGAATTTTCGAATATAGTTGGTTGTTTTATTTTTAAAATGATGCAAAGTTATTTTAAAATAAAAATATATTTATATTTTCGGCCGAAGGTAGCATAGGAGGATATTTTTTTTTAGAAAAACGAGTAGTAGACGTTTTACTAAAACCCAACCCATAACCCACATAAACTCACGCCCAATCCTCAAAAACACACTAAGACTCTCCCTAACTGAAACAGGCCAAACACACTGTTGGAAACTAAATTTCGGTGGTTTGACAAACTAAAAGATTAAAAATATTGAATTAACTGATCACGTATTGACAGTTGCCTAACTGAAGATTAATGTGCAGATTATTGAAGGCAACTGAAGCCAGCTGAATCAGTTCGAAACTGATCAGTTGAGCACAACTGAACTTTCAAAGACAACTGACTGATCAGTTGGAAACTAATCAGTTGATATATTAAGTTATAAGCTTACCAGCGAGTGCCTATCAGCTGATCCTTCAGCTGTACACGTCATCAGTTGAAAAGGACATTCAATCGACGATAGTACAAAGCAGACTTTGACTCGTAGTGGAATGCCGCATTTCAGAGACTACAGTGTACGAATGTCAGAAGTATATTGACGTGGCAATCAACGGATATAAAGATTCAAATCATATTTAATGTTACCGTTGTAAGGAAGCCTATAAATAGGCGAGAAGAGCAGTTGAGAAATAACGCTTATCAATACGATTCATTTATTCTATCAAGATTGCTGTTACTCTGCTAAATTTATTAATCTCATTTGAGATTCAAAAAGCTCACACTGATCAAAATTATTCATAGCATTTGATGTCACTTTTCGAGCTTACTAGCACAAACTATTGTATTACTTATTTGATCTAATTTAGATTAGTCGTGCTGAATCCAGTTGAAGAACTGTGAAAATTTTTTGTTAACTAAGAATTTCAGTTTTTGGCAATGTTAAGTCCAAACTGAAATGGCTCTGTGCAAGATTTGTATTGATCAAAGTCTTTTAGTGCATATCATATCCTTGTGATAGAAGAGGTGACGTAGGAGTTATTCAATCTCAGAACATCCATAAATCTTTGCATTATTATTTCAGTCATTTTGTCAAATAAGTAATACAATAGTGATGCTTTTGAGTTGTTTTGAGAGGATGTTAGAGTTAGGTTAATTTGAAATATTGCTAAGTTTAGATTTGGTAAAATATTAACGATTTATGTTTTGAATTCTTTAATTTGAATTTTCGAATATAGTTGGTTGTTTTATTTTTAAAATGATGCAAAGTTATTTTAAAATAAAAATATATTTATATTTTCGGCCGAAGGTAGCATAGGAGGATATTTTTTTTTAGAAAAACGAGTAGTAGACGTTTTACTAAAACCCAACCCATAACCCACATAAACTCACGCCCAATCCTCAAAAACACACTAAGACTCTCCCTAACTGAAACAGGCCAAACACACTGTTGGAAACTAAATTTCGGTGGTTTGGCAAACTAAAAGATTAAAAATATTGAATTAACTGATCACGTATTGACAGTTGCCTAACTGAAGATTAATGTGCAGATTATCGAAGGCAACTGAAGCCAGCTGAATAGTTCGAAACTGATCAGTTGAGCACAACTGAACTTTCAAAGACAACTGACTGATCAGTTGGAAACTAATCAGTTGATATATTCAGTTATAAGCTTACCAGCGAGTGCCTATCAGCTGATCCTTCAGCTGTACACGTCATCAGTTGAAAAGGACATTCAATCGACGATAGTACAAAGCAGACTTTGACTCGTAGTGGAATGCCGCATTTCAGAGACTACAGTGTACGAATGTCAGAAGTATATTGACGTGGCAATCAACGGATATAAAGATTCAAATCATATTTAATGTTACCGTTGTAAGGAAGCCTATAAATAGGCGAGAAGAGCAGTTGAGAAATAACGCTTATCAATACGATTCATCTATTCTCTCAAGATTGCTGTTACTCTGCTAAATTTATTAATCTCATTTGAGATTCAAAAAGCTCACACTGATCAGAATTATTCATAGCATTTGATGTTACTTTTCGAGCTTACTAGCACAAACTATTGTATTACTTATTTGATCTAATTTAGATTTGTCGTGCTAAATCCAGTCGAAGAACTGTGAAAATTTTTTGTTAACTAAGAATTTCAGTTTTTGGCAATGTTAAGTCCAAACTGAAATGGCTCTGTGCAAGTTTTGTATTGATCAAAGTCTTTTAGTGCATATCATATCCTTGTGATAGAAGAGGTGACGTAGGAGTTATTCAATCTCCGAACATCCATAAATCTTTGCATTATTATTTCAGTCATTTTGTCAAATAAGTAATACAATAGTGATGCTTTTGAGTTGTTTTGAGAGGATGTTAGAGTTAGGTTAATTTGAAATATTGCTAAGTTTAGATTTGGTAAAATATTAACGATTTATGTTTTGAATTCTATCATTTGAATTTTCGAATATAGTTGGTTGTTTTATTTTTAAAATGATGCAAAGTTATTTTAAAATAAAAATATATTTATATTTTCGGCCGAAGGTAGCATAGGAGGATATTTTTTTTTAGAAAAACGAGTAGTAGACGTTTTACTAAAACCCAACCCATAACCCACATAAACTCACGCCCAATCCTCAAAAACACACTAAGACTCTCCCTAACTGAAACAGGCCAAACACACTGTTGGAAACTAAATTTCGGTGGTTTGACAAACTAAAAGATTAAAAATATTGAATTAACGGATCACGTATTGACAGTTGCCTAACTGAAGATTAATATGCAGATTATCGAAGGCAACTGAAGCCAGCTGAATCAGTTCGAAACTGATCAGTTGAGCACAACTGAACTTTCAAAGACTACTGACTGATCAGTTGGAAACTAATCAGTTGATATATTTAGTTATAAGCTTACCAGCGAGTGCCTATCAGCTGATCCTTCAGCTGTACACGTCATCAGTTGAAAAGGTCATTCAATCGACGATAGTACAAAGCAGACTTTGACTCGTAGTGGAATGCCGCATTTCAGAAACTACACTGTACGAATGTCAGAAGTATATTGACGTGGCAATCAACGGATATAAAGATTCAAATCATATTTAATGTTACCGTTGTAAGGAAGCCTATAAATAGGCGAGAAGAGCAGTTGAGAAATAACGCTTATCAATACGATTCATCTATTCTCTCAAGATTGCTGTTACTCTGCTAAATTTATAAATCTCATTTGAGATTCAAAAAGCTCACACTGATCAGAATTATTCATAGCATTTGATGTTACTTTTCGAGCTTACTAGCACAAACTATTGTATTACTTATTTGATCTAATTTAGATTTGTCGTGCTAAATCCAGTCGAAGAACTGTGAAAATTTTTTGTTAACTAAGAATTTCAGTTTTTGGCAATGTTAAGTCCAAACTGAAATGGCTCTGTGCAAGATTTGTATTTATCAAAGTCTTTTAGTGCATATCATATCCTTGTGATAGAAGAGGTGACGTAGGAGTTATTCAATCTCAGAACATCCATAAATCTTTGCATTATTATTTCAGTCATTTTGTCAAATAAGTAATACAATAGTGATGCTTTTGAGTTGTTTTGAGAGGATGTTAGAGTTAGGTTAATTTGAAATATTGCTAAGTTTAGATTTGGTAAAATATTAACGATTTATGTTTTGAATTCTTTCATTTTAATTTTCGAATATAGTTGGTTGTTTTATTTTTAAAATGATGCAAAGTTATTTTAAAATAAAAATATATTTATATTTTCGGCCGAAGGTAGCATAGGAGGATATTTTTTTTTTAGCAAAACGAGTAGTAGACGTTTTACTAAAACCCAACCCATAACCCACATAAACTCACGCCCAATCCTCAAAAACACACTAAGACTCTCCCTAACTGAAACAGGCCAAACACACTGTTGGAAACTAAATTTCGGTGGTTTGGCAAACTAAAAGATTAAAAATATTGAATCAACTGATCACGTATTGACAGTTGCCTAACTGAAGATTAATGTGCAGATTATCGAAGGCAACTGAAGCCAGCTGAATTAGTTCGAAACTGATCAGTTGAGCACAACTGAACTTTCAAAGACAACTGACTGATCAGTTGGAAACTAATCAGTTGATATATTCAGTTATAAGCTTACCAGCGAGTGCCTATCAGCTGATCCTTCAGCTGTACACGTCATCAGTTGAAAAGGACATTCAATCGACGATAGTACAAAGCAGACTTTGACTCGTAGTGGAATGCCGCATTTCAGAGACTACACTGTACGAATGTCAGAAGTATATTGACGTGGCAATCAACGGATATAAAGATTCAAATCATATTTAATGTTACCGTTGTAAGGAAGCCTATAAATAGGCGAGAAGAGCAGTTAGAGAAATAACGCTTATCAATACGATTCATCTATTCTCTCAAGATTGTTGTTACTCTGCTAAATTTATTAATCTCATTTGAGATTCAAAAAGCTCACACTGATCAGAATTATTCATAGCATTTGATGTTACTTTTCGAGCTTACTAGCACAAACTATTGTATTACTTATTTGATCTAATTTAGATTTGTCGTGCTAATTCAAGTCGAAGAACTGTGAAAGTTTTTTGTTAACTAAGAATTTTAGTTTTTGGCAATGTTAAGTCCAAACTGAAATGGCTCTGTACAAGTTTTGTATTGATCAAAGTCTTTTAGTGCATATCATATCCTTGTGATAGAAGAGGTGACGTAGGAGTTATTCAATCTCCGAACATCCATAAATCTTTGCATTATTATTTCAGTCATTTTGTCAAATAAGTAATACAATAGTGATGCTTTTGAGTTGTTTTGAGAGGATGTTAGAGTTAGGTTAATTTGAAATATTGCTAAGTTTAGATTTGGTAAAATGTTAACGATTTATGTTTTGAATTCTTTCATTTGAATTTTCGAATATAGTTGGTTGTTTTATTTTTAAAATGATGCAAAGTTATTTTAAAATAAAAATATATTTATATTTTCGGCCGAAGGTAGCATAGGAGGATATTTTTTTTTAGAAAAACGAGTAGTAGACGTTTTACTAAAACCCAACCCATAACCCACATAAACTCACGCCCAATCCTCAAAAACACACTAAGACTCTCCCTAACTGAAACAGGCCAAACACACTGTTGGAAACTAAATTTCGGTGGTTTGACAAACTAAAAGATTGAAAATATTGAATTAACTGATCACGTATTGACAGTTGCCTAACTGAAGATTAATGTGCAGATTATCGAAGGCAACTGAAGCCAGCTGAATCAGTTCGAAACTGATCAGTTGAGCACTATTGAACTTTCAAAGACAACTGACTGATCAGTTGGAAACTAATCAGTTGATATATTCAGTTATAAGCTTACCAGCGAGTGCCTATCAGCTGATCCTTCAGCTGTACACGTCATCAGTTGAAAAGGACATTCAATCGACGATAGTACAAAGCAGACTTTGACTCGTAGTGGAATGCCGCATTTCAGAGACTACAGTGTACGAATGTCAGAAGTATATTGACGTGGCAATCAACGGATATAAAGATTCAAATCATATTTAATGTTACCGTTGTAAGGAAGCCAATAAATAGGCGAGAAGAGCAGTTGAGAAATAACGCTTATCAATACGATTCATCTATTCTCTCAAGATTGCTGTTACTCTGCTAAATTTATTAATCTCATTTGAGATTCAAAAAGCTCACACTGATCAGAATTATTCATAGCATTTGATGTTACTTTTCGAGCTTACTAGCACAAACTATTGTATTACTTATTTGATCTAATTTAGAATTGTCGTGCTAAATCCAGTCGAAGAACTGTGAAAATTTTTTGTTAACTAAGAATTTCAGTTTTTGGCAATGTTAAGTCCAAACTGAAATGGCTCTGTGCAAAGTTTTGTATTGATCAAAGTCTTTTAGTGCATATCATATCCTTGTGATAGAAGAGGTGACGTAGGAGTTATTCAATCTCCGAACATCCATAAATCTTTGCATTATTATTTCAGTCATTTTGTCAAATAAGTAATACAATAGTGATGCTTTTGAGTTGTTTTGAGAGGATGTTAGAGTTAGGTTAATTTGAAATATTGCTAAGTTTAGATTTGGTAAAATATTAACGATTTATGTTTTGAATTCTTTCATTTGAATTTTCAAATATAGTTGGTTGTTTTATTTTTCAAATGATGCAAAGTTATTTTAAAATAAAAATATATTTATATTTTCGGCCGAAGGTAGCATAGGAGGATATTTTTTTTTTAAGCAAAACGAGTAGTAGACGTTTTACTAAAACCCAACCCATAACCAACCTAAACTCACGCCCAATCCTCAAAAACACACTAAGACTCTCCCTAACTGAAACAGGCCAAACACACTGTTGGAAACTAAATTTCGGTGGTTTGACAAACTAAAAGATTGAAAATATTGAATTAACTGATCACGTATTGACAGTTGCCTAACTGAAGATTAATGTGCAGATTATCGAAGGCAACTGAAGCCAGCCGAATTAGTTCGAAACTGATCAGTTGATCACAACTGAACTTTCAAAGACAACTGAATGATCAGTTGGAAACTAATCAGTTGATATATTCAGTTATAATCTTACCAGCGAGTGCCTATCAGATGATCCTTCAGCTGTACACGTCATCAGTTGAAAAGGACATTCAATCGACGATAGTACAAAGCAAACTTTGACTTGTAGTGGAATGCCGCATTTCAGAGACTACAGTGTACGAATGTCAGAAATATATTGACGTGGCAATCAACGGATATAAAGATTCAAATCATATTTAATGTTACCGTTGGAAGGAAGCCAATAAATAGGCCAGAAGAGCAGTTGAGAAATAACGCTTATCAATACGATTCATCTATTCTCTCAAGATTGCTGTTACTCTGCTAAATTTATTACTCTCATTTGAAATTCAAAAAGCTCACACTTATCAGAATTATTCATAGCATTTGATGCTACTTTTCGAGCTTACTAGCACAAAATATTGTATTACTTATTTGATCTAATTTAGATTAGTCGTGCAAAATCTAGTCGATGAACTGTGAAAATTGTTGTTAACTAAGAATTTCAGTTTTTGGCAATGTTAAGTCCAAACTGAAATGGCTCTATGCAAGTTTTGTATTGATCAAAGTCTTTTAGTGCATATCCTATCCTTGTGATAGAAGAGGTGACGTAGGAGTTATTTAATCTCCGAACATCCATAAATCTTTGCATTATTATTTCAATCATTTATTCTATCTTTCAGTCAGTTTATTTCCGCAACTATATTCAGTTAAACTGATTGTCATCGAATGACAAGATTTCTAAGTTTCATTTTATAACAAAACTGATACTTCATTCGAAAAGGTTATTAAAATCGTGCGTGTTCATTCAACCTCCTCTTCTAAACACTTTTCTACCTATTAACCGATCCTATCAAGTGGTATCAGAACAGTTGAATCTTGTCTCAGAATATTCTTACTTACAATTGTTCAATATGTCTTCATTCAACAAAATACCTATGTTTTCCAGAGAAGACTTTGATGAATGGAAAATAAGAATGCAGGCTCACTTAGCTGCACAAGATGATGACATGTGGTATATCATCACTGATGGTCCAATGAAGATTTTAGAAACAAACACTGCATTTGCCATCACTGACGGGGCACCTCATCGAATAGAAAAGCCCATAGATGAATGGACAACTGAAGACAAAAGAAAAACAAATTTGGATAATGTGTCCTAGGACATCTTATACAAAACACTGGACAAAGTCACGTTCAGTAAAATCAAAATGTGCAAAACGGCCAAAGAGATATGGGAAAAACTTATTCAGCTTTGTGAAGGAAATGAACAAACCAAGGAGAACAAGCTGTCTGTTGCTGTTCAAAAGTTTGATAATATCAAGATGAAAGCAGGAGAGTCTATGCACCAATATAATGAAAGAGTCAGTTGCATCATCAATGAACTGAATGCACTTGAAAAAGTGTACTCAAATAAAGAAGTGGCATTGAAGGTGGTAAGAGATCTTCCCAAAGAGTGGGATGTGAAGACCATGGCTATGCGTGAATCAAAAGATCTTAAAAAAGTTGAAATACATGATCTATTTGCTGATCTAAAGGCATATGAATTTGAATTACAGACCAGAGAAGGGGAACCTTCTACACCAGTTGCCACAACGGCTTTAACTGCTATCAGACAGGAATCAACTGGTTCAGCTGACAGATCTACTGGTCAACTTAGTAATGATACCATGTCATTGTTTGTCAAAAAATTTGGAAGGTTTATGAGGAAGAATCAAGGAAACTTCCAAAAGCAATACTAGAAGAACCAATCCAAAGAAGAATCCTATGTTCGCTACAACTGTGGCAAATCAGGTCATTTCATAGAAGACTGTCCTAAGCCAAAGAAGGACAGCCGAGGATCAATTGAAAAAGAAAAGAAGCCATATGAGCACAGGAGAAGGACTAAGAATGACAAGAGATCATCCAAAAAGAAGCATGAAGTGCTCCTGGCTGAGGAGAGCAGATCAAAGTGGGTTGAAACTGATAGTGATGAGAAAGAATCAGAAAGCCCAAGCAGCTCAAGTGATGATGAAGAGGAAGTCAAGTGCTTGATGGCAGATGATGCTGAACAGGATTCAGCAAGTGAACAGGTATTTGATTTTAGCTCCATTAATTTCACTCGTAAGGAACTCATTATCACATTACATGACATGGTAAATGAGTATCATAAACTGGCTCGATCATTTGAAAAGGTCAAAGCTGAGCAAGAAGATCCCAATGATAACAAAACTGAAACTGATAAGTCAGTTGAAGTGTTTTATTTAAAAGGGGAGATTGCAAAGCAAAATGCTGAACTGATCGAGAACCAATCTTTGATATGTCAGTTAAAGACTGAGATTTCAAAAAATTCTGAACTGATTCAAGCTTGGAACAAGTCTTCAGTTACGTTAACTGAAAATCAGAATGCTCAAAAATCAGTTGCTAATAAAACTGGTTTAGGTTTTAATAGTCATGGTGAAAACTCTGCAAGTGATACTCAGCCAATGTTGAATAATAACTAAGGAAAATACACTACCTTTGTAAAATCAACCATGGTAAATGAACATTCAGAACCAAGTAAACCAAATGTTCAATCTACTAAAATAAAGAACAAATCCAAACGGTATGGTATTGGATATAGCTCAGAGAGTTCAAATGATACAAGAAACTGGTCTCCTAAACGATTTAGTTACAAATATCAGTATCAAGGAATGGCTATTACAACTATTACAACAGTAAGCAAGTTTTAACAAGGTATCAAAAGAACAGTCAGTTGAAAAAAGAATTAATTCATACTGCTTCATCCTCACATCACACACATATTGCTAAAAATTCGAGAAAAACCATTTGGAACACAGCAACTGGGAAATAAGTTAGACTGATTCAAGTCTGGGTTCCTAAGGGACTAATCAGTTTAGGACTGAAATAAATATAGGTACCAATATTATATAGTGTGTGTGATTGTAGGTAACAGGTACAACAAAAGAATCAATCTGGTATCTAGACAGTGGATGTTCACGACATATGACAGGAGATGCAAATTTGGTATCTCAACGGATTCAAGTATAATGGACCAAACATCAGTTTTGGAGACAACTCCAAAGGTAAAACTGTGGGTAAGGGTAAGCTTATCCAAGGTAATTTTACAATTAAAGATGTTTTGCTTGTTGAGAATTTGAAGTATAACTTGATTAGCATTAGTCAGTTATGCGATAATAATTTCTAATTTCAGTTTGATAGGCACACATGTTCTATTAGAGACTCAACTGATGAGGTCATACTAACTGAAAATCTTTGTGGTAATACTTACAAAGTCAGTTGGACTGAACAACCTTATGCACTAGTTTGTTTTATTGTGTCCAAATCTTCTAAAAATTGGTTGTGGCATAAGAGATTAAACCACTTAAACTTTAAATCTATTGCCTATCTGAGTAACCACGATCTTGTAACTGGTTTGCCCAAAATAGATTTTTCAAAAGATAAAATTTTTTCAGCATGTTAGTTTGGAAAAGAAGTAAGATCTTCATTCAAAAACCGAGGTTGTAAATCATCTTCCCGATGCTTAGAATTGTTGCACATGGGTCTTTTTGATCCAATACCAGTCATGAATTTAGGAGGAATGAAATACACCCTAGTAGTTGTAGATGATTTTTCAAGATTTACTTAGGGTTATATTTCTCAAATCCAAATACCAAACTGCTGCACAACTGATCAAGCTCTTCAAAAGACTTTTAAATGAAAAATCAGTTGGGACTGATAGAATAAGGTCTGAAAGAGGGACAAAATTCATCAATAAAAATATTTTAACTTTTCTAGAAAATACTAAAATCAAGCATGAGCTCTCAGCAGCTAGAACACCTAAGTAAAATGGTGTAGTTGAGGAAAGAAATCGTACCCTCAAAGAAGCTGCTAGAACAATGCTTGCTGATTCTAGTATTTCTCAAAGGTTTTGGGCTGAAGCAGTAAACACTGCGTGTTATAATTAGAACAGATCAATGATTAATAAGAATCATGTGAACACACTATATGAGATCTGTCATGGAAGAAAAAGTATAGTTTCCTATTTCAAAATATTTGGCTGCAGATGCTTTATCCTTGATAATGGTAAAAATAATTTAAAAGCCTTTGATGCTAAATATGCAGAGGGAATATTTCTTGGATATTCTTCAGTTAGCAAAGCATATAGAGTTTTTAATAAAAATTCTTTAAATGTTGAAGAATCTATCCATGTTGTTTTTGATGAAACTGTACTAACTGATAAGCCAACTGATCCAGTTGAGCTAGTTTATCGATTTACAGAGATCAGTTTGTAGGATGAAGACGAAGAAGAAAATCATATCAATCAAAGCATCCTTAAGACACCTGAACCAGAAATGTTAGATCAATCAGTTGAACAAGAACCCATTCCTGATAATCAGTTTATAGAGAAAACAGATGATAATAAGTTACCAACTGAAACTGAAAACATTTAGTTGCCAACAGAAGCAGTTGCTGATATGGAAACAACACATAATGAGCTCAGATGGAAAAAATCACATCCACCAGAATTGGTGATAGGTAATCCATCTGACCCGAGAACAACAAAAAATCAAATGCTTAACTTGTTTAGTCATTCTGCTTTTGTCTCACAACTGGAACCAAAGAAAGCTGATGAAGCTCTTACTGATCCTAACTGGATAAATGCAATGCAAGAAGAGTTAAATCAGTTTACCCATAACAATGTCTGGGACTTAGTTCCAAGACCAGTTTGTAAACAATTATAGGTACAAAATGGGTATTCAGAAATAAACTGAACGAAGATGGTTCAGTTGCACGCAACAAAACAACATTGGTAGCACAAGGATATAGGCAGGAAAAATGAATTGACTATGATGAAACGTATGCACCAGTTGCAAGACTGGAAGCAATCAGAATGTTCCTTGCCTATGCATCTTTCAAGAACTTCAAAGTCTATCAATTGGAAATAAAAAGTGCATTTCTGAATGGTAAGTTGCAAGAAGAAGTGTATGTTGAACAACTTCCAGGTTTTATCAATCAGTCTTTTCCAGATCATGTATATCATTTGAACAAAGCTTTATATGATCTTAAACAAGCTCCAAGAGCTTGGTATGAGACACTTTCAAAATTCTTAACTGATCATGATTTTACTATTGGATCAGTTGACTAGAGCTTGTTCAAATTTTCTAAAAATGATCATATTTTACTAGTGCAGATTTATGTTGATGATATCATATTTGGGTCAACTAACCCCAAATTATGTGAGAAATTTGCTAAGTTAGTGCAGGATAAATTTGAGATGAGCATGATGGGTGAACTGACATTTTTCCTCGGTTTGCAAGTGAAACAACTGAAAACTGGTATCTTTATCAGACAGACAAAATACATGAAGGAATTGCTCAAGAAATTTGGCATGCAAACTTGTTCATCTGCAAGCACTCCCATGAGTTCATCAGTTCAACTGGACAATGATCAAGGGAGAATATCAGTTGAGACGTCACTCTACAGAGGTTTAATAGGTTCATTATTGTACCTAACTGCTAGTCGTCCTGATATTGTGTTTGCTGTTTGCATGTGTGCTAGATTTCAAGCAAATCCTAAGCAATCACACTTTACAATTGCCAAAAGAATCTTAAAATATTTAAAAGACACTCAAAATGTGGGATTATGGTACGCTAAAGACTCTTCTTTCAGTTTAGTATGATATTCAGATGCAGATTATACAGGATGTAAGCTGGATCGAAAAAGCACCAGTGGGTCATGTCAGTTTCTAGGAGACAGACTGATCTTTTGGTTCAGCAAGAAGCAAACATCCATAGCCACTTCCACAACTGAAGCAGAATACCTTGCTGCTGGAAGCTGCTGTGCCCAACTGCTCTGGATTCAGTAGCAACTGA
The DNA here is from genome assembly GCF_025594145.1 of Primulina tabacum. Lineage (NCBI taxonomy): Eukaryota > Viridiplantae > Streptophyta > Magnoliopsida > Lamiales > Gesneriaceae > Primulina > Primulina tabacum. The sequence goes on from NC_134556.1 coordinate 15,784,322, forward strand.
AAGATTATGGAGTTGATGCTAATGAATCTCCCATATTCTGTGACAATTCAAGTACAATTGTAATTACATATAATCCAGTTCATCACTTCATCAGAGATCATGCTCTGAAGAAAGCTATCAGATTGGAATATGTATCAACTGAACAACAAGCAGCTGACATCTTCACCAAACCACTGCCCGAGACTAAGTTTTCTTAATTTCGCAATATACTTGGTTTAATTGATTTAACTTGATTATATCATGGTTATTTCCATTTTATTGTCGTAACTGAGTCTTTTCATCATCTGTTAATTACTCAGTAAGTTAGTTTCCAGTTAATTAACATTTAAGTTGAATTATTTTGAAATGCATGTTATTCGTCTAACATCTGTTTGTAAGCAAAAAAGTAAAAGACAACGATAAAATAATTAAACATTTTTTTTATTATAAACGAAGCGTACATTGGTGATTTCTTTCTTAACAGCAGACCTCCACGAGTTCAACTAACCGTTTAAAACCCTTGTGGTTGTCTACAGGAAGCCCTCTGAAATAGCTATGTGTTTTAGAGTCCACTTCTCCTTCTTAAGCATCAGCAGGTAGACACCTTCATTTGTGAAGATGTCTACCTCATCAGCAACGTGATAACGCCGCCGATATTTCTTCAATTGTGCCACCCGTTTGGAGGTGGCAACTGCTCCTCCCTGTTGAAGGAACTTAAAATCTTGAAGCTTTTGCCAGAATCGGAGAATCTTGGGAAAGACTTCATCTTCCATAGCAGTCTTCCTTGTTTCCAGCGCTGAACCCATGAACTCTTCAGCCATGCCTGGAACCTTAGAACTGCTTGCACATGCCATTATATATCTTGGAATGTTTATTTGCTAATATGTTAAGACAAACCTAGCTATTCCTATTTATAACCCAGGTTCAAAGCAACTGAAGGGACGTAATCATTACACTCGACGTTTCATCTTCTGAAGCATAAGATTTATTACGTCACTCTATTTGTCGTTTAAACATTCGTAATTTAAACATCCATTTATTAAGGCAGAATATCGGTTTTAAGAGGTTAACTGAGAAGACAGTAGTTAGTGAATTTTCATCTGAAACGACTCAGTCTCACAACTGATCGTTCAGCTGATAATTTAACTAATGTTCTCATATAAGTTAACTAATTAATCGTATTTTATTCCAAATCAAGTGACGTGACTGTCAGTTTTCGCATTAAATGATGAACAACATTTTAGAACGTGGATCCACTTGAACCATTTAAAATTGTACACACGTTTGTAGCACATGTACACATTTTTTTTCAAATTTCCGTAGACTGACACGTGTCCAGAAATTGTACAGTCGCTTACATATGTACAATGCCCCGCTTCATTTCATTTTTTCTTTTACGCGTACATTCAAGAATCCAGAGCAAAATTCTACTCAAGCAAATTTGTTTCGCAGATTTCAAACTATTCAAATGGCCAACCAAATTCCTGCTCATATGATGAACGCAATGGCGATTGATTTTGTCTCTATATTCACTGTGAAAGACGAAGGAATCAAGAATGTCTTTCTGAAACTGGAAGCAGCCGGTTTGAAGCAATTTATGGGATTATCTTACCAAGAAATTTATGTTAAAGAGGTTCAAGAACTCTACGCCACCGGCTATGTCACTCAAGAAGGCAATATAGTGTCGATTGTAAATGGTCAGTTGCTGATCATTGATGAGTAGTTCTTCTGCAATCTTTTCCAACTACCCACTGAGGGGCTAGTCAATCTTTCTGAGGTAAAGGCATCCGATATTGAGGAGATGCAAACTACCCTCTCTGCAGCTGGTCAAAAGATCAAAGTTTCTGATCCGAAGAAGGAAATGAAGCCAGAGGTACAACTGTTGGCTGATATTGTAGCCAAGGGCCTCTTGGCAAAGGTAGGATCATTTGCTGCCCTCACTCTCGAGAAGTTTCAAGCTATGAATGCAATCATGGATGAAAAGAAGATGAATTGGAGAAACATTATCTTCAAAATTCTGAGAAATATGTTTCAGTCATTAAAGCAGTCAAAGGGTTTTGCAGTGCAGCTCATCCATCTGCTGAAGGGTAAAGGAATGGTGACTGATGATTCGGAGAATTCATCAAAAATAAAGATTTTCAATGCCAAGTCTGTCCAGCAACCTAAGCAGAAACTGGACATGCACCTGAGCAGTTCATTCAGGTGAAGAAGGAAATTGGTACGGAAGGAGCTCCCAAATCAGTTAAGAAAGCTCGGAAAAAAGCTCAAAAGAAGACAATCAAATGCAAGCTGATTGTAAGCAAAACTGATTCTGAGAGGACTCCATCTGCCAAGGTCGTCAAAAAGCCAAGGACCTTGAAGACCAATCCAATTGCTGTAGTTGAAACCATCCCAAATGATCGACTGATACAGTCAGAAGCTGAACAACCTATCAAGGCTGTCCCACTAAAGGCTACCCAAACTGAGGACCAGTTGCCTCTATATGAAATCCTACCAAAGAAGAAGGTCACCGAATCTGGTGACAAGAAGAAACTTGCAGGAGTTAAGGCTCCACTGATCACTATTTCTGGGTACTCTTCCCTACCTCCTCCCAGACCTAAGGGAGTAGTAATCAGAGAGAAGATCGACGCAACAACAACTGGGTTAAGCATTCCCCATGTCCTAACTGACTCAAAGGGCTAAGGGAAATTGCAAGAAAAACCTAGACCATCTAATGCGAATCAAACGCACATTGATCTCATCTGGCAAGAGATCAATGAATTTCTGCAAACAAGTTCAAGACCTACAATGAGTGGGTGAGATTTAGAACTGAAGTTTTTGCTAAATAGCTTCAGTTGAAGTCTAAATTGAAGAAGTATGTTGATTTGGAGGGTGTTGTTCTGAGTGTAGTCAAAGCTTCAACAATCGTTCAGGCTCTAGAACGCAAGAGTTATTTCTTCGATCAGTTGAGAGCCAAGAAGCTTCAAAAGATAGTTGTTGAGTTGCGACAGAATTTTGATCCTCCAAGTCCAACAACATACAACGATACAACTGTTCACAATCAACTGGACTCTGATCTTCTCTGTTTGCAGATGCAAATCAAAAATTGGGAAATGGATCAAGAAATGTTCTTTCCAGTGGCATCACAAGATCTATCAAGTACAGAAGAGCCAGCTGAACAATCAGTTCAAGAGTCATACAAAGGCTCAGCTGCTGAAGCTACTCTACAGGCAACTGAACGTTCCACTTCAGTTGCTCATCCATCTTCATCTTCATCACCTCAATCATCCGCTGATCCAACGCCATATTCTGAAGCTGAATTATCTCTGGCTAATCTCGAAGAGGTCATCAAATCAGTAACCTCAGATATTCAGCTGGACAATTCAAGATCAGTCGAAGATATGGTGGTAACTGACGAACGAGCAGTTCAAGCTGTCAACATTGTAGAAACAGCCGAGGAGCCCATTTTTGAAAAAACTAGAGAATCAGTTCAGTCACCAGCTGTGACTGAACAAGCAGTTTTGGAACAATCTGAACAGACAGTCTCTCAACCAACTGAAGAGGTTCAGCTGCATTCAGACCCAACTGAAGAAATGCAAGCTGAAGAGCCAGTTTTACAACCAACTGAAGAACCAGTTGTTGAACCGACCGAACAACCTTCTAATACCTCTGTTTCTCTAACTAACTCATCTCTACCCCAGGACCCTCCAACTGAAGATATTTCAAAAATAGCTGCGCATGAAACAGAACCAACTGACGGTGCAATGGTTGCATTTACTCAACCAAAAAGGGAAAAGATTCCTGAAACTTATGGAGCCATGTCTCCTAGAATTTCAGCCACTGATGCTCTATTTGAAGAACTTCATGAAAGGGGATCGGTTATGGTGACCGGAAGCGCAACGAAAGTTAAAAATTTTGATTTTTCATAAAATATTTCGGCCACCTCATAATATTGTGCAGCAAATACATTAAACCCCAAATATCATACATAGGGTGTTGAGAAGTTTACCTATCAATCTCAAGGATTGATGTAATGGCTCCAACTTTGTTGTCAAACAACAAAGCTCTTCAAGGCAAGACAATCTACAAGCTTGCTCCTTTGAACACTCCTTGTTCAAAAATCAAGCCCACCACTTGCTAGGTAAATCCCCTCTTAATTTGCACTAGAAAATTAAGAGGATTTTTCAAGGAGAAGAATATTTCTTCCTCAACACTTGAAGAAGAAAAGAAGAGGAAAAACTTGGAGAGAAAAAACGAGGAAAATTTCGGCCAAGCTAGTGTAGAATGAGGGAGGGAAGAGTTGTCTTGGTAGTGAAAAAGTTGATCCAAAAAGTTGCATGCCATGCATTATTTTAATCAAAAATATTCCTTAACTCTTCACCTCCCAAGCATGCAATGTGACTTGGGCTTGTAACTATTACAAGGCCCATGGACTATTTAAATTGTCTCAAACATATTTGAGCTCAATTAGACTTTACTTGATTTTACTAAAGCCCACTAGTTAAATAATTATTTCCAATTGGGCTCTACAAGGCCCAATGTTATTTAATTAATTCAACACTTGAATTAATTTAATTTAGTCCATAATAATGTTTATGAAAATCACAATTTTCAAATACATTATTTACTTGGCCTATTTTTAATTTAGGAACACATTCATAAATTAAAAATTACATTTCTCTTATAGAAGTCATACTTCTATTTTTCTCAACATTTATAAACTCATTTATAAGCCGTTCAACACATTGAACTATTTTTTACTTCTCAACGGGATCTAGAAAGCTAGTAATTGTGTGGCCCTCAATGGTTCATTGATACAACTAGCCGTGGGTTCACATCTCCATGTTATTCGGACTAAACATGTCCTTATATGAGCATACCCCAATTGCTCCATTCTTACTTATCAACTCCTTGATAACTAGAACGTCAGAACTCAAGTCTGATTGTACCCAACCAATCATGTTAAACGCCTAGCAGTATCGCTTACATGATTCCCTATGTATCAAATGATAGTGCCTGCAAGAACCATTCAATTTTGGTTAGCGTACAGTACGGTCCCTTCAACTCATATATCCCGACCGATTCGACAACAATTGGTTTATCGAGAGTTGTCAATGAATCGATACTATGTGTCATGTCATAGTTGCATCGATGGTGTAATCTATGAAACCCTTTTCATAATTACCACCATACTCTGATCAGAGATTTCAACCTACATACACATGAGAAGACATAGGATATCCATACCCGAAGGTAAGCGGTGAATCCCCGACTACAATGTATCGACTCCTATATGTTTCGACAGAAGACCAAACCTTTCCACCTGATGACCCCATGAGAGTCGGTAAACAAGTCAAAGTGTAATTCTAGCACATAGAGTTTCAATGTTGTCCCGGGTCATAAAGACTAATGGTGTACAACCATAAACTAAGACTTTTCCACTCGATAAGTGAGAACCACTTGGAAAGTCCTTTTATGGAGGGTTGTTCAGTGCACTCTACAAGGAGCACCTATCTGCATGTTCGGACATCACAATGTCCCCTACCAATGAAATATGGTACTCACATCGCAGATACTAGTCTCGAACTCGAGCGGCCTATATCCTTCTTAGTGGCGGCTGAATCGACTAGAAACCGTTTATAATATACAGTATTACAAATATGAGTTTCATGATACTCATCATATGAGCATCTCATATTCTTTCTACTATTTGTATATTCAAGGGCTTTATCTATGCAACTGGCATGGGTATACAGATAAAGAAGTGCCAAAACGATAAATTCAAATATTATTAAAATAAAGACTTTTTATACATAGAGTTTCATTGTGAACACTCGGCCAACACTTGGCTCGACGTGCACCTACTCTAACAATCTCTCACTTGCACTAGAACCAACTACCCATATGCTTCAAACCCATCGATTCGCGATGCTTCTCGAACAATGGTCCAGGTAAAGGCTTAGTTAGCGGGTCAGCAACATTATCTGCGGAGCCGACTTTGTCAATCGTGACATCTCCTCTCTCCACGATCTCTATGAGGATGTGGTACTTTCTTAATACGTGTTTGGACTTCTGATGAGACCTCGGCTCCTTTGCTTGAGCAATGGCTCCCGTGTTGTCACAAAACACCGGGACAGGAGCAACTCCATTAGGAATGACGCCCAACTCTTGGACAATTTCCTTATCCAAACTGCCTCCTTTGCTGCAGCTGATGCAGCAATATATTCTGCCTCAGGGGCGGAATCCGCAGTACTGTCTTGCTTGGAACTCTTCCAAGAGACAGCAGCACCATTGAGCATGAATATGAATCCAGAGGTTGACTTCGAGTCATCGATATTGCTTTGGAAGCTAGAGTCGGTATAGCCTTCCAATTTCAGTTCTCCACCCCCATAGACCAAGAACAATTTATTGGTCCTTCTCAAATACTTGAGGATGTCTTTCACAACTTTCCAGTGTGGAAGACCTGGGTTGGATTGATATCTAATCACTACACTTAGTGCAAAAGCCACGTCAGGACGTGTAGATATCATCCCATACATGATGCTACCAATTGTTGATGCATAAGGAATGCTGGTCATCACCGCTATCTCTGCATCAGTCTTGGGAGACATAGACTTGGATAGGGACACGCCATGACACATTGGTAGATGTCCTCTCTTGGACTCATCCCTCGAGAACCGCTTTACGATGGTATCAATGTATGTGGACTGGGTGAGACCAAGCAATCTTTTTGATCTATCTCTATAGATCTGTATTCCCAATACAAAAGATGCTTCACCCAAGTCCTGCATCAAGAACTTACTCGCTAACCATATCTTAGTTGATTGCAACATTCCTACATCATTCCCAATGAGTATAATGTCATCAACATAAAGCACAAGGAATGTCACAGCACTCCACTAACCTTCTTATATACACAGGGTTCCTCAGGATTCTTAGCAAAACCAAACTCTTTGATTGTACTATCGAATCTGAGGTTCCAACTCCTAGATACCTACTTTAGACCATAAATAGATCTTTGAAGTTTGCATACCATATGATCACTTTCGATAGATGTAAACCCTTTGGGTTGAGACAAGTAAATCTCTTCCTTAATATCCCCATTAAGAAAGGATGTCTTAACATCCATCTGCCATATCTCATAGTCATACCATGCAACTATGGCTAGCAAAATCCTTATGGACTTGAACATTGTAACTGGAGAAAAGGTTTCCTCAAAGTCAACTCCTTGTCTTTGAGTATATCCTTTTGCCATCAATCGCGCCTTGAAGGTCAATACCTTCCCATCCGTCCCAAGTTTCCTCTTGTAAATCCATTTACACCATATGGGAACAATTCCCTCAGGTGGATCCACGAGATTCCACACTTGGTTCGAATGCATGGAATTCATCTCAGATTCCATCGCTTCAAGCCACTTGGATGAATCGGCATCAGATAATGCTTCCTTGAAGGTCCTTGGATCACATCCATGGTTAGGCTCATCATGGCCCTCTTCAAGAAGCAGACCATACCTCATAGGTGGTCTCGAGACTCTCTCGGATCTTCTAGGAGCTTGTATCTCCTCTCTTGGCTCTTCGGGTTTGGGTTCTACAATTGTTGGTGTCTTTCGAGCCTCTTCGAGTTCTATCATCTCGCCTTTTCTATCTAATAGAAATTTCTTTTGTAAAAAGGTTGCATTCCTAGAAACAAACACCTTTGTTTCTTGGGGATGATAGAAGTAGTATCCAACCGAATTCTTTGGATATCCCACAAAGTAACACAAAATGGATCGACTATCCAATTTATCTCCCACTACCTGCTTCACATAAGCAGGGCACCCCCATATTCTTAGATAAGAATATTTGGGTGGCTTACTCATCCATATCTCATATGGTGTCTTGTCAACTGCCTTTGAATGGACATTGTTCAACAACAGTGCCGCTGTCTCAACCGCATATCCCCAAAAGGATGGTGGCAACTTCGTGAACCCCATCATAGACCGAACCATGTCCATCAAAGTCCGGTTACGACGCTCCGAAACACCATTCAACTGTGGTGTAGCGGGCGGAGTCCACTGCGAGAGAATCTCATTCTCCCTAAGATACTCTTGGAACTCGGCACTCAAGTACTCACCACCTCGATCTGATCGAAGTGTCTTGATGCTTCATCCCAATTGCTTCTCTACTTCACTTCTGAATTCTTTGAACCTTTCAAAGGCTTCAGACTTGTATTTCATCAAATACACATACCCATACCTCAAAAAGTCATCGGTAAAGGTGATGAAGTAGGCATGTCCATGCATAGTGGTGATGCTAAGTGGACCGCACACATCGGTATGGATCAAATCCAATAACTCTTTGGCTCGTTCCACATGGCCCTTAAAGGGAATTTTGGTCATCTTTTCTTTCAGACAGGATTCACAAGTCGTTAGAGCATTAATATCAGACATATCAAACATGCCAAATCCCACTAGTTTGTTCATCCTTCTTAGGGAAATATGTCCTAATCGAGCATGCCATAATTGTGCTATATTAAGAGTATCTTGTTTGCGCTTGTTTGTTGTTGTTATAGCTTGGACATTGTTAAGTGGAATATCTTTCAATTTTAAGGTGTAGAGATCGTTTTCAAGTTCTCCAGTACCAATTAAACATTCATTCTTGTAAATATTGCAAACACCTTTGCTAAATAAACAAGAAAATCCATCTTTATCTAACATAGAAATGGAAATAATGTTTTTCACCAAGTCTGGTACAAACAAAATATCTCTTAACATGAAACGTCTACCCTTTTTATCGCTTAAGAGTACTAGATTTTTTTTTTTAAAACCTCACATAGCATTCAGCCGAACCATAAAATTTCATAAAATATTTTTGACATCATTTTAAAATAAACAACTAACTAACATTTTTCTAAATCTAAAAATGACATTTGAAAAGTATAGCAGATACTATAACCTCTCAAAACCACTCATAATCATGATAAAAGTCATAAAATCTTTTAACATAAATCATAACATATATGCGGAAACTAGCGTCGGTCCTCGGGTCATGTGCACCTTCAGTCCAGTCGGATCAACCATCAAGACCTCCATTAGCATTATCATGATAACCTGCATCCATCACACCTAGTGAGTCTAAAGACTCAACACACCACAATCTTTATAACAAATAATACATATAAAACCACATGCAACAGTGAAAAATACTTGTACTTAAAATATCGTTTTCATGAAGATGCATGAACTTTAAACATGAACATTTTCTTAAACATTTTCTTGATGCATAAACTTTTATTAAAACGTTTTCATGATATGCATAACATAAACATTAACTTTTTCCTTTTTCCTCAACATGACATGACATAAAACCTTTAACATGATCCTGAACATTTTCCTTTTCTTTTTCTCTTTTCTTTTGTTGAATTTAGATCGTTAATTGTGACTTTCTTGATCATGCTCATGAGGGTCGATGGATCCATCTACATAAAACCACAGTACTGGGCAGCGGGGGACACCAACAACACTCACCGGTCAACTGGGCCCTGGCCTATCATGATTCGAATAGAAATACGATCGTCGGGGCTCCCTCTGGGGCCTTTTCCCATAAATGGGCTACCTCTGGGGCCTTTTCCCCTCACGATATTCCCATTCTTCCGTTACCACAAAACCGTTACCACATATCCGTTACCACATATTCGCAATGATGGAACATAATCGTCGGGCTCCCACTGGGACCATAACCCTCACGACGTTGCAAACATTAACGAATTAGTCACAATAATTTCACATCCTTCAACATTTTTCATTCACATCACTTTAGAAAAATCATGAATATCATTACGTTTTTCATTTTTGAAACCAAGCATGCAACATGTATTTTAAATGTCTTCTTAAATCATAAAAAATCAAATAGACATTTAAAAATCATTATTTAATCATGAACAATTCATAAACATTTAAAAATAATCATATTTTCTTAAAAATAGCATTTAGGACACTGCCATGACGTTTACTAATTTCTAGGTGTAAAAAGACTGTTTTACCCTGGATGTAAAATTTCCCGGTTTTGACATTTTCTTAATTTCATTGACTATAACATGTCCCAAATAATTATTTAAGCTTACGTGAATTTTTTCATAATTTTATTTGGCTTAAATGTTAGACTTTTTCAATTAATCTTTAAATGTGACGTATTAATGCGTTTTAATCCCGAATTAAACCAAACCTTAATATAAAATTTTCAAATTAAAAAATTAGACTTATAATAATTATTTAAGCTTAAACCTAATTTTTCATAATTTTATTAAGCTTAAAACTAGGCGTTTCAATTAACCCGTTAATTAGCGTTTCGTGCGGCGATTAAATTCTGAATAAATCTAAAACTCAATATTTAGATCCCAAATTTTAAACATAACCTTTTTATGATTTATTCTACCCTTCAAAGTCATGAGCCACCCCCGTGGACCCTTGGATCAATTTTTAGTTTTATAAATTTTGTTTTTGACACCTTATCGAACACACCGAGCCATCTCGTAATTTACCTGAGCCACGCCCAAGCCACCTTGAACCAAAACCTAGTCAACCCATCTAGGGACCTTACTGTGCAAGCCCAGCCCGTAAGACAAACCCTAGCCCGCTCAAAACCTTCCTGAAACTTGACCCAAAATCTGTACATGTGTGTGTGAGTGCCTTCTAGCCTATCTTAGGACTCCGAGCCAACTAGGACACCTCCAACCCTTAACCACTTGACCCCTCATGACCCTAACCTTCTCTAGCCCAAGCCCAGATCAAGCCCATACCAACCCATGTCCTGGAATCAAGCAGCGAACCACCCTCATGCCAGCAGCAGCTTACGCGCAGGTGGTCTCCTCACGCATTCAAGTTTCCCTCGAGCCAGCAGCCACCCAAACTGCACCAGCCCCTGCCCAGACCATCTTGCACCCTCTTAGGACCCTAAGGACCTAACCTAGCCCAACCCCCAAGCCCTAGACGCGAGCACCAACCCATCTGCACAAGACAGCAGCCTCGCGTCCACTTTGATCCCTCACGGTTTCCCTCCTTTCTTCGAGCCACCAGCGATCCCATCACTCAAGCCCCTAGCCCGACCCCTTCCCATCATTCTAGGACCCTGATGAACAACCAAACTTTCCCTTAGCCCCGCTGCAGAGCACCCCTCCCCTTGGCTGCCCCTTACCTGCACGTGCGAGGAGTCCCTACTGCATGGGACTCCTCCAAAGCTGCACTCCAGGGGTCCTAGCCATGCTAGGACCCTTCCTGACCCTGACCCACATCTAGCACGAGCCCTCCTCGAGACCTGGTTGCACCCCTACGCCCCATGCATAAGAACGAGTCCCTTGAACAAACACACACCTTTGCAAAAACTCACGGCCCTTTATCTTTCCTTGTATCCTACGGTTTCAGCTTGTATTGTTTATATTGCAGCGTGATTGTGCGTGCTTCTAGCCTCTTAAACTTGTGTAAAACAATCTCATATTACTTCCTAATCATGGCAGCCCCTTAGGTACAAGAATTTCATGATTTTTGGATCAACAACATGCTTTGAAAATTCACCTTTGATGCACAAACGAATTTATTTGAAAGTTTTACTTGTTTTTCATGCAAAACATAATAAAATAAATACTATGGTGTGATAGATGAGTAAAAGAAGAATTATGGCGTGCCTTCGCGTTTTAAACGCACGAAAAACCGTTGACGGATCGAAGAACGACGGCGAGGAGACGACGGCTAGAAAACTTTTGCAAAAACTTGAAGCTTCTCCCTTGAAAATTATTATGTGGGTGCCGTGTAATTTGTATGAAAGAGGGGTGGGGAGAGTTTTCCAATTTTTAAAGAGTGGTGGCCGATTATTTTTGATGCTAGAATAGGGTTTTAGGTGTTTTAATATATTATATACTCTAATTAAATTACTAACTAGATTTAGGCCTATTAAGCCACAATTAAGCCCATTAGTCTTTAATTAGAAGTAAATAAAATATATTAGTAAGGTTTTGATAAAAATAGTTTGTGAATTAAATAGTCGGGTTGCCAAAAAGTTCGTGTTTTAGTTGAAAAACCGACACCGATAAAATTTACGTTCCGGCGTATAAAATCACCTCAAAACCCTTTATTTTAAAAAATACTAAAAAGCATCGATCATATTTTAAATAATTAAAAATAATAAAAATATTTTCTATTTTTCAGGCATCGGTCTCCGTTCCTCGAATAACCTTTTAAAAATATATTTTAATGCAATCATGTAGAAAAGTATATTTTAAACATGCAATTATGCACAACATAATTAATTAATGAAATTAAAACATTTAATTAAAAATACAGGAGAATTTAATAATTCAAATGCATGTGGTTCGCGTGGACCTTTAAATTTTCGGGGCGTTACATAACAACAACTTAAAATCATTGTTCAAAATTAAAGAAACATCTCCAACAGCTTTGGCAGCAACTCTTGCCTTATTGCCAATCCTCAAGAAGGTCTCACCTTCCCTGAGCCTCCTACTTCTTCCCATCACCTGCAAATCATTACAGAGATGTGAGCCACAGCCGGTATCCAATATCCAAGAAGTAGAGTTAACTGAAATGTTTACTTCGATATAGAACATACCGTTTCCAGAACTCTTCTGGGCAAGATATTCCCTGCAGTAACGCCTCCAATGTCCAGGCTTCTTGCAGTGATGACAGATGTCAACAGTCTTGTCAGCCTTTACTGGTGTGGCTGCCACTACGGGACCCGGAGTCTGCTTCTTCAAGGGCACGCTCTTCTTGGGACGTTGGAAAGAACGCTTCTTTCCCTTCCCAGGTGGACCGGTCTTCGTACCAGATGAAGAGCCCACAACAAGAACCGACTTCTCTTTCTTGATGGTGGACTCAAAGGTCACAAGCATGTTCACCAACTCCTCAAGGGTCGGCTCCATCTTGTTCATATTGAAGTTCACCACAAAAGGATCAAATGAGCTAGGCAGCGATAAGAGCAACACGTCGGTGGTCAACTTCAAAGGCATGATCAGATCAATGCCAACGAGCTTGTCCACGAGCCCAATCATCTTCAGGCCATGCTCATGGACTGAAGCCCCATCTCGCATGCGCATAGTGATCAGCTCCTTGACGGTAGCATGCCTAAGAGGCCGAGTCTGCTCACCAAAGAGCTCCTTGAGGTGAAAATGAATGTCAGCAACATTCTTTGCATCCTCAAAACGCCTCTGCAGCTCATCGTTCATAGAAGCCTGCATATAACACCTAACCTTCAAGTCATGGTCACACCAATCCTTGTAGGTCTGCAATTCCTCAGGAGTGCAGCTAGTCGGAGCCTCAGCAGGGGGCGACTCAGTCAGTGTATATGCAATCTTTTCCGAGTTTAGGACGATTTTCAGATTTCTTAGCCAAGTAAGATAGTTAGGTCCGGTTAACACATGTTTTTCGAGTATAGCAGATAGCGGGTTGCGAATCGAAGACATTGTCAAAGTTTTGTACTGAAAAGTAAAATAGATAAATGTTAATGACTATTTTAAAATATTTAATAAGATATAAAGTTTGGACTTTTACTTTATAAATAATCGCTCCCACTGTTTTGACATTTTCACTACCCTCTAGTGAAAACGGGAAACTCATTTCCTTACTAGGTACGTAAGGTCCAATTAGCGAATTATGATCCCGAATAATACCAGCCAATCATAATTCCTAAAAGGTAGTTTCCAATTGCATCACAATGCAACCCTTAACCAACCATACTATAAATCATAAATCGAAACTCTTAACATCCACACTATACTTAAACTTGACCAAGTAGTCAATTAAAGTATGAAATCTTAAACCGACTGTTCACCAGCTTGGATATTACAATCTCCCCTCCTTAAAGAAATTTCGTCCTCGAAATTGTCTCATCCTCTGGTTCCCACGTGGCTTCTTCAATCAATTGATTCCTCCAAAGGACTTTAACAATGCCGATCTCTTTGTTTCTCAATACTTTAACTTTGTGATCCAGTATCTGGACTGGAATCTCTTGATACGTCAAATTCGGTGTCAAATCCAATGGCTCGTGACGAAGAACATGGGAAGGATTAGCAATATACTTCCTGAGCATGGAGACATGAAAAACATTATGAACTCTATCAAGATCTGGTGGTAAGGCTAACCTGTAAGCTCGATCACCAACTCTGTCCAAGATCTCAAATGGGCCAATAAACCACCGCATCACACCTTTAAGAGGTGCAATCTTCAAGAACACGTGATCACCAACCTCAAACTGCAACGTCCTTCGCCTTACATCTGCATTACTCTTCTGTCTTGACTGTGCTGTCCTCATCCTTTCTTGAATAACAGCAACAACATCAGCTGTCTGTTGGACCAGCTCTGGACCCAACATCTTTCTCAAACCAATCTCGTCCCAATACAAAGGGGATCTACATTTTCTGCCATAAAGTGCTTCATACGGTGCCATGCCAATTGTCGTCTGGTAACTGTTATTGTACGTGAACTCAACAAGAGGCAATTTGGAATCCCAACTACCAGGATAGTCGATAGTACAAGCTCTGAGCATATCCTCCAAAATCTGAATAACTCTCTCTGATTGAACGTCGCTCTGGGGATGATATGCTGTACTGAATGCAAACCGTGTACCCAAGGCTCTGTGTAAACTCTTCCAAAACTCTGAAGTAAATCTAGGGTCATGATCGACATTGGAACACCATGAAGTCTAACAATCTCTGCTATGTACTCTTCGGCATACTGGTTCATGGAATACGTCGTTTTGACTGGGAGAAAATGCGTTGACTTGGTCAACCGATTAACGATAACCCAAATAGAGTTATGGCCTTTCTGCATTCTAGGAAAACCAATCACGAAGTCCATTGTAATATGCTCCCATTTCCATTGAGGAATCGGCAATGACTGCAATGTCCCAGCAGGTTTCTGGTGTTCGATTTTCACCTGCTGACAAGTTTGACACTGAGAAATAAACATGGCAATATCCTTCTTCATACCTGGCCACCAATAGAGCCTACGAAGTTCCTGATACATCTTGATACCACCTGGATGTATCGCATATGGCGCGGTATGTGCCTCTGTCCAGACGACTTGCCGAATATCATCACCAGTAGGAATACATATACGGCCTCTGAATATTATTAAACCATCTCTATTCATCCCAAACTCTGAATTACCTCTCTCTTCTGCTCTGGCTCTCATCTCTATCAACTGTGCATCATTGGCCTGCTCTCTACGGATCCTGTCCGTCAATGTAGGCCGAATGATCAACGCTGAAAAGCGAGCAATAGTTCCCGGTACTACCAAAACTATCTCTTCTCATTGCAAATCTAACAACAACAGCTTCTGAATCATAGAACTCAAAGAGGAACTTGACTTACGGCTCAATGCATCCGCTACAACATTCGCCTTCCCAGGGTGGTAACTAATCGTCACATCATAATCTTTGACAAGATCTAACCACCGTCTCTGTCGCATATTGAGTTCTTTTTGAGAAAACAAATACTTTTAACTCTTGTGGTCCATGAAAATTTCACACTTCTCGCCATATAAATAGTGTCTCCAAATTTTAAGGGCGAAAACCACAGCTGCCAGTTCCAGATCATGCGTAGGATAATTTTTCTCGTAGTCCTTCAACTGACGAGAAGCATAGGCTATAACCTTTCCACGTTGCATCAGCACTGCACCAAGACCCTTCTTCGACGCATCGGTATAAACAACAAAATCCTCTGTACCACTGGGCAATGCAAGTACCGGAGCTGTCGTCAACCTATCTTTCAACTCCTGGAATCAACTTTGGCATTCATTGGACCAATCAAACTTCACAGTCTTCCTCGTCAGGTTGGTTAACGGCAGGGCAATCTTGGAAAAATCTGAAATAAAACGACGATAATAACCCGCCAAACAAAGAAAACTGCGTACCTCTGATACAGTGGTAGGGATAGGCCACTTCTGTATCGCCTCTATTTTTGCTGGATCAACAGCTAAACCATCCTTCGAGACAATATGGCCTAAGAAAGAAATCTGCTCCAAACAGAACTCACATTTCTTCAACTTAGCATACAGCCTCTTCTCTCTCATCAATTGAAGAACAACTCTGACGTGCTATGTATGAAGCTCTCTGGTCTTGGAATAAATCAATATATCATCGATGAAAACAATGACAAAACTATCCGAATACGGCTTGTACACCCGGTTCATAAGATCAATGAAGACTGAAGGAGCATTAGTCAGACCGAACGACATCACAAGAAATTTGTAATGACCATACCTGGTCCGAAACGCCGTCTTAGGGATATCAGACTCCCTAACTTTCAACTGATAATAGCCAGATCACAAATCAATTTTTGAAAATACTGCAGCCCCCTGCAGTTGGTCAAAAAGGTCATCTATCCGTGGCAACGGATATTTATTCTTAATCGTCACTTTGTTGATTTCTCTGTAATCAATGCACAGCCGCAAAGACCCGTTTTTCTTCTTGACGAAAAGAACCGGAGCTCCCCAAGGCGAAGAACTCGGCCGAATAAGACCTTTATCCACTATATCGTGCAACTGCGTCTTCAATTCTTTCATCTCTGTAGGGGCCATTCTGTACAGAGCTTTAGAAATAGGAACCGTCCCGGGGACTAGATCAATCACAAACTCTACATCTCTGTCCGGCGGTAAACCTGACACATTTTCTTCAAATACATCATGGAACTCTCTCACAACATCAATATCATTAATATTCAACTTCACAATTCTATCCACATTAACAATCAAAGCCAAAAACCCATCGCAACCTCTAAACAACAACTTCTTAGCCTCAAGACATGAAATAAAAGGAAGGACCAGCGAAGTACCTGCACTGGCGAGCATACCTCCCTTATTTCCATCATCTGCAAATTTCACAGTCTTGGCAACGCAATCAATCACTGCACGGTAAGTTGATAGCCAATCCATGCTAAGTATAATATCAAACGCAACCATCGGAATAACAATCAAATCGGCATAAACCACTCGCTCATCAATTTGAAGAGTACACGCATACATAATAGATGTCGGGCAAAACTCATCCCCAGAAGGCAATACAACATTAAACTGAAGGGGAAGAACAGAAGGAACTAAACCCAAAGATCTTAAAAATAGTTCAGACATAAAAGAATGAGTAGCACCTGTATCATTCAATGTCGCAGCTACTCTGCCTGAAATTAAGATAGTGCTAGAGATCACAGAAGAATCAGGGTTTATACCTTCCTTCGTCATGGTGAAGATGCGACCCTGCACCTTCTCTTTACTCGATCCTCTCGGACATTCCTTGGCGATATGGCCTGCAGTACCACATCGGTAGCATGTGTGAGTACCAAACCTGCATTCACCCCTATGAGGCCTATTGCACTTGGGACACAATGACTTCTCTGGGTCAAACGGGACTGTCAGTGCTTTATAACTCGGCTCTATCTTGCCTTTCTCCTTGTAACTTCCTTGTCCTCTTTGGCTCGAACCTTGACCTCTTTGAGCAATAGCCCGGTGCCTCGCCTGTCTCTCTCTAGCAATATGCTTCTCATCTTGCTCGGCTAACAATGCTTTAGCCACAAACTCTTTAAATGTCACCGCCTTAGACATATTGATGTCCCTCCTGATCTCTGCTCGAAGTTCTCTAATAAAATGAGCACCCTTGTCTTTGTCATTTGAGGCAATGTATGGGGCAAATAGACAGCCCTCCTCGAACTTCAAGATGTACTCATCAACATTCATACCTCCTTGCCGAAGCTCTAAAAAATCAGTCACCTTCCGAGCTTGAAGTGCATCCGAGAAATACTTGTCGTAGAAAAGATCCGAGAAATCTTGCCACTTTAATGCCGGAACATCAACACCTACCTTAGTGGCATTCCACCCAATACGTGCAGCTTTGACTAGCATGAAAACAGCACAACCAACTCTATCATTGTCTTCATACTTGAGATGATCAAATATCGCCTCAAGTGCTTTAATCCACTCTACAGCAATCAATGGATGAGTGCTTCCTGCAAACTTAGGCAGATCCATCCTCTTAAAAGCAGTAAAGATCCCATCAGTCCCAACTGCTTGAATCCCTTGGCCTCTCTCTTGGCCTCTACCTTGACCTGAACCTTGCAAACGGAGCAACTGTTGAATCTGCTCACTGTGAACCTTGGCTTGCTCTTTCAATAATTTTCCGAACTCGTCGACAACTCTCGATGAGGAGCTATCCTCACCCTCTTAAGCTTTTCTCTTAGGAGGCATTAAATCCTACAATGTGCTCATATAATACATATCAACAAATGACAATAAATAGATGTAGAAAAAGACATACCCGCACTGTTGAAAGTAGACAAAGTCATATGCATTGGTCCGAAGAACGTTGCTCTGATACAACTAAATGTAACACCTCTGACCGATTTTATAAAATAACACAGCGGAAATTAAAAATTTAACTCGAAGGGAGGAAGGATTTATAACTTTCTTGACATAAACACATTTTCAATCAAAATTATATACATGATCCATCAAATATTGCATCAAAATACAAAATATCGTTTTTGATCATGTCCAAAATGCTAACAAAATAGCCTTCTTCCTTCCATCTTCCATGCATATGACCTCGGCTCCAATCAATGTCCTGACACGTCACTCTTATCTGCATAACATGAAATAACTGGAATGAGTTTAAAAACTCAGCAAGTGGAACTCTTACATAACAATCTGTACATATCATACTCTGTAAAACATGGCTTTGAAATCATTAAATACCATCTATGTGGGGACCCGAACGCTAATCATCTTCTAATCATTATTAATGTAAAATATAATAATTAAGAAAACTGGGACTATTTTTTTTTTCTTTTTAAATTATAAATATGGAAACGTAATAGTAATCTATCTGATATACATATCAAAATTGAAGTACAAATCATGTACTACATGTCTCTATCTCAACTAGGTTCATCTACTATACATCCAGTGCTGAATCCTATTCTGCTTCTGGGCCCGGATCTCCATGCTAACTATAATCTCTCATCCTCTTCCTGATCCTGATCCTGTCCCACCTGTTGTCATGCACACATACAAACAAGACAACAACCGGATAACTCCGGTGAGATATATATATCCCAGTATAAACAATGTAAACATGCAGTCAAATAAAAACATGTATAGAAGCATGAAACACATATCAGTAACAAGTATAAAAACTGAACAACATATATCAATACAAACTCTGAATCACACTCTGTGACTCCTAGACTCTGACTCGACTCATCCTAATCTAGGGATCCCTATCTGAATAAGAACGCAACGTTCTCCCATCTAATTTACCCCAGCAAGATGGTGGTACGTTCTTAGTCCCAGACTTTGGCTGTCTATATTGAAGATCTGCAATAGGAGTCGTTCTTCTCCTCAGTCTATCAATATAAAGCCAACAGTCTAGTGACTTGGCGGTTCTGCCATGGCGGTTCTACCAAAGACTAGGCGGATCTGCCCAATTCTAAGTCATGCTTTGCTACAATTCAATAGAGTAAGCATATCAATATCAAGCATTGCAAATATCGAATGCAATAATCATTCAGTATGTGATTTTGGGAAACTCAAGTCGAATCGAACTCGAGTTGTGCAATCCCGCATCAACGTTAATTTATACCTTTCTCTTCTCGGTCTGAAGAAGTCGAAGTCTCGGAGTCAAATCTGTCCATACTCAATCTGGCATTGATAATATAAAATAGGCACAATATCAGTATACACTCTCAAATCAATACTGAATATACTGTGTCAACGTACAATTCAATTCAAGACTTGTTCTAATCAATACTCAAATCAACATACAATCTGATCAATGTCAACGGCATACGGTACAATCTCAATAAATACTGAATCTGATCAATATCAATTTTCTGATGTTTCGACGGCATAACAATACAGTCTCAATAACCCCGTCAATCTCAACATCACCGATACAATATCACGGTTTATAATCAATATCTGTATAATTCTGAATTTAACTCAAACTCAACGACATAACGGAATAATCTCGATATCCCAGTCAATACAATATCACCAGATATCAATTACAATCCATAACCAATATCCAATACCATCTAAAATCAATCAATAATCCAAATCTGTCAAATATCAATAAATATACTTCTGAAAAATCATACCAATTTCATAATCAATCTGTTTCTCAATCTGACTTCGATTCTATGATGTCTAACATGTCAGGAACATCATATATGAATCATATCCGATTCTGACAATACCATAATTCAAAGAAATATTGAAACGTAGTAAAACTTACGTCCAGTTAAAGCTCTCGTCAATAGGAACACGGTGTTGTACTCGGATTCAAAATCAGACGGGCAGATCTTGTGTAGCTTCCAAATTAAAATAAAAAACTTAGCTTTTCCCCTTCGTTTCTTCGTTTTTCCTTTTTTTGATTGCTGAGGAAGGAATGTAACATATATATATCCAATTTGCATGTAAGGCTATGTGTCATCATTTTTCACACACATCGGTTGGCGCTCCGGCGGTCACAAGTTATCGCTCGGGCGCGAAAGTTTCTGTCGAGATACTGAGCCGATCATCTCCTGGCGCTCGGGCTGTAATATTCTACCGCTCGGACACCAAACATTCTGTCCAAGAAGTAAATTCATGGTGCATTGGCGCTCGGGCTGTTCTTTTCTACCGCGCGGGCGCCAGATGTTCGGTCCAACATCTAGGCGCCAGATGTTCGGTCCAACATCTTGGCTTATACTGGAACGATGCCCTGCTTCTTCACTTGAGTTCCTATAACCTCAATTTTGTCAATTAACCAACGTCTGATTACAGTAATTAAATCTCGGGCATTACATTTCTCCCCTCCTTAGATATGATTTCGTCCCCAAAATCACAGGCAATCAGATCAGACAAAGAAAGAAATGTATAACAAAACCAATCAGAAACTCACATCAGTGAAATACTCTGAACATCGTTACTTCATATCAGACTCAGTTTTCCAGGTAGCCTCTGCGAGGCCCTAATGACTTTATTGTACTTCCAACAGCAGAGTAGTCTTCATTCTGAAGTATTTCTCTTTCACGGATTTCTGATTTCAATCTGGAATAATAATTCAAGAAGTATAATATCATAATACCACTCGAAATAACTCTGATAGAATCAATCTCAAATACTGGTTATACAATACCCGTATATACCCATTAACAACTCATAATAAATTAACACTATCATCTGCTATCAATCTGGTCAATCCCAGTCAATTTCAATACGCAATCTTCTGTCTCAATACCAACAGTCATCATCCGGCATTAACATATTTAGTTTATCTATTCTGAGATGTCTTCATTTTTTTCTGAGTCCGCTTCACTTTTTTTTGTCATATCTCTTATCTTATCAGGTCCAATCTCGGGTATCTCAGAGATATTATCCCCATATGAAGGAAATCTACAATTCTTATTGCACCCCGCCTCGAATGAAACTATCTCAATACTCATTTGATAGCTATTCTTTTACAATAATTCTTAAGTGACAATGAATCTTGTCAACTAGTGCTAACATCCAGCACTACAATTCCACGAGTATCCTCCAGTGTTTGGATAGTCCGCTCCGACTATCAATCGGCCTGTAAATGATATGTGAAAGAGTTTGTTGTATATTCTGCTAAAAGTTCGAAATCAACTGAAAATCACGGTCTGATATAGTCAACTTTGGCGTTCTGTATATTCTGATCACCTCTTTAACAGAAATCTCAGTCATCTAATCGTATCTGTACGTCTTCTTGTACGAACTAGAATCCACAGACTTGATTCGTCTGTCACTCTTAACTCAATTAAATACTAAATTTCGAGAGAAATGCCGTAGTTTCATCACGATATCCCTGGAAATGTGATCTATTTCCATTCAGGACTCGATAATCTATATAACCAATCTCTTGGTTTCATATGTTCTGTCTTCATCTGTCAGCAATTCAGACATTTCATTACAAATTCTGCCACAAATGGTCTCATCTGTTTCCCTAAAATCTGTCTTTTCAAGTCATCATACATTTTTCTATCATCAGAATAAATGTTGAATCAAAGATTGTGCATTTCTGATAATACCTGTCGTTCCACATCTGACAAATCTGGCACAAACAAATCAATTATTCATATACAATACAGTATCACGTACCTGATATTCTATTAGATACACTGCTCTTCTTTAACCATCGAAATCAAGTTCTGAACATCTGATCAAATTTCTGAACTGCTTTAATTCGCAAAAGCCGCTCTGAATTAACTCACACCGTATAGAATCCCAACGATATTTAATCTGTATCAAATACTGATCTAAAGATAACAAGTCTCAAGCAGATTCAATACAACAATCGTATATAACAGCCTGCTAAACTCATGCATCAATAAATATCTGACACCGATGTCGTTCTCAACCAACTGATCACGGTCTCACTGTGCTGAAATCAATCAGTATACTGTCTTCGGATATCGAATACCCCGAATACCATCTGTCTCAGTCAAGATTCATAATTCAACAGTTTCAGTGTACCCCTTTCCAGTTCTCAAAATATTCGATACAACACTCAGATATTTAACAACATCAGTCATATTCTTCGAATATATCAGAATATCGTAGATAAAACGAGCATAAAATCATCAGAATAATTCTGAACACAGGGTTTATCCACTCACAACCATAGCTGATACATCTCCAAAGAGAAACACTCCATCAGATGTAACTTTCGGCTAGTAAATCTTCTAACTGATAATTCAATTCTTTCAATTCAATCTGTGTCACTTTATACGAAGTTCTAAAAATAAGAACATTACCTGGTATCGAGTCAAGGTTGAAATCAATCTCCCTGACTGAAGGCAAACCCGAAATCTCATCTAGGCAGACTTTAGCAACTCTCCTGTCACTGGCAAATCCGTCAATGATACGCTCAATTTCAGTAAATCAACTGAATACATAAGGAAACACTCCGTTCCTTTCGATAATCATCGAGTCATGAACATCACATATATCAAAGGTATTCTAAATCTAGAATTCTTACCGTAACATGTTCATTCTTCGGCCATTTCAGGTCCGAATCTTACCATTTCCTGGAAATAATCTGGAATAGCTATGTACTTGGCCAACACATCAATATCAATAATGCGGTCACAATCAGACAACATCAGTACAAGCTAACTCAATCTCCTTCTCATCCTACTATAGTATCCGATATTTCACAAAATTCGCTGATATCAACACTCTCCCAACAAGTAGGAGATAATTCCTACAGTAGATACGAACTCAACAAATAATGCATACATCAATGCAATTCATTCAGAAATCATGCGTAGGATGTACGAGTATCTCTCAATACATACACCGAATAATCATAAAGGAACATTAACCTGTCACTATATCATCAAGTGCATCTGTTCCTTGTTTGCTGCAACCATTCTGCCTTCTTACTAGTCCTGGTTGTATCTGAGTAGAGGGTGATTGGAAAGAACAAACAACAGAAGATGGTCTATCAGTCTGAGTCACTGATCCAGATGACTCTTCTCCCTGGAATCCTCGGGAACCTCTCTGTGGACAAACTCTAACAAAGTGTCGTTGCTGTTTGCAAATGTTGCAACTACCATACACTCCTTGGCATTGCTCTGTCAGTTGTCTTCCTCCACAGGTTCTACAATAGACCCCGGCATAACTCGGGCTAGAACTACTGGAGCTAGATGAACTGCTCCCTAACTTCTTAAACTGCTACTTTTGAGCTTTCAGCTGTTCCTTTTTCCCAATACTACAACTACCAACCTCCAATTTAAAAGGGGATTGCAGGAATTGGACTGGAGATTGTGGTTGTTTCTGAGATTGGATTACATACAGCCTTTCTTGTTGTCGAATCAAACTTGCCTCAACTCTCTTTGCTCTATTCAAGGCGCCAGAAAAAGTATAGGGCCGCTCCACGTTTACCAATGCAAATATTCCAGGATTCAATCCATTAATAAACCGATCAGTTACAACTTCATCATTTCCAGCCACGTGAGGTGCAAACCATAGTAAAGTAGAGAATTTAGCAACATATTCTTCAATGTTTAGCTGACCCTGTTTCAAATTTTCAAACTCTGCCCTATTGTCCTCTCGATAGGAACCCGGGAAAAACCTTTTATAGAATTCAACTTTAAAGATTTTCCACGTAATCACTGTACCATGCTGTTCTAGGGCTTCTTTGGTTGCAATCCACCAACTCTTTGCGACTTCCCGTAACTGGTACCCAATCAGTTTAACTCTCTGTTCATCTGGGTAATCAAGAAAATCAAATAGCATCTCGATATCGTCAAGCCAACTCTCACAATCACTCGTCGTCTCGATA
This sequence comes from Primulina tabacum, assembly GCF_025594145.1. NCBI lineage: Eukaryota > Viridiplantae > Streptophyta > Magnoliopsida > Lamiales > Gesneriaceae > Primulina > Primulina tabacum. The sequence continues at coordinate 15,808,600 of NC_134556.1, forward strand.
CCCCTGAGAATCGGCGGTTGAAATGACTGAAACCTCATCAACTGTGTTTCCATCAGAGTTTCTGACACATCCATCTGATCAGTCACCCGACTTTCTCGTTCTGGAATTTTTCGATGAGGTATATCTGAGGATCACAAGAGTTATCAATCACATGAGACAAATCCATCTCAGTCCCTTTCTGATCAGCTTACCTCTGATCAAGAATTGGTTCTGATTCATTTTCAAATAATACACATTACCAAATCATCTCAAATATTCAGGTAACATGTATCTTCAAAACAATAAACCTATATCGCAATATTAGCATATACAATGTAATTCAACATTATAATAAATGACATGCTAGCAATCACATGCAAGGAAAGAAAATTCATTCTACCCCGCTCACTAGCTTCTATCTCAGTCTCAAAAACCTACAATTCTAGACCTATTGCTCTGATACCACCTGCTGTGGGGACCCTGACACTAATCATCTCCTAATCATTATTAATGTCAAATATAACAATTAAAAAAAGTGGGACTATTTTTTTTTTTTTTTAAATTATAAATGCGGAAACGTAATAACAATCTATCTGATATACATATCAAAATTAAAGTACAAATAATGTACTACATTTCTCTATCTCAACTAGGTTCAACTACTATACATCCAGTGCTAAATCCTATTCTGCTTATGGGCCCGGATCTCCACGCTAACTATACTCTCTCATCCTCTTCTTGATCCTGATCATGTCCCACCTGTTGTCATGCACACATACAAACAAGACAACAGCCGGATAACTCCGGTGAGATATATATATCCCAGTATAAACAATGTAAACATGCAGTCATATAAAAACATGTATAGAAGCATGAAACACATATCAATAACAAGTATCAAATCTGAACAACATGTATCAATACATACTCTGAATCACACTCTATGACTCCTAGACTCTGACTCGACTCATCCTAATTTAGGGATCCCGATCTGAATAAGAACGCAACGTTCTCCCATCTACTTTACCCCAGCTAGATGGTGGTACGTTCTTAGTCCCAGACTTTGGCTGTCTATATTGAAGATCTGCAATAGGAGTCGGTTTTCTCCTCAGTCTATCAATATATATCCAACAGTCTAGTGACTTGGCGGTTCTGCCATGGCAGTTCTACCAAAGACTAGGCGGATCTATCCAATTCTAAGTCATGCTTTGCTACAATTCAATAGAGTAAGCATATCAATATCAAGCATTGCAAATATCGAATGCAATAATCATTCAGTATGCGATTTTGGGAAACTCAAGTCGAATCGAACTCGAGTTGTGCAATCCCGCATCAACATTAATTTATACCTTTATCTTCTCGGTCTGACGAAGTCGAAGTCTCGGAGTCAAATCTGTCCATACCCAATCTGGCATTGATAATATCAAATAGGCACAATATCAGTATACACTCTCAAATCAATACTGAATATATTGTGTCAACGTACAATTCAATTCAATACCTGTTCTGATCAAAACTTAAATCAACATAAAATCTGATCAATTTCAACGACATACGGAACAATCTCAATAAATACTAAATCTGATCAATATCAATTTGCTAATGTTTCGACGGCATAACAATACAGTGTGAGGGCCCTCGAACTACTTTCTTGAAAATTTGCGGAAAAATTAAAAATTTTCTTTTTAAAAGAACTTAAATGGCCTCATTCATAAAATCACTGGTGAATCAAGTTCAATATTTCAAAATATTGCAGCGGAAGAAAATCAAAGTTTTTCCAACAACAATGATTTAAAAATATCCAACAACTGATAAAAATTGTTTGCGAAGAAAATAACAATTGCTGCTCTGAGGTCCTCGGGTGCCACTACTGCCGACCCAAGCTGGCTCACTGGTCCCCGCCCTCGGCCCTGGCCTCATCAGTACCTACAACAATCAAGTCTAGTGAGCCTAAAGACTCAGCATGCATAAATCACAGGTAACGAGTAAAAATCTGAATTTAAAATATGCATGTGATAAAATATCCTGTCCTGAGGCATACTGAAAATAATCTGTACTGAGCAATTATAATACGTGCATAACTGAACTGGAAGTCACTGTAAAAATATTTGCTCCTTGGAGCCTGTACTGAAATATCTGATAAAATTTTCTGTTGAGATTATGTTTTACGCCTGTGGCCACTGCACTAAGCTGAACTGATCGGTAACTGGCTACCGGGGAGGCTGAAACTGACTTGAGCTGGCCGGTCACTGGCGACCGGGTGGTACCATACTGAACTGATCGGTCACTGGCGACCGTATAAAATAACACTCCCACATAGTGAATGAACCACAAGCCATATCGCATAAATCTCAAAAATAATCATTTTCTATTTAATGCACGTAAAATAATTAACTGGCATAATGAAAATTCCTGTAATTTTACCAACTGGATTGGATTGGATCTTTCCCAGGCTCGCTGCAACCTAACTGTGCCATGAAAAATATGCAATAGCTTAAACATGACCAACTATGCAATTTACGTTCAAAGGATGCGACTATGACGCCTAATGACTTCGCATTTAATCATGACTCCGAGCCAACCTGAACCGATACTGAACCGACGTATAGTCATGATTAAAATACGCTGAAAAATCATAAAATAATGTTCCTAAAATGGTAGGGTCGAAATCTAGGTGGAATGGAGGCCAAAACACGAAACGCTCTTTCGAGAGTCAATTTGGCACATTGCACCGTAAATTCTCGTACGACCTCAAAAATGATCCGAATGACAAACGGTCAAAAACATGACCTTCCCAACTCAATGAGGCACTGTCCAGTCCAAGGCCATGGGCTAAAACCCAACCAAGAACTCAAACGACGCTTCTGAACAGCAGCATACTTGCTGTCAAAAATACAGCAGCTGCGCACTACAAGACTTGCATTGGTTTCGAGACTATCGGCCATTAGGGGCGTGAACCACCGACCAGAGACTCTTACCAACATCCCAAGGAATGATTTGAACCATGGCTAAGGGCCCTAGGCCAGCCACAATCCGCATCACACCAAATCTTAACCGAAGGGTCCAACCGAGAGCAACGTGTATGCGTGTGTAGTGTTTATGCTATGATCGATGTCTTGCGTCGTTCCAGTGGCCATTTGATTGACCATGGCACGATCTAGACATCTAGGAGCATGATATGAACCGTGGCTAAGGGCCATAGTCCAACCAAGATCCACACCAAGCCAACCAACTCGAAGTACATGTGCTGTCAAAACCGAAGGCCGAGAGGGGAGGGGGCTGTTGTGACGTTTTGATTAAAAACCGATGAACCATGGACCAAGCCACCAAAAGGGCAACTTAGTCACGTCTTAGACATGCTAGGGAAGTGATCCAACCTTGGCTATAGGCCCTTGGGGCAGCCAAGATCAGATCCAACCCCTTGACAAGAAACTGAATTTTCGAACCACATTTTTCTGCACCTAAGGGACTTGCTGTCATTCTGAATTTCTAGCAAGCATGGGGCTGGTTTGAATGGACCAACATGGTCCTAATGCATCCTACTACATGTATACAAGCCGCCTTGGGAGCCTGGAGTCGATCCAATACCTGAAACTCACAAACCAAAAGAAATCGTGAAGCTTGCCATGAAGAGCCGAAATTCTGCATGTGTGTTCCCAAAATATTTTGACATGTATCTCGGTTTTTGCTTGCTAAAACATGATCATGTACTGAAAAATAAATGATAATATGACTTGATTGAGGTTTGAAAGAAATCTAGACATGCCTGGTTTCGTTTTGAAAGAAAACGAAAAGAAGAGACGAGACGGCGCGGAGGAGACGGAGTGGCTTGCTTCTCTACCTTTCTTGGCTCTCGATTTTTCTCCCTTTCTCCCTAGCTGCTATCCACGTTTCTTCTACTGAAAAAGGGTCTTATTTTTGGTGGAGGTGGAGGGGGGAGTGATGGTTATGAAGGTGAGGAGAAGGGTGCACAAAAATAGGATCATATCAAGACCAAGTCCACTCCCCTTTTGAATTTGAATTTTGAATTGATATCAAATGAGTTGGTGGATGCTTCTAGGAGGTGGTGGCCGAAATTTAGCTTGATTCTAGACTAGGATATGTCCATTTATTTAATTAAATTGTGCTCCCAAAAATCCTAGAATTATCCTACTAATTAAATGCAAAGAATTGGTCAAAGTTGGTGAGTTGGAAAATGAATCTTCTAGCACTAAGGGTGGCCGAAAAATGCATGATAAAATAAAGGGAAATGTTGATTATCTAGTCAACTAATAATCCTTGAAAGCCTTACTAATCCTTTAAATAATTTAGTGAGCTAACCCCTTAATTTAATAACTTAAATGAGTTCATTTCTTAATCACCTCAAATAATTAAATTAAATCTTCAAACCTTCCTTTCTAACTTAAATGAACTTAGTTACTAGCTAAATTAACTTCTGGAAATATTTCTCAAATCTTAAATTCTATCTCAAAACTCCAACTCCGGTCCGGCCTCACTGAAAATACTGAAATGCTAAAAATCAAACTGCTGAACTGAAATAATAAAATAATTAACTTCAAACAAATGCATTTAAAATAATCATGCAATGAAGTCAATTAAATTTAAAAATCTAGAATTATGCATGGCTTATACGTCAACTGATTTACGGGTTCTACAATCCTTCCCCCCTTAAATAAATTTCGTCCTCGAAATTAGAACTCACCGAATAACTCAGGGTATCGACTTCTCATCTCCGGCTCAAACTCCCACGTAGCTTCCTCCTCTGAATGGTTGAGCCATTTGACTTTGACTCGCTTAACCAACTTGTTCCGAAGTTTCTTCTCCTGTCTGTCTAGGATCTGCACGGGTCTCTCCTCATAAGATAAGTTCGGAGTAAGCTGCAACGGCTCGAAGTTCAGCACATGTGAAGGATTTGCCATATACTTCCTCAGCATGGAGACGTGGAAGACATTGTGTACTCCGGCCAGATTTGGCGGAAGAGCCACACGATACGCTAGCGTCCCAACTCTGTCGAGGATCTCAAACGGTCCAATGAATCTCGGACTGAGCTTCCCTTTCTTGCCAAATCTCATGACACCCTTCATAGGTGCCACTTTCACGAAGACATGATCGCCCACTGCAAACTCTAACTCTCTCCTCCGCTGATCGGCATAACTCTTCTGTCGGCTCTGAGCAGTCCTCATCCTATCACGGATCTTGACTACTACATCTGCTGCCTGCTGAACAATCTCTGGACCCAACTCTGCTCTCTCTCCTACTTCATCCCAATGAACAGGAGATCTACACTTGCGACCATACAGCGCTTCATACGGAGCCATACCTATGGACGACTGGAAACTATTGTTATAGGTGAACTCTACCAATGGTAAGTTCGACTCCCAACTCCCAGAGAAATCAATGACGCAAGCACGGAGAAGATCCTCTAAGATCTGAATAACTCGCTCCGACTGTCCATCTGTCTGCGGATGGAAAGCTGTGCTAAACAGCAACTTCGTACCCATAGTCGAATGCAAACTCTTCCAAAACGAGGAAGTGAATCTGGGATCTCTGTCGGATACGATAGAAACTGGAATACCATGGAGTCGGACTATCTCTCGGATATACAGCTCTGCATACTGAACCATGGTGAAAGTCGTCTTAATAGGCAAGAAGTGCGCTGATTTGGTAAGACGATCTACAATCACCCAAATAGCATTCGATCCTCTGGCTGACCTCGGCAATCCGGTCACAAAGTCCATGGTAACATTCTCCCACTTCCACTCAGGAATAGGGAGAGGCTTGAGCAAACCTGCTGGTCTCTGGTGCTCGGCCTTCACTAACTGGCAAGTCAGGCACTCGGATACAAAACACCTGATGTCCTTCTTCATTCCTGGCCACCAATACAATAGCTGCAGATCTTTGTACATCTTTGTACTCCCAGGGTGAATAGAGTACGGGGACGTATGGGCCTCTGATAAGATGTCTTCTCGGATAGAATCACTGCTAGGAACCCATATCCTATCTCGGTATCTCACAATACCGTCGCTGACTGTATACAAAACACTGCCCTTAGCTTCATCTCTCTTCTTCCACTGTGCCAACTGCTCATCTGCTGCCTGACCGCTGCGAATACGGTCAATAAGAGAGGACTGGATAGTCAAGGTAGATAAACGAGGAACTCTACCTCGAGGGTAAGTCTCAAGATCAAACCTCTGCATCTCGATCTGAAGAGGTTTCTGAATCGTCAAATGAGCCATCGCTGCGACTTTCCTGCTCAAAGCATCCGCAACTACATTAGCTTTACCCGGGTGGCAGCTAATGTCACAATCGTAGTCTTTCACAAGCTCCAACCAACGTCTCTGACGCATGTTCAGCTCCTTCTGCGTAAAGAAATACTTGAGGCTCTTATGGTCGGTAAAGATCTGGCACTTCTCTCCATACAGATAGTGCCTCCAAATCTTCAAAGCAAAAACTACGGCCGCTAACTCCAGATCATGGGTGGGGTAGTTCTTCTCGTGGATTTTCAGCTGTCGAGAAGCATACGCTATCACTCTCCCATGCTGCATCAAAACTGCACCTAAACCAAGCTTCGAAGCATCGGTATAAAGGACAAACTCACCAGATCCTGACGGTACAGCCAAAACGGGTGCTGAGATAAGAGCTTGCTTCAAAGTATCGAAGCTCTTCTGGCACTCCTCGCTCCACACAAACTTCACATTTTTCTTTGTCAGTGCTGTGAGTGGAACGGCGATAGAGGAAAATCCTTGGATGAATTTTCTGTAATATCCTGCTAGCCCAAGGAAACTGCGGATCTCTGATGCATTCTGAGGCACAACCCAATCTCTGACTGCTACAACTTTCGCCGGGTCTACCTCAATGCCACTGCTAGAAACAATGTGGCCCAAGAACGCCACCTTCTCTAACCAGAATTCGCACTTACTGAACTTTGCGAATAGTTTATGTTTCTGCAATGTCTGCAACACTGTGGTCAGATGCCTGCTGTGCTCCTCCCGATTCTTGGAGTAGACGAGAATGTCATCTATGAACACTATCACAAACTGGTCGAGGTACGGCTGAAATACGCGATTCATGAGATCCATGAAGATCGCTGGCGCATTCGTCAGACCGAACGGCATCACAAGGAACTCGTAGTGACCATAACGAGTCCTGAAAGCTGTCTTCGAGACATCAGCATCTCTCACCCTCAACTGGTGATAACCGGAACGCAAATCTATCTTGGAGAAAATCGAAGCTCCCTGCAACTGGTCAAACAGATCCTCAATCCTCGGCAGTGGGTATTTATTCTTCACTGTAACCCTGTTCAACTCCCGGTAGTCAATGCAAAGCCTCATCGAGCCATCCTTCTTTTTAACGAATAAGACTGGCGCGCCCCATGGAGAAAAGCTCGGGCGAATGAACTCCTTGTCGAGAAGTTCCTGGATCTGCTTCTTAAGCTCTGCCATCTCTGTCGGTGCTAGTCGGTATGGCTCTTTGGATATCGGAGTCGTACCTGGCATAAGCTCAATGGAAAACTCCACCTCTCTCTCTGGTGGCATACCAGAGACGTCTTCGGGAAAAACGTCTAAGAAATCTCTGACAACCGGAACATCTGAGGCTGACTGGCTGGGTTCCTCGGGGACAGATAAAAAGGTTGCTAGAAATGCCCGACACCCTCTATGCATGAGCTTCCTAGCCTGAACATAAGGAATAATGCGCGGTAAGGAAAAGTACCTGTCCGGCTCAAATAAGAACTGCTCCATTCCAGGCGGTCGGACAAGAACGGATCTCCGCTGGAAGTCTATCAACACTCTGTTCCTCAATATCCAGTCCATCCCTAGGATGATGTCAAATTCCGGCATCGGTAGCACAATCAGATCCGCATAAACAAGATTACCGTGCAGCTCAAGGTCTATATCTCGGATAACATTGGTGGCTGCCATCTCCTCGCCTGACGGCAACACTACTGAAAAGGCTGTATCTAGCCCAATGGTCTGGATCTTGAGAAAGTTTGCAAAGACCTCCGAAATAAATGAGTGAGTGGCCCCTGAATCTATCAAGGCCTTAATAGCGGAACCAGATATAAAAATTCTCCCTGAAAGAGCGGAGCTCTAAGTTGAATCCCACTACAAGATCTAAGCTTATAGACATGCAAAGGTCTAGGTTCCTCTAGCTTAATTTCCCCGAAATAAATCTGAGTAGAGCATGCAATCCTATAACAGTTCTAAGTTCAAAATCTAAATCCCGATTCCCAAAACGCGGAAATTCAAATAATAACTTAAAGTTTAAAGGTACCTGTTAACAACATAGTCTCCGGGTTGGCTTCCGAGGCATGGAGAGCAAAAACTCTGCCTTGGGTAGGCAGATTCCTCTGAGGACACTGCAGCAACATGTGGTCTGGACTGCCACACTTAAAACACTTTCCTGAGCCAGCCATACATGCTCCAGGATGGCGACGTGAGCACCTGGGACAGATTGGGTGCTCCTGAGTCCTCGGGGCTGGGCGTCCCCGCTGCTGCTGCTGCTGCTGCTGCTGGCCTCTGTTCCTGGGCGGTCCATGAAAAGGCCTCTTATTCTGCTGCTGATGCTGATGAGGAGGAGGGCGGTGCGGTGCCTGGACTGGGCGCTTGCTCTGGCGATCCCTCTCGATATCCCGCAGATCCTGCTCTGCGGCTAAGGCCTTGGAGACGGCAATCTCATAAGTAGCAGGGTCAGATACCCTAACATCCCGGCGCAAGATCGGCCGTAAACCCACCAGGAAGTGCATCAGCTTGGCTTTGGTTCATCAGATCCATGAAAACTGAAGGAGCATTGGTCAGACCAAAAGACATCACAAGAAACTCATAATGACCATACCTGGTCCGGAACGCTGTCTCAGGGATATCAGATTCCCTAACCTTCAACTGATAGTAGCCAGACCGAAGATCAATCTTCGAAAATACAGTAGCACCTTGAAGTTGGTCAAACAAATCATCTATCCGTGGCAACGGATACTTGTTCTTGATAGTCACTTTGTTGAGCTCCCTATAGTCTATACACAGCCGCAACGACCCATCTTTCTTCTTGACAAAAAGAACCGGAGCTCCCCAAGGCGAAGAACTCGGTCGAATAAAACCCACGTCTAAAAGATCCTGCAACTGCGTCTTCAACTCCTTCATCTCGGTAGGAGCCATCCTATACGGAGCCTTAGAAATAGGAACCGTACCTGGAGCTAGATCAATCACAAACTCAACATCCCTGTCCGGCGGCAAACCCGGCACATCATCCTCAAACACATCAGCGAACTCTCTCACAACATCAATATCATCAATATTCAACTTAACCATTCTATCCATATCCACAATCGAAGCCAGAAACACATCACAACCTCTACACAGCAACTTCTCAGCCTCAAGACAAGAAATAAAAAGAAGGACCAGCGAAGTACCTGCACTGGCGAGCATACCTTCCCTATTGCCATCATCTGCAAAAGTCACCGTCTTAGCAACGCAATCAATCACTGCACGATAGGTTGATAGCCAATCCATGCCAAGAATAACATCAAATGCAACCATCGGGATGACAATCAAATCAGCAAAAACCATACGCCCATCAATTTGAACAGAGCACGCATACACAATCGATGTCGGGCACAACACATCTCTTGAAGGCAAAACAACATTGAACTGGAGGGAAAGAACAGAAGGAACTATACCCAAAGATCTCAAAAACAATTCAGACATAAAAGAATGAGTAGCACCAGTATCAATCAATGTCGTAGCTACTCTGCCTGAAATTAAAATAGTACTAGAGATCACAGAAAAATCATGGTTTATACCTTCCTTAGTCATCGTAAAGATGCGACCCTGCACCTTATCCTTGCTCGCTCCCCTTGGACAATCTTTAGCAATGTGGCCAGCCGTGCCACAACGATAACACGTATGAGTGCCAAATCTGCACTCTCCTCGATGATGTCTGCTGCATTTAGGACACAGCGGCTTCTCAGGATCAACTGGAACTGGTGGTGGTCTAGGACTCGATTCCATCTTGCCCTTCCCTTTGAAACGATCCTTGCCTCTTTGATTCGAGCCCTGACCTCTCTGAGCAACAGCTTGATGCCTCTCCTGCCTCTCTCTGGCGATATCCTTCTCGTCTTGTTCGGCCAACAACGCCTTAGACACAATCTCTTTGAATGTTACAGCCTTGGACATGTTGATATCTCTCCTGATCTCAGCTCTAAGGCCTCGAATGAAATGAGCACCTTTATCTTTGTCATTTGAAGCAATATACGGAGCAAATAAACAACCCTCCTCGAACTTGAGAATGTACTCATCAACGTTCATGCCTCCCTGTCGAAGCTCCAGAAATTCAGTCACCTTCCTAGCTCGAAGTGCGTCGGGAAAGTACTTGTCATAGAACAGGTCTGTGAACTCTTGCCACTTCAAAGCTGAAACATCGACACCAACCTTAGTGGCATTCCACCAGATACGTGCAGCCTTTATCAACATGAATACTGAACAGTTGATCCTGTCTTTATCCTCATACTGAAGATGGTCGAAGATTGCTTCAAGCGCCTTGACCCACTCGACAGCCACTAACGGATCAGTGCTACCTGCGAATTCCGGTGGATCCATTCTCTTAAAAGCAGAAAAGACGGCATCAGTGCCAACTGCCTGAGCTACTTGGCCTCTCACTTGGCCTCTACCCTGTCCTATTCCTTGCAATCGAAGCAGCTGCTGAATCTGCTCGCTATGGACTTTGGCCTGCTCTTTAAGCAACTTGCCGAACTCGTCGACAACTCTCGAGGAAGAACTATCCTCACCCTCTGACGCCTTACGCTTAGGAGGCATACTCTACAATGTGCTCACAAAAGACAAATCAATAAATAACAATGAATAGATGCAAAAGAAAACATACCCGGACAGTTGAAAGTAGACGAAGTCATATGCATTGGTCCAAAGAACGGTGCTCTGATACCACTAAATGTGACACCTCGACCCGTTAACAATAAAAATAGCAGCGGAATTTAAAATTTTCTTATAAAATGAAGGAAGGTTTCAAAATACATCACCAAAAAGTGTGAAATTTTCACGGACCACAAGAGCTTGAAGTATCTGTTTTCCCAGAAAGAGCTCAACATGCGACAGGGGAGGTGGTTAGAGCTTGTCAAAGACTATGATGTGACGATCAGTTATCACCCGGGGAAGGCGAATGTAGTCGCTGATGCTTTGAGCCGTAAATCGAGTTCTTCCTTGAGTTCGATGATTCAGAAGCCGTTGTTGTTGGACTTGCAGCGAGAGGAGATTTCTTTGGTAGTCCCTGGAACCATTGCTCGCCTTTCAGCGTTGGTCATTCGGGCTACATTGACGGACAGGATCCGTAGAGAGCAGACTGTTGATGTTCAGTTGACAGAGATGAGAGCTAGAGCAGAGGAGAAAGGTAACTCAGAGTTTGGGGTGAATGGAGATGGTTTGGTGACTTTCAGAGGCCGTATTTGTGTTCCCACTGGTGATGATATTCGGCGAGACGTCTTGACAGAGGCACATACCGCACCATATTCGATACATCCAGGCAGCACCAAGATGTATCAAGATCTTCGTAGACTCTACTGGTGGCCAGGTATGAAGAAAGACATTGCCATGTTTATTTCTCAGTGTCTAACTTGTAAGCAGGTTAAGATTGAGCACCAGAGACCTGCTGGGACATTGCTATCTTTGCCGATTCCTCAGTGGAAATGGGAGCGTATTACGATGGATTTCGTGACTGGTCTTCCCAGAACGCAGAAAGGTTTTAACTCTATTTGGGTTATTGTCGATCGATTGACCAAGTCAGCGCATTTTCTCCCAGTCAAGACGACATATTCCATGAACCAGTATGCCGAGGATTATATAGCAGAGATTGTTAGACTTCACGGTGTCCCTGTGACGATTGTGTCTGATCGTGACCCTAGATTTACCTCAGAGTTTTGGAAAAGTTTGCACAGAACTATGGGTTCACGGTTAGCTTTCAGTACAGCATATCACCCTCAGAGCGACGGTCAATCAGAGAGAGTTATTCAGATTCTAGAGGATATGCTCAGAGCTTGCACTATTGATTATTCTGGTAGCTGGGATTCTAAATTGCCTCTTGTGGAGTTCACGTACAATAACAGTTATCAGGCGACGATTGGGATGGCACCGTACGAAGCACTTTATGGCAGGAAGTGTAGATCTCCCTTGTATTGGGATGAGATTGGTGAGAGGAAGATGTTGGGTCCAGAGTTGGTCCAACAGACTGCTGATGTAGTTGCTGTTATTAGAGAGAGGATGAAGACAGTGCAGTCGAGACAGAAGAGCTATGCAGATGTGCGTCGTAGGCCGTTGCAGTTTGAGGTTGGCGACCATGTGTTTTTGAAGATAGCACCTCTTATTCAAATTCAAAAGGGGAGTGGACTTGGTCTTGATATGATCCTATTTTTGTGCACCCTTCTCCTCACCTTCATAACCATCACTCCCCCCTCCACCTCCACCAAAAATAAGACCCCTTTTCAGTAGAAGAAACGTGGATAGCAGCTAGGGAGAAAGGGAGAAAAATCGAGAGCCAAGAAATGTAGAGAAGCAAGCCACTCCGTCTCCTCCGCGCCGTCTCGTCTCTTCTTTTCGTTTTCTTTCAAAACGAAACCAGGCATGTCTAGATTTCTTTCAAACCTCAATCAAGTCATATTATCATTTATTTTTCAGTACATGATCATGTTTTAGCAAGCAAAAACCGATATACATGTCAAAATATTTTGGGAACACACATGCAGAATTTCGGCTCTTCATGGCAAGCTTCACGATTTCTTTTGGTTTGTGAGTTTCAGGTATTGGATCGACTCCAGGCTCCCAAGGCGGCTTGTATACATGTAGTAGGATGCATTAGGACCATGTTGGTCCATTCAAACCAGCCCCATGCTTGCTAGAAATTCAGAATGACAGCAAGTCCCTTAGGTGCAGAAAAATGTGGTTCGAAAATTCAGTTTCTTGTCAAGGGGTTGGATCTGATCTTGGCTGCCCCAAGGGCCTATAGCCATGGTTGGATCACTTCCCTAGCATGTCTAAGACGTGACTAAGTTGCCCTTTTGGTGGCTTGGTCCATGGTTCATCGGTTTTTAATCAAAACGTCACAACAGCCCCCTCCCCTCTCGGCCTTCGGTTTTGACAGCACATGTACTTCGAGTTGGTTGGCTTGGTGTGGATCTTGAGTTCATTTCTTAATCACCTCAAATAATTAAATTAAATCTTCAAACCTTCCTTTCTAACTTAAATGAACTTAGTTACTAGCTAAATTAACTTCTGGAAATATTTCTCAAATCTTAAATTCTATCTCAAAACTCCAACTCCGGTCCGGCCTCACTGAAAATACTGAAATGCTAAAAATCAAACTGCTGAACTGAAATAATAAAATAATTAACTTCAAACAAATGCATTTAAAATAATCATGCAATGAAGTCAATTAAATTTAAAAATCTAGAATTATGCATGGCTTATACGTCTACTGATTTACGGGTTCTACATACAGTCTCAGTAACCCCGTCAATCTCAACATCACAGATACAATATCACGGTTTATAATCAATATTTGTATAATTCTTAATTTAACTCAAACTCAACGACATAACGGAATAATCTCGATATCCCCGTAAATACAAATCACCAGATTTAAATTACAATCCATAACCAATATCCAATACCATCTAAAATCAATAAATAATCCAAATCTGTCCAATATCAATCAATATATTTCTGAAAAATCATAACAGTTTCATAATCAATCTGTTTCTCAATCTAACTTCGATTCTATGATGTCTAACATGTCAGGAACATCATATATGAATCATATCCGATTCTGACAATACCATAATTCCAAGACATATCGAAACGTAGTAAAACTTACGTCCAGTTAAAGCTCTCGTCAATAGGAACACGGTGCTGTACTCGGATTCAAAATCAGACGGGCAGATCTTGTGTAGCTTCCAAATTAAAATATAAAACTTAGCTTTTCCCCTTCGTTTCTTCGTTTTTCCTTTTTTTGATTGCTGAGGAAGGAATGTAACATATATATATCCAATTTGCATGTAAGGCTACGTGTCATCATTTTTCACACACATCGGTTGGCGCTAGGGCGGTCACAAGTTACCGCTCCCGCTCGGGCGCGAAAGTTTCTGTCGAGATACTCAGCCGATCATCTCCTGGCGCTCGGGCGGTAATATTCTACCGCTCGGGCGCCAAACATTCTGTCCAAGAAATAAATTCATGGAGCATTAGCGCTCGGGCGGTTCTTTTCTACCGCTCGGGCGCCAGATGTTCGGTCCAACATCTTGGCTTATACTGTAACGATGCCCTGCTTCTTCATTTGATTTCCTATAACCTCAATTCAGTCAATTAATCAACGTCTGATTAAAGTAATTAAATCTCGGGCATTACAATCTAACACTTAAAACATGAATAACATGGTATAGCTGTGGGGACCCGGACGCTAATTCATTCCTTAATCGTCTTTAGGAATAGTTCAAACAATTATATTAAACAAGGTCTAAATTTTTATTTTTTTTATTTTTTATTTTTAAATACAAAGCGGAAACGCAATGTAATTCAATTAAAATCACATATTAAACATAAACATACAAATCTTGTATTATCTACAAGAATTCAACTAGGTTCAACTATATCTCAGTGCTGAATCCTAAGTTGCTTCGAAGCCCAGATCTCCACGCTATCTAGTCCAGCCTCGTTCTTTCCTTGACCCTGATCCTATCCCACCTGTTGCCATGCACACATACAAACAAGACAACAGCCGGATAACTCCGGTGAGAATTACATTCTCAGTATAAATCATGTATACATGCAATCATAAAACAATATAAAAGAATATAACGGATATTTCGAACATGTATCCAATCAGAATATAAATCCATATCAAGAATAAATCCTATTCTAAACATGTACCATCATCAGGAACATAAATCGATATGTACCATATTCAGGGACATAATCAACATAAATCAATATAACTGTCAATTAGACTCATGACTCCACATTTAAGACTAGACTCAATCCTAGTCTAGGGATCCCGGTTTCCAAATGTGGTATTCCTATATCGACCAACAGTAATAGAAAAGACTCCAGTTCTATCCACGTCGATATAACCATAACACCCAGATATAAAGATGTCGGTATTCCTATATCGACCAACAGTAATAGAAAAGACTCCAGTTCTATCCAAGTCGATATAACCAAACATCTAGTGTCCTGACCTAACCGTCATAGACTGTGGTCCTATCGCCAATACACTATCTTGTGACATCGTGCAATGTACCCATGGCTATCCCGCATGGTGAGTGGACAAGCAAGCTGTAACGAATGGGAATCCGCCTATCTTTGTTCCGCATTCATTGATCTGGAACAAATGTATGTGACCTACTACCTCTCATATGCAATGAATCACTAATCACTGCTTATCCCCCCGTCTGGGGACCTTCTGCATTTAGTAGTGACAAGTTGGCGTGGAAGAGTTTGACAACCACTGCCCAATAACAAATTTGGTCCCAAGGTAAGGAATAACCAGTTACGCCAAAAGATGCGGTCAATCCTTTCTCAATTCCGTACTTGATTGCTAGTGTTTCCGGGTACCATTCCACTAGTGGATCGGAAGGAAGTAGGAGTGAAATAGTCTTTCTTTTATCAAATCTCAGGGACATGGTCTAATCATGAGGGTAGTATTTTATCATGGGGGCGCATTATAGTAATTTGCTCCAACCCCAGACATAAACAAAGACAAGGATAATCAGACTCGCTAAAGGGTTCAATGTAAAAATAATAAATCTCTTTTGACATGAAATGGACGGGTTGGGAAACGCATTCCATTACGGGGGAATGGTCCCGGCTGGTATGTCCGGAGCGTCCAGCTCCAATAAGAATTTTGAGGAGACCATTTGGGACGCCTTAGAGCAACCCCTAATATCTGACGATATCGGGTACTTCTGTCACAAGATTACTCGTCTAATACCTGCTGTCTATAAATCAAGAGAACAAGTACATCAATCAAATCAATACAATAAGGTAAAGTATGTGATTTAGGGAAACTCGAGCCAAACCTCACTCGAGTTGTGCAATCCCAACTCAACATTAATTTATACCTTTATCTTCTCGGTCTGACGAAGTCAAAGTATCGAAGTAAAGTCTGTCTATACCAAATCTGAAATAACAGTATCAAATAGACCGTGTCAATATATCGCTCAACTTAAAGCCTGTTCTAATCAATACACAACTCAAAACATAATCTGATCAGTATCGAATAAAGACACAATGTAATTCATATCGATGATATCACGATATAATCGAAGTCACTGCTGAATCTGATCAATATCAACCCATAGATGTTTCGATGGCATAACAGTACAGTCTCGATAACCCCGTCAATTTCAACACCATAGATATAATACCAGAACTCATAATCAATATCGGTGCAACTCATAATTTAAATAACAATACAAATCTGATATCGAATCTCAATTAATCAATTCCAAAAATCATAACAATTCCATAATCAGTCCGTTTCTTAATCTGACTTCGATTCTATGATGTCTAACATGTCAAGAACATCATATATGAATTCCATTAAATTCTTACAACATCATAATTTCAAAACATATCAAAACGTAGTAAAACTTACGTCCAGTTGTTGCCTATGTCGATAGGAACACAGTACTGAAGTCGGATTTAAAATAGGACAGACGAATTTCTCACAAAAGGCGTAAGGATTTTCTATCACTTTCCCCTGACCCTTTTCTCGGTTTTCTTCCAAAATTATGAAGGGAATTGCATTATATATATATATATATACATCTTCGAGCATTCCAAGACCAAGTGGCTTATTTTCCTTCTGCATGTCGCGCGCATATGCGCGCACAAAGCCGCACATATGCGCCGGAAGCCTTATCCGAACTACCGGACTGCTCGCGCATATGCGCGCCCATAAGTCGCGCATATGCGCGAGACCTACTGTCTCGTGCCTTCACCATTCGCGCATATGCGCGCCTTCTGCCGCGCATGTGAGCCGAACTCTCTGGACGTTCCGCGCATGTGCGCGTATTGAGGTCGCGCATGTGCGCCCAACTCTCTGGACCTCTCGCGCATATGCGCGAATCTAAGTCGCGCATGTGCGCGCATGGTTCTGTCTTCCTCGCGCATGTGCGCCCATAAATGTCGCGCATGTGCGCGGGGACTCTTCTTGCACCTCATGTCAAATCTTCTTTCGGCTCTCTTGGTCTGATCCATTTCGTCTATAATCATCTCAATTAATAAATAAATCATTTCAAATTAATCTCGGATTAGAGTAATTAAAATCTCGGGCCTTACAATAGCATAACAATAACGATGATATTTCTCTTTTCTCTGGTGGATTGATATTTAAATAGTATCTCTGTCTATGTACCTATATCCCATCGATATAAATCGATACTCTGTTGGGATATAAGCCTATGGTCGTTGATCAACTAATTGCATGCAATCTCTGACTATCTCTTTATCAATCCAATAAATCAATTTGAACTCTCTCTTGGACATTAAATCAAACACTTTGAAGACACTTTTCTCTTGCATTCCCTTTTATACAATTGAGACATATAAAAGCCTCTAATCTACAACAAAGTTTATCTATACATAACATGAATCAAATGGAAGGGAATACCATATTAAAACCATTGAAATACAATACATATACTTCATGTGAGCACAAGGAATGAATTCCACTTACAACCAATGGAAATCTTGATTCTAATCTCTTGGTACAAATCCTACAACAATAAACCATGTATTGAATCATCAACTTAATAATCACAAACCCATAAAACCAACACAATCAACATTCCATGATTTCTCCCCAACACCATAAACCAATAAATAACTAAACCACAAGCTTACCTTAGCTTCTTGAACCTACAATGATCTTGTTCTCACCTCAAATATCCAACAAGATGCTTGAATCAAAGAAACAAATGGAAGAAATAAGAACCCTAACCTCCCCTTGAGCTGAAGAACCGAGAGAATTGGGAAAGAATGAGGAAAAATGGGCCAACTCCTTCTATTATATCACTTAAAATACCAAAACACGTTTTTTAAACATCGCTGGCCGCCCGGGCGAACATCTTTTTCCGCTTGGGCACGGAAATCACGGCCAAAACACGATATTTTCGAACAAGGGCCACTCGGGCGGACATTTATTCCCGCTCGGACGCGCTCTGTGCGCAGCCACTTCAAAGATCGATTCCGAAATGCCTCTTCCCTTCAGAATTAGGAAAAGTGGTAAACAGGAAAGTTGTAGCTCTATGTCTTGGCTTGCATCTCCAATCAACCTCATGTCATTTGAAGATCTAAGCAAAACGTTATGCTAAATCTCCGAACCTGTTTCACAGGAGGAACGACGAAACACACGACACACTTCGGGGCACTTTTGGCTTATCTTCCACAATGATTTGAACAAAACCCAAAACAAGAAAGTTATAGCCTTATGTCTTATCTTTCTAATGGAAGTGGCCTCACCTCATTTGGATCAATATAAAAATTATCATGAATTTAATCGTAACGCCGCTACTATAACACTACACGTCATCTATAACCAACCATACTATAAATCATAAATCGAAACTCTTAACATCCAAACTATACTTAAACTTGACCAAGTATTCAATAAACGTATGAAATCTTAAATCGTACTGTTCATCAGGCTAGGATATTACAAAAGTGTTCAACGTCAAGAATGTTCAGCCACCAAGAACCAAGCTGGACATCTCTCTTGAAAAATTTATTAAGGTCAAACAAGAGATTGGGATGATTGTAGCTCCCAAATCCGTGAAGAAATCCAGAACCAAAGACGCGGTTAAGAAACTAACAATCAAGAGGAAATTCATATTCAGTGAAAGTGATTTAGAGAAGACACCATCTCCGAAGATTTTGAAGAAGCCACGGTCTCGGAAGACCAAACCAACTGCTTCTGTAGTCATTCCAGCTGATAGACTGATGCCTACTAGGGCTGAGGCACCCATAACTGCTATACCAATTCAGTCTGTTATAGTTGAACCATGAGCTGAAGAAACTCAACTGAAGAAGAAAGTTGATCATCCATTAAAGCTTGTCACCAAATATGGTGAAAAGTTAAAGATTGTTGCTTCCGCGCACCTCCTATCTCTATCATCAGACCAACTGTTCTACCAATTGCTAGACCAAAAGGTGTGGTGATAAAAGAAAAGGTAGATTCAACCACTGCAGGTCTGACCATCTCCCACGCCCTAAGTGACCCAAAAGGCAAGGGAAAGATGATTGAAAAGCTCAGGCCAACCAACCCCGTTCAAACTCACATCGATCTCATTAGGAGTAAGACGAATGAGTTTGCTGAGTCTAAGCTGGAAGACTTTGATGAATGGGTCAACCTATGAACTATAGTGTATTCCAGGCAACTGAAGAGGAAATCAGTTTTAGGGAAATTCATTGCCCTGGAAACAATGGTTTGGAAAACAATTCAAGTCTTCGCTATTACTCAAACAATGGAGAGGAGGACTTATTTATTTGATCTGATGCGCTTGAAGAAGATGACTGAAGTAACAGCTCAGTAGAAACTGAAATACAATTGAATCAGTCCGATTTCTTATAATGACAGAGCCATCTTCCAGCAGCTGAACTCAGATATAATATCTTTGTAAATGAGAATCAACGTATGGGAAATGGATCAACAATTATACATACTAGTTGATTCCAAAAGTCCAACATCAGCAGAGCAAGCTCTGCCAATTGGAGTACAGTAAGAACCATCCAAAGAGCCAGTTGATGAACAATTTTTAAGCAAGCATCTGAATCTGCTCCTGAGCTGATTCAAGCATCATCACTCTCTGAATCCTCATCATCTCCACCAGTTGGACAACCTCTATACACGGATGCTGAGTTGTAATTTGATAACGTTGACAAATTCATCCAATTGGTTTCCACAGACATCTAGCTGAACTTCAAGCGAGCTGAAATAGATGTATGCCAAAGCTTAACAACTACCCTTGGAGGCAATGTTGAAAGAAGTTGAAGATATGGTTCAGTCAATTACTATGACTGAACAACAACAACAAACTATGCAACCCAGTTGCACTCTGAAAAAATAGATGATTTTCAAGTGCCAACTGATGTGACATCTAGCTCAACTGCTGCTTAGCCTACTACTTCAGTTCCAAACGCTCAATAGGAAGAAGTTGAAGAGGTTATTACAAAATTAGAACAACAAACTGAGACTGAATCAAAACGTCTAGCCATGGTGATTTTCAATGAAAAAGGCAAGGGTAATGCACATGCCACATCTGAAATTTTGTCTCCAGAAATAACTATAGCTACTGATATCATAATTGAAGAAATTCAGTCCAATTTGCACAACCTAATCTCAATTGCCTCTGACATGAAGTCAACTCAGCTGATGCACAAGCTTAAATTTGATTCTATGAAGGACAATACCATGAAGAACCTCAAGCTGGTTACCAAGGATATCACCGCATTATATATTCTCTTTGTGGATCAGAAGAAGAAGGAAGGAGCGACGGTTCCAGCTCTTTTCCAGACTCAGGACATTCTTATCAACCAAATTGACTTCGTGAACTAAAGTATGTTAAAGCAGATGGATTTGATGCAGGACAGATGTTGAATCCAATATCTCAAGTCAGCACAGAAGTCCACGTTCTTTCTAACCTTCCTGGTGTTGACAAAATGGGGAAGAAGAGCAATCAGATACAACAAAGAAAAGACCTAGTCAATAACTGATCTAGGACCTGGTGCTAAAAGAGTTAAGAAGTGAAGATTATTTAGTTCAGTTAGGTCTTACAGTATTTGTACGAATTTGTACATTTGAAGATTATTTTTCTGCAATGAGGCTTATCAATTCTTGAATTCTATGTTTCTCAAACACCAAAAGGGGGGAAGTTGTTAGGATCAGAATTTCGGAGTTTGACAATTAGGGTGCTTGAAGATTTGCAGAACTAATCGGCTCAACCTAATTAATTCTAACTGAAACTACCCAAACTGAAGTTGCCCGAACTGATAAATGAGTTAAATAATCAGAGGCAATCAAACTGATCGAATCTAACTAAATCTGTAAAGAAAACTGAACTATTAGTTGTAACTGATCGATCATACAATCAGTTCAACTGATCGGCTATATAGTCAACTGATAATAAGTTTGACATGTCATCAGTTAAAGTGTAGTCAACAACAGAAAAATCGTACAACAGCAGACTGTAACTCATAGTGGGAGTGCTACATATCAGACTGCCACAGTGTACTACTGTCAAAAGAATGTTGACACATTCAAAAAGAACAAATCAATGGATATAAGTTATTTAATGCATTCATTGTTACCGTTGGAAGAAAATACCATAAATAACGGAGGAGTTCAGCTGAGATAAAAACTTCGCACAATTATTCTGAGTGATTTTCAAATTCAAACATACAAGTTCATTTGCGATATTCATACATAAAATCTCACACTTAACAGAGATATTTCATAGCTTTCAGGCTATCATCTGAGCTAAATATATTAGCACATTACATTGTTGTATTAGATCTTATAAGATCAGTTGTGCTAAGAAGGAAAATCAGTTGTCTACTAATAAATTGTAAAGAGAACTAAGATTTTCAGTTTTGGCAGTGTCTTGAGTCCAAACTGAAGTAGGTTATTACAGCTTTTGTAATAAATCAAAGTCTTTTAGTGGAAAACCTACCTTTTGATAGAAGGAGTGACGTAGGAGCATTTGAAGCCTCCAAACATCCATAAAATCTTTGTGTTTTTTGTTTCATTTATTCTTTGATTATTCAATCTATTAATTAGTTTATTTCTGCACTTAAACTAGTTAACAGACTGATATCGACAACAAGATTCTTGAATTTCAATTTATCACTAAACTGATTCACCATTATCGAAAAAGAGTCAAAAATCTTAAAGTGTTTATTTAAATACCCCTTCAACACTTTGACCCTTCAAACTGATTCTAACAGGAATCCCAAAACAACTCTAATTAATAGGAGTTCTAGTAAGATTCTTAAACCTAGTAGAGTTTTTAACAAAAAAAAGATAAATTAAGAGTCCTAAAATAATTCTATTTCAAGAGTCCTTGTATGATTCTAAGTCAATCCATGAATCTATAAATATAACTTTGAATGTAATATTTAGATGCTTGAGCTTTTCTATCCCTCTCACTGAAACGTCTACTACTAAAATTCCACTAAATGTTTCTTTTAATAAAAAAAGCCTTGGCGGAAAATACATAGACATATATATACATAAAATTCGTACCATACACTAAAATAATTCCAACACCTGTATAAAATCGACTGTAGTTCAAATCTTGAAAGTGTGACCTACGGAAACATTTTCTGTTTAAAAATAAAGCATCAAGAAACTACTAAAAATATACCAATCATCAAAGCATAAAAAGCAAGAACGTTTCGAAAAGCTGTTTAACCATAACTTTCATAAAATCATATAATATGCAGAAAATACAAGGTCCTCGGGTTTCCCGTGCACCCCTAGCTCAGCCACTCAGTCCTCAGCACCTCCAGTTTCCTCATCAACATGGTCACCTACATCAAACACACTTAGTGAGTCTGAAGACTCAACACACCTGAACCGTTATAACAAAGTACGTATACATATCATGCAACAATGAAAAGTACTGTAATTAAATTATCTTCCATGATAATCAAAAGCATGAATATAAACATAAACAGAAACATAAACATATTCTGATCATGTCATCGTAAACGTATACATTTTTCTTTATTGAATTCAGATCATTAGTTGTGACTTTCGTATCAGCTGTTGGTCGATGGATCCATCTACGTATAATCATGGTACAAGGCGGCGGGGACATCAGTGACACTCTCATCCGTAACCTGAGCCATGGCCTTACAAGTTTCGTGTTCGTATTACTCACAACCAAGTCACTTCCTTCAAATATGTCATCATCATCACTTATAAATATTTATGCATATACATACATTTTCTTGAAACCAAGCATACAACATATTATCAGCATTTTCATAAAATATCCCATATTCAGATAAAATTAACATTTTAAACATGCATTTACAGTTTTCAGGGCACTGCCAGAACTGCTAAATTGACTCGGGTCCAAAATGATCATTTTGCCCCTAGAACCCTAATTTGACCATTTTACCCCTGGGCCTTAACATTTCGACCCGAATCCGACCAAACTTATCAAAACACCTTAATACATACTTATGATAATTTCTTAGACTTAAACTCGAGCCCATGCATAAATTTCTATTATACGTTTTAAAATTTGGGCCGGAGTCCCGGTTTTAACCCGTATTAACCCGAAACGCAACTAAACTTTCCCAAACTTAAACCATGACTTAACCACACATGACCAGCCCTTAAACAACCTAATTCAGACCGTTTAGGACCTTTGAAGGGCTCCTGAAAAACTGCTAGAATTTCTGCAGAAAACCAAACGAAACCCTAACTACCCCGAACCAGCTAATAACTCGACTCTACCCCAAACTAGCTTGGACCAGACCAAAACCAGACCTTCCTAGCCCACCACTGGAGCCTCTTGGACTATGCTAACCATGGTCCCCAGCCCCATGCACACAGATGTGCATGGTTCGCCCAAACAAACTAAAACTGAACCTTCCCAACCCTAGCTCCTACGATATGCCCCTAGACCATGGACAATTGTGCACGAGCCATACTAGGCCATGTCTCATACCCAATAGAGTCTGATCCAAGGCCTGGAATGACCCTTGCATTGCTGCACCCCTCTTATCACCCGATCAAACAAAAATCGAGCCAAAACGTGAAGATCCAATCGACCACCTACAAGGGCTTGTTCCAGATCTGATATCTCCACCTAGATCATCTTTAAACCTTCTGTAGATCATCACCTAGCCATCAAAACCTTGCAGTCCCTTCATCCATATCAAAAACTTGAGATGCAAAGAAGGAAAATGAAATGTTTTCCATATAATTTCGTTCCATTCGTACATATGACAGTATATTAGTCATAATTCATGAAAAACATATAAATGAACATATATTGATGTGAATGTGGCAAAAACGAAGGTTTAGGGCGTGCTTTTGCGTCTAAACGTCCAAAAAATCTAACCAACAAAGTGAGAGACGAACGCGTGAGGGACAAGATGAAGGAACTACAGAATTCTCCTTGAAAACGAGACACAAACCTATTGTTGTGTGTGTGAGGTGTATCCAAGAGGTTGGGAGAGGGAGGCTTGGGTTTGGGTGTAAGTTTTGATAAGAAAAATGAGTGAATATTGGGCTTAGGTTTTAAAATAATAAGGTGTAGTGGACTTGGCCCAAAAATCTACTTTAACAAGCCCATTGGGCCCAATAACATGCACGTAAAATATTTTGTTTTGGTACGTTTGCTAAAAGTTGACTACCGGTTTAAAATATGGCATGTCACGTAAAAATATCCTAAAACTACTCATTTTTGAAAATGACCTAATAAATATATCATATATTAAATAATTAAAAATAATTATTTCATAAAAAAAATTTTCCTCAAACTGTCCCCAGTCTCCTTTCTTCGTTCGAGTATCGAATACTGCAAAAATCCCTAATGCATGCAATCAAGTAAACCATGTAGTAGAACGTGCAATCATGTCATAAACATGCACTTAATACATTTAAAATTTTTAATTGAGCATTTTAATAATATCCTAGATTCTCATGCAGTCAGGTTACGACGTTTGAATTTCTAGACCTTACAATTCCTCCCCCCCCCCCCCCCCCCCCCAACTTGAATTTCGTCCTCTAAATTAAAACTTGCCGAACAGCTCTAGGTAGCGACTCCTCATCTCAGTCTCAGTCTCCTAAGTAGCTTCCTCCTTATAATGATTTAGCCACTTGACTTTGACCATTTAAATCACTTTGTTTAGGAGTCTCCTTTACAGTCTGTCTAAATCTGTGTAGGTCTTTCCTCGAAAGTCAGGTTCGATGTCAACTGCAGAGGCTCATAATTTAGCACATGTGAAAGATTCGACTTGTACTTTCGTAGCATCAAGATATGGAACACATTATGAAATCCAGCCATATTCGACGGCAAAGCAACTCTGTAAGCTAGTGTCCCAACTCTCTCGAGAATCTCAAACGGTCCTATGAATCTAGGACTGAGTTTGCCATTCTTTCCAAATATCATTACACCCTTCATAGGTGAAACTTTCACAAATACGTGGTCCCCCATTGAAAACTCTAAATCTCTGCACCGCTTATGAGCATAACTCTTCTGTCGGCTTTGAAGAGTCTTCATCCTATCTCGGATATCGACTGTTGGCTCTACAGTCAGTTAGAGTGGGTGCCCGTCGAGCCAAGTGTTGGCCGAGGGTTCATTTTGAAACTCGGGGTATAAACAATCTTTATTTTAATAATATTTTAAATTATTGTTGTGGCACATCTTTATCTGTATACCCATGCTTGGGGCATAGATAAAGTTCTTGAATATACAAATAGTAGAAAGAATATGAGATGCTCATATGATGAGTATCATGAAACTCATATTTGGAATACTGTATATTCTAAACAGTTCCTAGTCGATTCAGGAGTCGCTAAGAAGGATAAAGGTCGCTCGAGTTTGACACTAGTATCTGCGATGTGAGTACCATGTTTCAATGGTAGGGGACATTGTGATGTCCGAGCATGTAGATAGATGCTCCTTGTAGAGTGCACTGAACAACCCTCGATGAAGGACTTTCCAAGTTGTTCTCACTTATCGAGTGAAAACTTCCTAGTTTATGGTTGTACAACATTAGTGATGCGAACAAGGTTGGTCAAGCCCCAAGGGAAGCATGGGACCCTTTAGAGTTGCCGGAGGGACCAATCACGAGGGGACGACTGAAGAGGTTCAAAAAAGCATTGCAAGGGCTTATGAACAAAGAAGAAGGATGTACAAGCGAGGTACAGATTGCTGAAGGGTTCGTGATGCATGGGAGTAAGTTTGGGAGTCATGTGAACATTATTCAAGCATCCACGCAAAGCAAAAGACTAAGCTGGACAGAAGACCTCGCGCACATGCGCGAAGAAAAGGCGCGCATATGCGTGAGCCTTCCACACATGAACCAAGACGAGGCGCGCATATGCGCGAGAAACACTGCCACCGAAGTGTTGAATAGAGAACTTTGCGCATACGCACAGAACTAGGGCGCGCATATGCGCGCGAGGGAAAATTATGCAATGTACAGGAAGAGACATTCGCGCATATGCGCGATCTCAGGGCGCAAATATGCGCGCGGCGGGCAGAGACTTCCGCGCATATGCGCGCAACACAATTATTTCCTAGTTTAGAATTGTCATTATTTTGGAAACTAGATTTGATATCTTTTGATTATGTAAACGTATTATCACGAAATTTTTGAACACAATTCAGATTTTATTATCAAGTTTATCAAATTTTTTGAGTTTTCTTTCAAACAATTAAAGCTTTTGCTTTGTCCAAAATCAAACATATCAAAGTTTATACTTTGTGGCGTTTGTCGATCGTTCTTATGTGGATTGTCAAAGGCGAGTTCTTTTAAGGTTCGTTCAAATGTCGATTGTTTCTTGTTTCTATTTATTGCTAAGCCATTCATAGTTTAGAGGTGAATATCACGTAATATTTGATTCAAAAGATAGGGACAACAATATCGATCCTTGTTCGTTGTAAGGCTCGAGATTTATTAGTCTTCATTGATGTGATATTCGGAAGATATGAGTATGCATGACATGTAATGAGAAGCACTAAATGAGATTATGAAGTGTTGCATAAAGTCTAGACCGCACCCGCGGTTGATGGACAGAGAGTTGGAGATTAATTACGGAAGTGACACCGCACCCGCGGTGCTAAACAGACCGCACCCGCGGTTCTGCTACGGTGAGGTCAGCGCACCCGCGTTACAGGACTGAGCGCACCCGCGGTCTAAGCTTTCGGAAAAGTTGATGTATATCCTTACACTGAGCGCACCCGCGGTTACTGAATGAGCGCACCCGCGGTGCGACGTGCAGCATGAAAAATAAGCCACGTTTTCTGGTGTTGCATGCAGTATATATATAAGAATTGCACGCCTTTCCTTCGCAAAATTCAGAAAAGGGTCGAGGCTTTGAGAGAAAAATCCTTACGCCTTGGTAGATTTGTGATTGTGAAAGATCAGCCCTTAGAATTTTAATCCGATTTCAGTACTGAGTTCCTATCAACGCAGGCTATAACTGGACGTAAGTTTTGTTACGTTTAGACACGATTTGAAGTTATGATATTGTCAGAATTGAATATGAATCAGATATGATGTTTCTGCTACAGTAGACATTGTATAACTGAAGTCAGATTAAAGAATAGACTGTTGATGAAATTGTTATGAATTTCAGAGTTGATTTAGTTGAGATTCTATATCAGAGTTGTGTTATTATTCAGATTATGAGTTGTACTGATACTGGTTATGAATTCTGGTATTATATCTGTGATGTTGAGATAGACGGGGTTATCGTGACTGTATTGTTATGCCGTCGAAACATCAGTAGATTGATATTGATCAGATTCAGTAATGATTTCGATTGTATCATGATATCATTGATATGAATTAGATTGTACCTTGTTCAGATATGGATCAGATTATATACTGAATTGAGTATTGATCGGAACAGGTTTTGAATCGAATTATATACTGATATTGTATTTATGCGATTGTCATTGCCAGACTGATATGAACAGATTGGAGTACAAGACTTCGTCTTCGTTAGACCGGGAAGACAAAGGTATAATTCATGTTTTGTTTTGGGGAAGACACAACTCAAATGAGATTCAATTTGAGTTGCCCAACAAAATCACATACTAGGGTTGTTGTTTACCTTTTGATATAATTGATTTGTTTATAGAATTATATTCAAATCTCTTGATATGACGATGCCTTGTTTATAGATTTATATTCAAGCATTTGACATAGGAGAGTCATTGGCAGACTTGCCAAACTAGATGTTCGGTGGTATCGACGCTTCGGATCAGATTCACTCCGATTGTAGATATTCGATACAGACATGACCGAAGTCTAGGAATAAGACGTACAGTTACCCCGATTGGGAGGGTAGGTGACTGACAGTGACGTCTTATTCACACCGGGATCCCTAGAGTTAGAGTCGAGTCGAGTCAAGATATGAATTGAATTGAGTTGCATGCTTATTTGATTTTGATTTCAGAGATTATGGAATCCATTGTTACTGCATGCTTATTTTGATTGGGTTTCCTAGACTATGAAACCTATTGTTATGAAATTTATTCATGATAATATGCTTTATGATTTATATTGTGTATATGCATGTATACATGTTTTATACTGGGATTTATTCTCACCGGAGTATCCGGCTGTTGTCTTGTTTTTTATGTGTGCATGACAACAGGTGGGACAGGATCGGGGTCAAGAAGATGATGAGAGCAGATGAGTTAGAGTGGTGATTCCGGACTTATTGTCGACTTGGTTTACTACTTGAAATTTAGTAGTTGAACCTTAGACTAGTCTGAATAATTGTTGTACATTATTGTACTTTTATACTAAGATGTATAATAGATTGATTCCATTACCTTCCGCATTTTAAAGAAAAATTTTTAGACCCTATTTATCTTAATTGATAATTAAATCTCAAAGATGATTAAGAAGATGATTAGCGTCCGGGTCCCCACATTCGTTATTGAATCGAGGGTGCGATTCCAATTAATCGTGTTTTCTATTCGTTCATACGAGGATTCATATCATTTGGTATCAGAGCTTTGGTTCATTGAATTCAAGTAAGTTTATCTTGTTCTTAAATTTTCAGATCTGTGTTATTTCTTCGTTCGTTTGTAGATCTGTTTTTGTTCTATCTGTAGAACCCGTAAATTAGATTACGTATAAGCCATGCATAATTCTAGTATTTTAAATTAAAATAATTTTATTGCATGAGTATTTAAATTCTTTCCTTTAAATTTAATTATTTTACGCTGTAGTTTAATTGTTGTCTTTTTAGTTAATTAAGTGAGGTCGGACTGGAGTTGGAGTTTTGAGATAAAATTTAATATTAAGAAAACATTCCTAGAGTTTATTTTAGCTAACTAGTAAGTTAATTTAAGGTAAAATAATGTTTAAGGAATTATTTAAGCAACTTGAGATAAGAAGGAAATAAGTTCATTTAGGTTCCATAATTAATGTGTTAATTCACAAAATTATTTAATGGGTAGATAAGACTCTAAAGATAAGACTCTAAAAATTATTTAATTCCCCTTTTATTTTACTCAATTTTTGGTCACCCCCTAGTTGATATAACATTTCTTTGACAATTCACCACCTTTGAATCATTCCTTGTTATTTCTTAGTATGATAACCCTTCATTTTTTTAATCACCATTTAATTATTAAACAATCATTATCCTAGCATTGGTTGACATGAAGAATCGGTCCTTTACACCTCCATTATCCCTCCAAGAATATTTGATATCAAACCATTTCAAATTCAAAAGGGAGGAAGACTTTGTCATGCCATTTGAATCCCTTTTATATTGCAACTCCCCTCCAACTCTCCTAACCATTATTCCCCCTCCTCACCACCAAAATTCAGAGAGTATTGAGAGAAAAAAATCGTGAGAAATTCTTAGAAAAAAACAAGAGTGAAATTGAGTAGAAGCAAGAACAAGAAGATCACCCCGTCTCCTCCGCACCGCGTCGTCGTTTCGTTCGTTTTTCTTTCAAAACGAACCAAGGCAAGTATATGTTTTTATTTATGCTTCAATCAAGCCATATTAATATTTTAAAACATCATACTCATGATTTTTTTGAAGCAAAAACCGAAATACATAAGAATCATTTTTCGAAAATCATGTGCAGAATTTTACGGTCACTTCATTGCTTCACGATTTTGGGTATTGTTTGATGGTTTCAGTTGGTTGGATCGTGTCCAGCAACATGTACTAGGACATGTCAGGATCATATTGGTCCAATAGTTCAAGCCCATGCATACTGGAAATCGGATATGCCAGCAACTCCCTCCTAGTGTCACTTGTGGTTCGATTTTGTCACCTTGCTGTCAAGGGGAGAGTTTTTTATCATGGCTGCCCTAAGGGCTTATAGCCATGGTTAGAACACCCCCCTATAATGTCTAAGACGTGACCAAGTCGCCCTTTTGAGGCTTGGTCCATGGTGGAATAGGTTTTCAAATCAAAACAAGAACAGCCCCTTCGATGCCCATTTCATTTCTGCATGTGTCCCTCGGTTTTTGGTGGTTTGGAGTGGACCTTGGTTGGCCTCTGGCCCTTAGCCCTGGTCACACCATACCCCATGATGTCTAGATCAAGACATGGTCAACCATATGGCCACTGGTATGATGCATGACAGCAACAAAACAAAATTTCAGAAACATCACCGTACAGATTTTTGAGTTCTCAGTTGAAGCTTAGTGTTGTCCTGTGTGTTGGATTGAATTGTGGTTTGACTAGGGCCCTTAGCCATGGTTCAAACCACACCTTAGGATGTTGGGAAGATGCTCTGGTTGGTGGTTCAAGCCCCAATGACCAATAGTCTCGCAAACGAAGCGATGTAAGTACAGGTGCGGTTGCTGGAATTTCTGGACAGCAACTTGCTTCTTCGGTTCAGAGGCTTGTTTGAGTTCTTGGTTGGCTTTTAGCCTATGGCCTTGGACTGGACAGTACCTCATCGAGTTGGAAAGGTCATGTTTTTTACCGTTAGTGATTCGGTTAAGTTTAGAGGTCGTACGAGAATTTACGGTGCGATGTGCCAAATTGACTCTCGAAAGAGCGTTTCATGTTTTGGCCTCCATTCACCAAAATTTCGACTTGCATCATTTTTGGAGCATTATTTCATCATTTTAAATGTATTTTAATCATGACTAAATGATGATTTGGTGTTGGTTCGGGTTGGCACGGAGTCATGATTAAATACGAAGTCGTTGGGCGTAATTGTCTCGTTTTTGGATTCAATTACGTTTGGTCAAGAAAATCATTTGCATATTTTTTTATGTTAAATTTAGGTCGCAGCGAGCCTGGGAATGATCCAATCCATGTGGTAAAATTATACAGGATATTTAATTATGTCATTTAATTATATTACGTGCATAAAAATATAAAATGTTCATTTTTGAGATTTATGCGATATTGCCTGTGGCCATTTCACTATCATGGGATCATTACTTCACCCGGTGGTCACTTACCGGTTCAGTTCAGTTCCACCCAGTATACTGTGGCATTAGTCTGATCAGACGATCATAACTTCACCAGGTGGTCACTTAACCGGTCAGTTCAGTTCAGTTCAGTGCAGGGGCCACTTTGCGTAGAACATAATCTCAACAGAAAATTATTACATGCTATTTCATTACAGGGCTCTATTGAGCAAGCATTTCACTTATGATTTTCAGTCAGTTATGCACGTATTATAATTGCTCATGATAAGTTATTTTCACGTTATGCCTCGTGACATGATATTTTTACTCCCATGCAATTTTATTATATTACTTACTCGTTATTTACGATATATGCATGCTGAGTCTTTAGACTCACTAGACTTGAATGTTGTAGGTACTGATGAGGTCAGGACCGAGGGCGGGGACCAGTGACTAGCTTGGGTCGGCAGTAGTGTAACCCGAGGACCTCATTTACAGCATTCACCATTTTTATGCTGAAACAGTTTTATCAGTTGTTGGATTACTTTAACTTGTTATTTTGCGAAAAATAATTTCTTCCGCTGCTATTTTGAACATTTAACTTGATTTATAAGTTTATTTTATGAATGAGGCATTTTAATTACTTTAAAAAGAAAATTTTAAATTTTTCCGCAAATTTTCAAACACGAATTTTCGGGCCATTATACTATCTTTTTCCGTATTTTCGTGAATATGTGATTCTCGAAATTATGTGATTTTTCTTGGTGATTTTCGAGTGTACAATCCTTGTGCAAGAGAAAAAAAAGAAAAAAAATTTCCGAAAATTCACCATTATTTTTTTTTGGTATTTTGTTCTATTTTCTTTGGAGAGTCATATTCATTTATCTCTCACAGTCAAAAAAAATTCATACATATTAAAATTGCTTGTCTACGCTATCCAAGTGAGTCGATCACATTTGTTCACAAGTTGAACTTGATTGTTTGACATATACAAATACAAAGCTTGAGCACACTTTCGAGAGAACTATCAAATTCGAGTGAAAACATTTGAGTGCGAGCGTTATTTCTTTGGAGTGACTGGTGAGTATTTTTTGTGAGCAAAAAAATAGGAGAGGAGAGATGAGTGAATTTTCTTTGGAGTGACCGTGAGAATTTGGGTGAGGGATATCTTTTTTTTCTACTAACTTTTTCTTGCAGGTACAAGTCCAAAAGTAAAATGAAGAGGGAGGTAGGAGATAGTTAGAACCAAGGGTTATCTAAGATTCAAATGGAGGCGTTGTTTGGGCATTTCAGTAGAATGATGAGGACTGAGTTGGAGCCCTTACATGAGAGGTTGGATAAGCTTAAAGTTAGTGCTAGTGGGAGTAAGTATAAGCCTAAAATTTTGGGTAGAGGAGGAGAAGATGAGGAATATGATGTGGGAGGAGACGTTGAGAGCCTAAATGAGAATTGGGATAGGAACGGACGAGGTAGAGGATTTGGGAGAGGATAGTAATATGGGTAGTATTAAGATGAAAATTCCATCATTCCATGGGAAACCTGATCCGGAGGCATACATAGAATGGAAAAAGAGGGTAGAGTTCGTGTTCGAGCAAAAGAATGTTAGGTTGGCGGTGGTTGAATTTCTAGACTATGCTCTCATTTAGTGGGATCAATTAGTGACCACTGGGAGGAGATATAATGAGAGACCCATTGAAACTTGGGATGAGATGAATAGAGTCATGAGGAAGAGGTTTGTGCCCAATCACTATTATAGGGAGATGTTTAAGAGGCTACAAACTTTGAGGCAAGGAGTAAAGAGTGTTGAGGACTACTATAAGGAGATGAAAGTATTCATGATTAGGGCAAATATCGAGGAGGATAGTGAGGCGACAATGGCACGTTTTCTTTGAGGTTTGAACAGAGAGATTCAAGATCAAGTGGAGCTTAGGCACTACTTGGATCTAGACGAGATGGTGCAAATGGCCATAAAAGTGGATCAACAACTCAAGAGGAGAGGAGTTGGCCGCACCAATAAAAATGGGAGTTCGTCATCTTCTTGGCGACCAAATGGGGCAAAACGTGATGAAAGTTAAGTGGTGACCAAGCCCAAGATTGAGACCAAGCACGAGATGCCTAACCAAGGAGTGCAAGGTAAATCTGAAACTTCTCTTAATCGTTCTAGGGATATTAATTGTTTTAGGTGTCAAGGGGTGGGTCATATTGCTAGCCAATGTCCAAATAAGAGGGTGATGATTTTGAATGGCTATGGTGATTATGAGTCCCAAAGTGAGGGTGATGATGAGGGTAATGATGATGAGATGCCTGCATTAGAGCATCCTTATTAGGGATATGAGGCGGTTGTAGATGAAGCACTAGTGACTGGGCGGATCATGAGTGCCCAAGTCAAGGAGGAGGAGACTAACCAAAGGGAAAACTTGTTCCATACTAGATGTTTTGTGAATAGAAAGGTTTGCAATCTTATCATAAATGGGGGAAGTTGCACCAATGTGGCTTGTAGTGATATGTTAGAAAAATTGGGTTTGCCTACGTTAAACCACCCGCAACCATATAAGCTTCAATGGTTGAATGATTGTGCGGAGATGAAGGTGAACAAACAAGTATTGGTTTCTTTTTCGATTGGGAAGTATACTGATGAGGTCTTATGTGATGTAGTGTCAATGCATGCTTGTCATATCCTGTTGGGGAGGCCGTGGCAATATGATAGGCGAGTGACACATGATGTGTTCAAGAATAGGTATTCATTTGTATTGAAGATGGAATCTGTTGTATTCCTTTGTCCCCAAAGCAAGTGTTGGAGGACCAATTGAAAAAAAAGAAGAGAGATGACGCCGAAAAAAAGAGTGAACTAAAAAGTGAGGTTGCCTTCGAAAACAAAAATGAGATGGCTGAAAAAATTAGTGATAAAAAAGGTGAGGTAGCCATACAAAACAAAAAAGAGAGGAAAGAAAATGAGAGGAAAGAGGCCAAGAAAAAAACATATATGGCCCAAAAGAGCGAGTTGAAGCAATTGATGCACACACATTAACCATTTGTGTTGATTCTTTATAAAGAGATCCTCTTTAACACAAGTGAAATAGTCAGGTCCCTTCCGAGCATTGTTGTTTCACTTTTGCAGGAATTTGATGATATATTTCCGGAGAAGCTACCTCAAGGGCTACCACCATTGAGGGGGATTGAGCACCAAATTGATATTGTGCCCGGGAAAGCATTGCCAAATCGTCCAGCTTATAGGAGCAATCTGGAGGATACTAAGGAGCTTCAACGGCAGGTAAGTAAGTTGTTAGATAGGGGTTTTGTGCGTGAGCCAATTTCTCCTTGTGCTGTACCTATTTTATTAGTTCCTAAAAAAGATGGCTCGTGGCGTATGTGTGTAGATTTTAGAGCAATCAATAACATAACCATTAAGTATAGGCATCCCATACCTAGACTGGATTATCTGTTAGATTAATTGCATGGTGTTTGTGTCTTTAGCAAAATTGATTTGAAGAGTGGTTATCACCAAATTAGGATGAGGGAAGTTGATGAGTGGAAAACTGCATTTAAAACAAAATACGAGTTGTATGAGTGGATGGTCATGCCCTTTGGCTTAACTAACGCTCCTAGCACCTTTATGAGGTTAATGAATCATATTTTACGAGCACACATAGGAAAGTTTGTTGTGGTTTATTTTGATGATAACCTAGTGTATAGCAAAAACTTGGATGAGCATGTTAATCACTTGAGACTTGTGCTAATCACACTAAGGGCTGAAATTTATATGCTATCTTAAAGAAATGTGATTTTTGTACAAGAAAACTTGTCTTTCTTGGTTTTGTGGTAAGCTCACAAGGAATACAAGTGCATGAAGACAAGATAAGTGCTATTCGAGACTGGCCAGTGCCTACTACTGTTGGTCAAGTCCGAAGCTTTCATGGACTCGCAAGCTTCTATAGGAGGTTTGTAAAGGACTTTAGCACACTGGCTGCACCGATGACGGCGGTAATCAAGAAGAACGTTCCATTTCATTGGAGCGAGGAGCAAGAGAAGTCCTTTAATATTATCAAGAAAAAATTAATTAATGCTCCTTTACTTGTTTTACCTGATTTTTCTAAAAATTTTGAAATTGAATGTGATGCTTCAGATGTAGGTATTGGTGGAGTGTTGATGCAAGGAGGACGGCCAGTGGCGTACTTTAGTGAAAAGCTCAATGGAGCAGCGCTGAACGATCCAGCATATGACAAAGAGCTCTATGCACTTGTGAGGACTCTTGAAATGTGACAGCACTACTTGAGGCCTAGGGAGTTTTTGATTCATGCGGATCATGAATCCTTAAAGCTTCTTAAGGGGTAGCAGAAGTTGAACAAGAGACATGCCAAGTGGGTGGCGTTTGTGGAGACATTTGTAATGCCCAAGATTTTATATCGTGTTAAATTATGATTATTAATTTTTAATCGAGACGATTATGAAAGAGCTAATCGAGATATGAATTAAAAGTTTATATGTGAAGTTGTTGGTGCGAGAGCCGAAGGACTCGCGCATATGCGCGAAGAGTAGGCGCGCATATGCGCGAGTAGGGCAGAAGCCCATGTTTTAAATCCGACTTCGTTACTGAGTTCCTATCGACGCAGGCTACAACTGGACGTAAGTTTTATTACGTTTGGACATGTTTTGAAATTATGATATTGTCAGGATTGAATGAAATTCATATATGATGTTCTTGACATAGTAGACATCATAGAATCGAAGTCAGATTAAGAAACAGACTGATTATGGAATTGTTATGAATTTCAGAGTTAAATTGACTGAAATGTGATGTCAGATTCGTACGGTGGTTGATTATAATTCATTGGAATTAGTATATACTGGTGTGGTATCACCGGTATCGCAAGATTGTACCGTTGTACCGTCAGAATTTGATAAGACGGGGATGTTTTGATTTGAATAGAATATTGATACAGTATATTTATATTGTCATTGCCAGATTGAACATTGACAGGCTTTGACTCGAGACTTCGATTGTATCAGAGCGACAGAATAAAAGGTATAAATAAATGTTGATTCAGGATTGCACAACTCGAGTTAGGTTTGACTTGAGTTTCCCAAAATCACATACTTTATTTTATTGCATTGATATTTGCAGATTATCAGATTGATATGTTTAGTCTATTGAATTATAGCAGAGCCAGAGTTTGAGTCTAGGGCAGATCAGCCTAGCTAGGGCAAAACCGCCGAGTCTTTGTCAGAACCGCGTAGACTCTAGACTTACGGTGTATCGATGAGCTTATATGTAGATCGACGTCTATTATAGACATTCGATACAGCATACCAAAGTCTAAATTAGATCGAGATTCCTAGGTTAGAAATAAGTTGAGATAAGATAATAAGTCATTGACTTAAATACAGATTCGTATTGGTTCATATAGTCAGATTGGATACATGTGTTAATTATTGTTTATGCTTTTATATATGTTTTATATGATTGCATTGATACATTGTTTATACTGGGATATTTATATCTCACCGGAGTTATCCGGCTGTTGTCTTGTCTGTATGTGTGCATGGCAATAGGTGGGACAAGTTCAGGGTCACAGAGGTGAAGAAAGATCGAGTTAGAGTGGAGACTACGGACTTGGACCAGAGTTAGGGTTAAAGTGTTTAAACCCTAGTTGAGACTTGTTGTATATAGTGCAAGATTTGTACTTTTAATACTGACGTGTATGTTAAGATGTATGCCATTACGTTCCGCATTTAAAAAAAAAAAATTAGACCCTGTTTATTATAATTTATGAAATTAGTCCCAATGACGATTAATAAGATGATTAGCGTCCGGGTCCCCACAACAGGTGGTATCAGAGTGATAGATCCTTTAGATTGAGATAGAAGAGGCCAGTGAGCGGGGTAGATTGAGGATATCTTTCCTGCTTTTGAATGCTAGCATGTCTTACTGCTTTAATACATGTTACTTGCTTAACTGATTTGATATAGTAATATGTTTTATTGAGAATGGATCAGCATCGATTCTAGATCAGCAGTAAGATGATCAGAGGATGACTGAAGTTTGTTGTTGTATTTGAGTTACTAATTCTGTTGATAACCAGATATGCCTCCTAGACGAATCCTAGAACAGGGTAGTACATCAAATCCTCCAATGGATGTAACACCGACTCCAATGGAAACGTTACTGAAAAGATTTCAGTCCTTTCACCCGCCAACTTTGAAAGGAACAGAGAACGCTGTGGAGTGCGAGAGTTGGCTTGACGATATTGAAATGCTGTTTGATTCATTGGAGTATATAGATGAGCGGCGAATTCGATTGATTGGACACCAGTTACACGATGTTGCAAAGAACTGGTGGATTACGATAAAGAGGGCTTTGGAGCATAGAGGTACGACTATCACCTGTAATGTATTTAGAACTGAATTTTATCAACGATTCTTTCCAGTGTCGTACAGAAAAGACAAGGGGGCGGAGTTTGCTAATCTAAGGCAGGGACCGATGAACATAGAAGAGTATGTATCCAAGTTCTCCACCTTGTTGAAATTTGCTCCACATGTTGCTGATAGCGAGGAAGCTACTGCTGATCAGTTCATCAATGGCTTGAACCCAGAGATTTTTACATTGGTGAACACACGGCGACCGAATAACTTTACTGACGCCCTGAACAGAGCGAAAGGAG
Source organism: Primulina tabacum (assembly GCF_025594145.1). Lineage (NCBI taxonomy): Eukaryota > Viridiplantae > Streptophyta > Magnoliopsida > Lamiales > Gesneriaceae > Primulina > Primulina tabacum. The sequence goes on from NC_134556.1 coordinate 15,846,383, forward strand.
CAGAAGCCGGTCTGACGAGATAGAAAAGGGCTTCATTTGTGCCTCCAGCACCGAAACTACAGCAACCACTTCCCAGATTTGAGGGTGGCAGCAGCAGTGGAGGGAAGAAGGAATTTTTGAAAGCCAGAGGAAAGCAATTTAAGAAATCTTGCAGCAGTTCTTCCAGCTCCGGTGGTTCCCGACAGAGCCAGAGTTACACTGGAGTTTATTGCAAGACTTGCAGAGGAAGACATGCAACTGAGCAATGCCAGGGAGTGACTGGTAGTTGCAACATCTGTAAACAGCCGGGACACTTTGCTAAAGTGTGTCCACAAAGAAGGTCCCAAAGATCTCAGGGAGCTGAGTCATTGGGATCAGCAGCACAGAGTGAGAGACAATCAGCTGCTGTTCATACATTCCAGCCAGCGCCAGCTCAGTCACAGCAGAGGACAGGAGGTAGCTAGACTGTTAGCCAGCCTCCTAGACAGCAGGCTAGAGTATTCGCTTTGACCGAGGAGCAGGCCCAGGAAGCACCAGATGACGTTGTGGCAGGTAATTGTTCTTTATGTGGTTACCCTGCTTATGTATTAATCGATACCGCTGCTTCACATACTTTTATTTCTGAACGATTTGCATTAAGTCATGCATTGCCTGTAGAGTCTTTAGCTACTATAGTGTCTGTCTCTTCTCCTTTGGGGACAGGTTTGATATCAGTAAATTCGGTTAAACATTGTGTACTACGGTATGGCGGGCATGAGATTGAATTAGAGTGTATTGTAATGGGGTTGTATGATTTCGACTGTATTATCGGTATTGATATGCTGACCAAGTACAGAGCGACTGTGGATTGTTTCCACAAGATAGTGAGATTCAGACCAGACATGGCTGAAGAGTGGAAATTTTACGATAAGGGGTCTAGATCGAGAATTCCTTTAATAACCGTATTATCTATGACTCGATTGTTACAGAAAGGAGCAGAAGGATTCCTTGTATATTCAGTAGATTTATTGAAGTCGAGTCCAGCATTGGCAGACTTGCCAGTGGTACGTGAATTTGCTGACGTTTTCCCAGACGAGATCCCGGGATTACCTCCATTTAGAGAGATAGACTTCAGCATTGAATTGATGCCAGGTACAGTACCGATTTCTAGAGCTCCGTACAGAATGGCACCAATTGAATTAAAAGAATTGAAAGATCAGCTGGAAGACTTACTGGCCAAGGGGTACATCAGACCGAGTGTTTCTCCTTGGGGTGCTCCAGTATTGTTTGTAAGAAAGAAAGACGGTTCGATGAGACTCTGCATCGACTATCAGCAACTGAACAAGGCAACGATAAAGAATAAATATCCTTTGCCTCGTATTGATGATTTGTTTGACCAGTTGCAGGGTTCTTCAGTATATTCTAAAATTGATTTAAGATCGGGATATCATCAGCTGAGAGTCAGAGATTCTGATATCTCGAAAACAGCATTTAGAACAAGGTATGGACACTATGAATTTATTGTCATGCCATTTGGTTTGACGAATGCTCCAGCTGTGTTTATGGGATTGATGAACAGGGTATTCCAGAAATATCTCGATGATTTTGTGATTATTTTCATTGATGATATTTTGATTTATTCAAATAATATGAATGAGCATGCTGAGCATTTAAGAACTGTGTTGCGAATTTTAAGGACTGAGAAATTATATGCCAAACTGTCGAAATGCGAGTTTTGGTTGAGACAGGTAGTATTTCTGGGGCATATTATATCCGGAGATGGGATATCAGTGGATCCCAGCAAAGTTGAGGCCGTGATTTCTTGGCCAAGACCGACGTCAGTGCCCGAAATTCGCAGTTTCATGGGTTTAGCGGGATATTACCGTCGTTTCATTAAAGATTTCTCGAGTATAGCTAAACCAATTACTCAGCTGAATCAGAAGAATGCTCCATTTGTTTGGTCTGATTAATGCGAGACCAGTTTTTTGGAGTTGAAAAAGAGATTGACCAGTGCTCCGGTGTTGATTATCCCATCCGGTACTGGTGATTTTGTGGTTTATTGCGACGCCTCTCACAGAGAGTTGGGATGTGTTCTGATGCAGCGAGGGCATGTTATTGCTTATGCCTCAAGACAGCTTAAACCACATGAGACCCGTTATCCAATTCATGATCTTGAATTGGCAGCCATTGTCTTTGCATTAAAGATATGGCGACACTATCTTTATGGTGAGAAGTTTGAGATATATTCTGATCATAAGAGTTTGAAATATCTGTTTTCACAATCTGAATTGAATATGAGGCAATGAAGATGACTTGATCTGCTTAAAGACTTTGATTGTGAAATCAAATACTATCCAGGAAAGTCTAATGCAGCAGCTGATGCACTAAGTCTGTGGGGACCCGGACGCTAATCATCTTTGGGATTTAATTATCAATTAAGATAAACAGGGTCTAAAAATTTTTCTTTAAAATGCGTAAGGTAATGGAATCAATCTATTATACATCTCAGTATAAAAGTACAATAATGTACAACAATTATTCAAACTAGTCTAAGGTTCAACTACTAAATTTCAAGTATTAAACCAAGTCGACAATAAGTCCGCAATCACCACTCTTACTCGTCTTCTCTCATCATCTTCTTGACCCCGATCCTGTCCCACCTGTTGTCATGCACACATACAAAACAAGAAAACAGCCGGATACTCTGGTGAGAATAAATCCCAGTATAAAACATGTATACATGCATATACACAATATAAATCATAAAGCATATTATCATGCATAAAATTCATAACAATAGGTATTATAGTCTAGGAAACCAAATCAAAATAAGCATGCAGTAACAATGGATTCCATAATCTCTGGAATCAAAATAAAATAAGCATGCAACTCAATTCAATTCATATCTTGACTCGACCCGACTCTAACTCTAGGGATCCCGGTGTGAATAAGACGTCACTGTCTGTCACCTACCCTCCCAATCGGGGTAACTGTACATCTTATTCCTAGACTTCGGTCATGTCTGTATCGAATGTCTACAATCGGAGTGAATCTGATCCGAAGCGTCGATACCACCGAACATCTAGTTTGGCAAGTCTGCCAATGACTCTCCTATGTCAAATGCTTGAATATAAATCTATAAACAAGGCATCGTCATATCAAGAGATTTGAATATAATTCTATAAACAAATCAATTATATCAAAAGGTAAACAACAACCCTAGTATGTGATTTTGTTGGGCAACTCAAATTGAATCTCATTTGAGTTGTGTCTTCCCCAAAACAAAACATGAATTATACATTTGTCTTCCCGGTCTGACGAAGACGAAGTCTTGTATTCCAATCTGTCCATAACCAGTCTTGCAATGACAATCGTATAAATACAATATCAGTATATAATTCCATTCAAGACCTGTTCTGATCAATACTCAAATCGGTATATAATCTGATCCATATCTGAACAAGGTACAATCTAATTCATATTAATGATATCATGATACAATCGAAATCATTACTGAATCTGATCAATATCAATCTACTGATGTTTCGACGGCATAACAATACAGTCACGATAACCCCGTCTATCTCAACATCACAGATATAATACCAGAATTCATAACCAGTATCAGTACAACTCATAATCTGAATAATAACACAACTCTGATATAAAATCTCAAGTAAATCAACTCTGAAATTCATAACAATTTCATAAACAGTCAATTCTTTAATCTGACTTCAGTTATACCATGTCTACTGTAGCAGAAACATCATATCTGATTCATATTCAATTCTTACAATATAATAAATTCAAATCATGTCTAAACGTAACGAAACTTAAGTTCAGTTGTAGCCTGCGTCGATAGGAACACTTTACTGAAGTCGAATTCAAAAACAGACGGACGGATTTCTCACGAAAGGCGTAAGAATATTTCAATTCTATTTTTGCACTTCCTCGGCTCTTTCCTCCCTTCCTTCTCATGAATTGCATGCAGGTATATATATATATATAGATCACATTGCATGTAAGGCACATGGCTAAATGTGCATACTGCACGTTTCACCGCGGGTGCAGTATTTCTCACACCGCGGGTGCGCTAGGCATATTGATCATCATCCAAAATTTCAGAAACAGCGACCGCGGGTGCGCTTTGTCTTGCACCGCGGGTGCGCTGACCTCACTGTAGCAGAACCGCAGGTGCGGTCTGTCTAGCACCGCGGGTGCGGTGTCACTTCCGTAATTAATCTCCAACTCTCTGTCCATCAACCGCAGGTGCGGTCTTGTTCGTAGCGCGGGTGCGGTCTAGACTTTATGCAACACTTTATAATCTCATTTACTGCTTCTCATTACATGTCATGCATACTCATATCATCCGAATATCACATCAATGAAGACTAATAAATCTCGAGCCTTACATTTCTCCCCCTCTAAGAAATAATTTCGTCCTCGAAATCACAAGTAATCAATTCAGATAAATCAGAAGAAATGTATACAGAGTTTAAATCAAAACTCATCTCAATGAATCCATTCTGAAATCTTAAGCTCATGACAAGTTCTGTCTTTCAGATAGTCTCTTTGAGGCCCTGTCACTTACTGTATTTTCAATAATAGAATAGTCTTCATTCTGAAATATCTTTCTTGTATGGATCTATGATTCTAAATTGGAATAATAATTCAAGAGCATAATATCATAATACCCTTCGAACTAACTCTGACCGAATCAATCTCACAATACTGGATATACAACATCCGTATATATCAATCAACAGCTCATACCAAATCAATATCATCAGCTGTTATCAAATCTGTTTATCCCAGTCAAGGATATATCAAATCTTCGGCCCCAAATACCAATCGTCATCATTCAACGTTGGCGTATTAAGTCTGTCTGGTCTGAGCTATCTTCATTCTCTACTGAATTAGCAACATTTTCTTTGTCATATCTCTGACCGTATCAAATCTTATCTCAGGTATCTCCAAGATATTATTCTTATATCAAAGAAATCTGCAGTACTCACTGTACAATATATCGTCTGTAACTATCTCATTACTCTTCTGATGGCTATTATTTACTATAATTCATAGGATGACAATATGTCATATTAACTTGTGCTAGCATCCAGCACTGCCACTCCCTGGATATCTCTCAATATCTGAATAGTACGCTCTGGCTATCTTCAGTCTGTGGATAATATATGAATGAGTTCATGGTACGTTCTGCCACAATTACAAATTCAATCAAAATCACAATCTAATATAGTCTAGTTCTACATTCTGATCAATCTGACCATTTTTTTGACATCGATCTGTGTCATTTGGTCATGTTTGTACGTCATCTTGTACAACTAATAGATATAGATTGAACAATCTGTCAATCACAATCATATCATATCAAAATCTGGAAAGTATTGCAGTAATCTTATTACGAAATTCATCGAAATATAATCCCCATATCTAGTCAAGAATATATACAAATTCTGAAATAAATCTTCTGATCTCTATCTTTCTATCTTCATTTATTGGCGGTTCAGACATTTCAGTACAATTCTGCCAACATTTCAGCATAAATTATGCCATAACTGATTTAATCTGTCTATATCAAACTATCTGTTCGAATTATCATATACTTTCTGTTACCTGAACGACTACTGAATCCATTTCTGTGCGCTTCTGACCCTATCTGTCATTTCCAATTCGAACTATTTGGTATAAACAATCAGTTAATAATATAAATTAAAGAAAAATACCTACCTGGTATTCAGTTCTGATTGTCGATATCAAATTCTGCTGCACAATTCTGAAACATTTGACATCACAAGATAATCATTTTCACACAATAACAAAATCACATATCTGCTACTCTGATCGATGTTCTGCTCTGATTATCGAAGTTAAGCTCTGAACATTCTGATTAAATCTCTGAACTGCCGAAATTCTCGAGTTCAGCTCTGATTCTGTTTGAATAATCTATATCAAACACTGACTCACAATAACAGTACTATCAAATCAGATTCATAATATCAATAATCTATACTGATCTAGTGAGTTTAGTAAACTCATAAAACGACAATTCCTGGCAATATTGTCAATTCTGACTAATCAATCACGTCTTCATGTCGTTTTGATCAACTGCTATATATCATCTGCAAATACAATATGCTCTCAAACAATATAAGCTGTCTCAAATATAGTGTTAGAACAATAGCAATACTCAAGCAGATACAAAATAACAATCTTATACGAAAATCTGTCAATTCAGACCAAACATACATTTGTGACATCTATGACATTTCTGAAATTTCTGATATTTCTGATATGTCTGATATCGGTATCATTCTCAGTCACTGATTCTGATCTCAACTGTGTCAAAATCAATCGGTATACTAACTTCAGATATTGCATATTCCGAATACCATCTGTTTCAAGCATGATTCATATCTGAATAATATCTGTATACAATATTCACAGTTCTCAGAGTATTCAACACAATCTTCAGATATTCGATTCAATCAATCAGATGCTACAAATATATCAAAATGTCATAGATATAACGAGCATGAAATCATCAGAATATCTCTGAACATACTGAAATATGCCACCGAGCAACACTAAATCAAATGTAACTCCTGGTCGGTACTCTTCTACTGATCTTTTAATTCTTTCACTTCATTCAGTGACATTCTGCACATTCAATATCATTCTGTACTGAATAATAATAAAACAAACAGTACCTGGTCTCTATTCAATTCTGAAATCTATCTGTCTGATATAAAACAAATCTGAAATCTTATCTGGGCCAACATCAGCCAACTCGTACATCACTGGCAAATCTGCCAATGCTAGACTCGATTTCAATATGTCTACTGAATACATAAGGATGCCATCTGCTCCTATCTGTATCAATCGAGTCATAATCAATACAGATATCAAAGGAATTCTAGATCTAGAATCCTTATCGTGAAATCTCTACTCATCAGCCTTATCTGGTCTGAATCTTATATTCTCCTGAAAGGAATCTATAATAGTTCTGTACTTGTTCAGCATATTAATATCAATAATGCGGTCAACTCAGAAATACAAGTACATCATAATCTAACTCGACTTCATTCTCATCTTACTGTAGTATACAATATATCACAGAAATCTCTGATATCAATCTTTCTTTCCCAACAAGTAAGGGAATCAATACTACAGTACAATCAGACTCAACAGATACAGCATATCTCAATGTAACTCAGTCAAAGATAATCGTAGGGAATTCATTAGTATATATCGATACCTATGCAATATAATCATAAAAGAACAATACCTGCCACTCTATCATCAAGTGTGTCCTATGTCTCTTCCTCGGTCTTCTGCTCCCTAAAATCTTCGGGAATTTCTCTGAGGACAAACTCTAGCAAGGTGTCCTGGTTGTCTACAAATATGGCAACTACCAGTCACTCCCTGGCATTGCTCTGTGGAATGTCTCCCTCCGTAAGTTCTGCAATATACTCCAGTACAACTCAGACTGGAACCACTGGAGCTAGAAGAACCACTCAGTCCGCTCCCTAACTTCTTGAATGGCTTCTTTCGAGCTTTCAGCAAATCTTGCTTTCCACTCGTGCTACCGCGATCAAATCGGAGAGGGGATTGCTGTGTCTGGGGTTGCATCGCACACACCCTTTTTAGTTGTCTAATCAGACTCGCCTCCACTCTCTTTGCTTTACTCAAGGCATCAGCAAAATGATAAGGTCGCTGCATATTCATCAATGCCACTATCTCCGAGTTCAATCCTCTGATGAACTGATCCGCTACAGCTTCATCATTCCCAATTACCTGAGGAGCAAAACGCGGTAGAGTAGAGAATTTCGCAACATATTCTTCAATATTCAGTTGGCCTTGTCTAAAATTCTCAAACTCTACTCTTTTATCTTTGCGGTACGAAACTGAGAAAAATCTTCGATAAAATTCAGTTTTGAATATTTCCCACGAAATCACTGTACCTCTCTGTTCTAGCATTCTTTTACTTGTAATCCACCAACTTCTGGCAGTCTCTCGTAACTGGTGGAATATCAGTTTAATTCTCTGTTCATCTGAATAATCAAGTAAATCAAACAGTATTTCTATGTCATCAAACCAGTTCTCACAATCTTCAGATGTCTCGACACCACTAAGAATCGACGGCTGAAATAACTGAAATTCTTCCAACTGTATTTCCATCTGAGTTTCTGATACATCTATCTGTTCAGTCGAAGCACTACCCCTTTCTGGAATTCTCCGTAGAGGTATATCTGCTTATCAAACCATTAGTGCTCAAATACTACAAATCTGTTCCAATCTTTCTCTGATCATCTTACTGCTGATCATGAATCAGATCTGATTCATACTCAATAATACATATTACCAATTCAAATCAGATAATTAGATAACATGTATTTCAAAGCAGTAAGGCATAATGTCATGCTAGCACACACAATGTAAGTCAACATTAAAGTAAATCTCATGCTAGCAATCACATGCAAGGAAAGAAAACTCAATCTACCCCGCTCATTCTCTTCTATCTCAGTCTAAAGGATCTATCGCTCTGATACCACCTGTTGTGGGACCCGGACGCTAATCATCTTATTAATCATCTTTGGGATTTAATTATCAATTAAGATAAACAGGGTCTAAAAATTTTTCTTTAAAATGCGTAAGGTAATGGAATCAATCTATTATACATCTCAGTATAAAAGTACAATAATGTACAACAATTATTCAAACTAGTCTAAGGTTCAACTACTAAATTTCAAGTATTAAACCAAGTCGACAATAAGTCCGAAATCACCACTCTTACTCGTCTTCTCTCATCATCTTCTTGACCCCGATCCTGTCCCACCTGTTGTCATGCACACATACAAAACAAGAAAACAGCCGGATACTCTGGTGAGAATAAATCCCAGTATAAAACATGTATACATGCATATACACAATATAAATCATAAAGCATATTATCATGCATAAAATTCATAACAATAGGTTTTATTGTCTAGGAAACCAAATCAAAATAAGCATGCAGTAACAATGGATTCCATAATCTCTGGAATCAAAATAAAATAAGCATGCAACTCAATTCAATTCATATCTTGACTCGACCCGACTCTAACTCTAGGGATCCCGGTGTGAATAAGACGTCACTGTCTGTCACCTACCCTCCCAATCGGGGTAACTGTACGTCTTATTCCTAGACTTCGGTCATGTCTGTATCGAATGTCTACAATCGGAGTGAATCTGATCCGAAGCGATGATACCACCGAACATCTAGTTTGGCAAGTCTGCCAATGACTCTCCTATGTCAAATGCTTGAATATAAATCTATAAAAAAGGCATCGTCATATCAAGAGATTTGAATATAATTCTATAAACAAATCAATTATATCAAAAGGTAAACAACAACCCTAGTATGTGATTTTGTTGGGCAACTCAAATTGAATCTCATTTGAGTTGTGTCTTCCCCAAAACAAAACATGAATTATACCTTTGTCTTCCCGGTCTGACGAAGACGAATTCTTGTATTCCAATCTGTCCATAACCAGTCTGGCAATGACAATCGTATAAATACAATATCAGTATATAATTCCATTCAAGACCTGTTCTGATCAATACTCAAATCGGTATATAATCTGATCCATATCTGAACAAGGTACAATCTAATTCATATCAATGATATCATTATACAATCGAAATCATTACTGAATTTGATCAATATCAATCTACTGATGTTTCGACGACATAACAATACAGTCACGATAACCCCGTCTATCTCAACATCACAGATATAATACCAGAATTCATAACCAGTATCAGTACAACTCATAATCTGAATAATAACACAACTCTGATATAAAATCTCAACTAAATCAACTCTGAAATTCATAACAATTTCATAAACAGTCAATTCTTTAATCTGACTTCAGTTATACCATGTCTACTGTAGCAGAAACATCATATCTGATTCATATTCAATTCTGACAATATCATAAATTCAAATTATGTCTAAACGTAACGAAACTTACGTCGAGTTGTAGCCTGCGTCGATAGGAACACAGTACTGAAGTCGAATTCAAAAACAGACGGACGGATTTCTCACAAAAGGCGTAAGAATATTTCAATTCTTTTTTTGCACTTCCTCGGCTCTTTCCTCCCTTCCTTCTCATGAATTGCATGCAGGTATATATATATATATATATATAGATCACATTGCATGTAAGGCACATGGATAAATGTGCTTACTGCACGTTTCACCGCGGGTGCGGTATTTCTCACACCGCGGGTGCGCTAGGCATATTGATCATCATCCAAAATTTCAGAAACAGCGACCGCGGGTGCGCTCTATCTTGCACCGCGGGTGCGCTGCCCTCACTGTATCAGAACCGCGGGTGCGGTCTGCCTAGCACATCAACGAAGACTAATAAATCTCGTGCCTTACAAAGTCGAAAGGTATGTTCTTTATCCTTGTCGACGATCGGTGTTTCAAATTTGATAGAAGACTGCTGTTTGTCTGGATTAGCATTTGAAACAGATTATAGACCGTTGAAACTTTATACGGTGCAAGTAGAACCAGAGATGATTATGAGGATTAAAGCGGCCCAGAAAGTTGATCAGAATGTACAGAGATCAATAGTGATGGTCAGAACAGGGCATCGATCATAATATCACGTACATGATAACGTCTTGTATGTAAATAATCCTTTGGTTGTGCCGAATGTTTCAGAGTTGAGACGACAGATATTGTTAGAAGCGCACAACAGTCGATTCAGTATTCATCCTGGTGGCAGAAAGATGTATAATGATTTGAAAAGACAGTTCTGGTGGAAACAAATGAAGACTGACATTGCCGAATTTGTTTCCAAATGTATGAATTGCCAGCAGGTGAAAGCAGAAAGAAAGAAACCAGGAGGTTTATTACAGAATTTGTCCATTCCTGAATGGAAATGGGATCACATTTCCATGGATTTTGTGACACAATTGCCGCGTTCCTCCCGAGGTTGTGATGCGATTTGGGTCGTGATTGACAGATTGAACAAATCTACATGTTTTATTCCGTACAAGATGACGTACAGATTTGACCAGATGGCAGAGATCTATGTCAGAGAAGTGGTCAGATTGTACGGAGTGCCGAAGTCAATTGTATCAGACCGTGATCCTCGATTTACTTCACACTTCTGGCAGAGCTTGCAGCAGGCTCTCGGTACCAAGTTACATCTGAGTACCGCATATCATCCACAGACTTACGGACAGTCAGAGCGAATTGTCCAGACACTGGAGGATATGCTGAGAGCAGTAGTGCTTGATTTTAGCACTAATTGGCAAGATGCATTGCCACTTTGTGAGTTTTCGTACAACAACAGCTATAAGACGAGTATTGAGATGGCACCATTTGAAGCGTTGTACGGAAAGAAGTGTCGAGAAGTGTCGATCCCCTCTCTATTGGGATGATATCTCTGAAGTGCCTAAGATTGGACATGATATGATCAGAGATATGACAGAAAAAGTGAAGCTAATTCAAAAGAAAATGAAGGCAGCACAAGACAGACAGGCCAAATATTCCAATGTTCGACGTAGGCCGTTGGTATTTGAGGCAGGAGACCAAGTATTTTTAAAGATTTTACCTTTCAGAGGAGTTGTCAGATTTGGCAAGAAAGGAAAACTGTCTCCACGATATATTGGGCCTTATGAGATTCTCGAAAAGATAGGAGATTGTGCATATCGACTCGCGTTACCGCCTTCATTATCTGGGATACATGATGTCTTTCATGTTTCGTTATTAAGGAAATACCTTCCTGATGCTTCACATGCTATTCAGCCAGACGAGGCCGAATTGGATGAGACGTTGAGCTATGTTGAAAAACCAATTCAGATTATTGATCGTAAATAAAAACAGCTCAGAACGAAGACCATTCCACTTGTGAAAGTGCAATGGACTCGTCATGGCCTTGAAGAAGCTACTTGGGAAACTGAATCAGATATGCGACAAGAGTTCCCAGAGTTATTTCGATAATGTAAATTTTCTTATACAGTTTTGTATATATACTCCTTATTGATACGATTGAATGCCGGTGATTTCGAGGACGAAATCGTATCTTAGGGGGGAGAAATGTAATGCCCAAGATTTTATATCGTGTTAAATTATGATTATTAATTTTTAATCGAGACGATTATGAAAGGGCTAATCGAGACACGAATTAAAAGTTTGTATGTGAAGTTGTTGGTGCGAGAGCCGAAGGTCTCGCGCATATGCGCGAAGAGTAGGCGCGCATATGCGCGAGTAGGGCAGAAGCCCATGATGCGGGACAGAACACTGGGCGCATATGCGCGACTTGTATACGCGCACATGCGCGAGAGGTCCAGAGAGTTGGGCGCACATGCGCGACGTAGATTCGCGCATATGCGCGAGGGTACCCGAGACTTGGCAAATTTGAGCAATGGCCTCGCGCATATGCGCCGAGTAAGGGCGCGCATATGCGCGAGTCTCCGTGAAGCTACGCGCCGAGACTTAAGTCTCGCGCATATGCGTGAGGACAGTACGCGCATATGCGCGAGAGGCTTTGGATGGATTTTGAGGAAGACGCGTATCAATTACATGCAATATATATATATTGCCTCTTCCTTCGAATTTGATCAGATAGAAACAGCAAAAATCGAGAATTTCCTCAACATTTCACCGTGGTTTCAAGTTATGAGTTTGTGAAATCCGTCCGTTAGATTTTAAATCCGACTTCGTTACTGAGTTCCTATCGACGCAGGCTACAACTGGACGTAAGTTTTATTACGTTTGGACATGTTTTGAAATTATGATATTGTCAGGATTGAATGAAATTCATATATGATGTTCTTGACATAGTAGACATCATAGAATCGAAGTCAGATTAAGAAACAGATTGATTATGGAATTGTAATGAATTTCAGAGTTAAATTGACTGAAATGTGATGTCAGATTCGTACGGTGGTTGATTATAAGTCATTGGAATTAGTATATACTGGTGTGGTATCACCGGTATCGCAAGATTGTATTGTTGTACCGTCAGAATTTGATAAGACGGGGATGTTTTGATTTGAATAGAATATTGATACAGTATATTGATATGGTCATTGCCAGATTGAACATTGATAGGCTTTGAGTCGAGACTTCGATTGTATCAGAGCGACAGAATAAAAGGTATAAATAAATGTTGATTCGGGATTGCACAACTCGAGTTAGGTTTGACTTGAGTTTCCCAAAATCACATACTTTATTTTATTGCACTGATATTTGTAGATTATCAGATTGATATGTTTAGTCTATTGAATTATAGCAGAGCCAGAGTTTGAGTCTAGGGCAGATCAGCCTAGCTAGGGCAGAACCGCCGAGTCTTTGTCAGAACCGCGTAGACTCTAGACTTACGGTGTATCGATGAGCTTAGATGTAGATCGACTTCTATTGTAGACATTCGATACAGCGAACCAAAGTCTAAATTAGATCGGGATCCCTAGGTTAGAAATAAGTTGAGATAAGATAATAAGTCATTGACTTAAATACAGATTCGTATTGGTTCATGTAGTCAGATTTGATACATGTGTTAATGATTGTTTATGCTTTTATATATGTTTTATATGATTGCATTGATACATTGTTTATACTGGGATATTTATATCTCACCGGAGTTATCCGGCTGTTGTCTTGTCTGTATGTGTGCATGGCAATAGGTGGGACAGGTTCAGGGTCACAGAGGTGAAGAAATATCGAGTTAGAGTGGAGACTACGGACTTGGACCAGAGTTAGGGTTAAAGTGTTTAAACCGTAGTTGAGACTTGTTGTATATAGTGCAATATTTGTAATTTTAATACTGACGTGTATGTTAAGATGCATGCCATTATGTTCCGCATTTAAAAAAATAAAAAATTTAGACCCTGTTTATTATAATTTATTAATTTAGTCCCAATGACGATTAATAAGATGATTAGCGTCCGGGTCCCCACAACATTCCCCTACATTATCAAATATAAGCAAGGTAAGGAAAATGTAGTGGCCGACGCAATATCACGAAGGTACATACTTTTCTCTACCTTGGAGTCTAAAATTTTGGGGTTTGAGCATATCAAGGAGTTGAATGTGCTAGATGAGGATTTTAAGAATGTGTTTGAAACTTGTATGCATGGTCCACATGAAAAATTCTATTTGCATAATGGTTTCTTGTTAGAGAAGATAGGTTGTACATCCCCAAATCATCTGTTCGTGGATTACTTGTTAGGGAGGCGCATGGGGGTGATTTGATGGAACATCTTGGTGTGGCTAAAAGCTTGATTGCTTTACATGAACATTTTTATTTTCCACATATGAAGCGTGATGTTGAACGAGTGTATGATCAGTTCATAACTTGTAGGCAAGCCAAGTCTAGAACACAATCACATGGATTGTATACACCACTTCCTGTCCCTAGTGAAACTTGGTTTGATATTTCTATGGACTTTGTTTTAGGGTTGCCTAGGACAAAGAAGGGGAGGGATTCTATATTTGTTGTTGTGGATAGATTTTTTAAAATGACACATTTTATAGCTTGTCATAAAACTGATGATTCTTCTAACATTGCGGATTTGTTCTTTAGATAAGTCGTTAGGTTGCATGGCATGCCTAGGACTATTGTTTCCGATCGCGATGTTAAATTCTTGAGTTACTTTTTGAAGACTTTGTGGGCTAATTTGGCACAAAATTGTTGTTTCCTAGTACGTGTCATCCTCAAACGGATGGACAAACTGAGGTTGTTAATAGAATTTTAGGAACACTTTTGCGTGCTATTCTTAAAAAAAACTTAAAGAATTGGGAAGAATGTTCACCATTTGTTGAGTTTGCTTATAATCGTTGCGTTCATTCTACTACCAATTATTCGCCGTTTGAAGTTGTGTATGGTTTTAGTCATTTGACTCCATTGGATTTGATGTCTTTACCTTTGAGTGAAAGGTTAAACATGGATGGTAAAAAGAAGGCTGAATTTGTTAGGGGTTTGCATGAAAATGCCAAGGCCAACATCGAGAAGAAAAATGAGCAATATGCCAAACAAGCCAACAAGGGGAAGAAGAAGGTGGTATAAAGGTGATTGGGTGCGGCTCTACTCGCGGAAGGAAAGGTTCCCCGAGAAGCGACGTTCGAAGCTATTACCTAGGGGTGATGGACCATTTCAAGTTCTAGAAAGGATCAATGAAAACGCCTACAAACTCGATCTACCAGGTGAGTACAACGCGAGTTCCACCTTTAATATTAGTGATTTTTTGTTGTTTGATGTTGGTGATGAAAAAGATTTGAGGACAAATCCTTTTCAAGAAGGGGAGGATGATGCGAACGCGGTTGGTCAAGCCCCAAGGAAAGCATGGGAACCATTAGAGTTGCCGGAGGAACCAATCACGAGGGGACGACTGAAGAGGTTCAAAGAAGCATTGCATAGGCTTATGAACAAAGAAGAAGAATGTACAAGCGAGGTATAGAGTGCTGAAGGGTTCATGATGCATGAGAGTTAGTTTGGGAGTCATGTGAACATTATTCAAGCATCCACGCAAAGCAAAGCACTAAACTGGACAGAAGACATCGCGCACATGCGCGAAGACAAGGTGCACATATGCGCGGGCCTCACGCACATGCGCCAAGACGAGGCGCGCATATGAGCGAGAAACGTTGCCACCAAAGTGTTGAACAGAGAACTTCGCGCATATGCGCAGAACTAGGGCGCGTATATGCGCGCGAGGGAAAATTATGGAACGTACAGGCAGAGACATTCGCGCCTATGCGCGAACTAAGGGCGCGCATATGCGTGCGGCGGGCAGAGACTTCCACGCATATGCGCGAGCATATGCGCGCGACGCAATTATTTCCTAGTTTAGAATTTTCTTTATTTTCACAACTAGATTTGATATCTTTTGGTTATATAAACTCATTATCACGAATTTTTTGAACAAAATTCAGATTTTATTATCAAGTTTATCAAATTTTTTGAGTTTTGTCTCAAACAATTAAAGCTTATGCTTTGTTCAACATCAAACTTAACAAAGTTTATACTTTGTGGCTTTTGTCGATCGTTCTTACGTGGATTATCAAAGACGAGTTCTTTGAAGGTTCGTTCGAGTGTCTATTGTTTCTAGTGACTATTTATTGCTAAGCCGTTCATAGTTTAGAGGTGAATATCACGTAATTTTTGATTCAAAAGGTCGGGACAACAATATCAATCCTTGTTCGTTATTGAATCGAGGGCGCAATTCCAATTAATCGTATCATTTATGACCAGGGACAACATTGAGACTCTATATGCTAGCTGAGACGTCTGCTTAATCGTTTTCTTAAAAAGTACTAGAATATTTTTTTAGAGCTCTCAAAATTCGGCCACTACATATACATATACATAAAAATACTTTTGCACCATTTAAAATAAAACCTCCAACTAATATTTGAAAATCAAAGAAAATAGTTTAGCATAAAATTGTCAAATGTTTAACCAACCTAAACGCAATAAATTTGAAAAGTATCATCCTCTCAAAAACCATTCAAAAGTCTAAATAAAAAGTTGTAAAAGTCTTTTAGCATAATCGTAAACTTAAATGCGGAAAATAGAAACGCTGGTCCACGGGTTATGTGCACCAACAGTCCAGCAAAGTCACCCATCAAGACCTCCAATATCATAATTGTTAATATCACCTGCACCATACACACCTAGTGAGTCTAAAAACTCAACACATCATATCTTTGATAACAAATAATACGTAATACAGTTCACATACAACAGTGAAAAATACTTGTACTTAAAATATCATTTTCATAATAATGCATAAACTTTAAACTTAAACATTTTCAGAAACATAATCATATTAACATAAACATATTCATATTCATATCCATATTCGTATCCATATTCATATTCGTATGCATATTCATGTTCGTGTGTGTTGAATTCAGATCGTGATTGTGACTCGTATTTTTAATCTTGTTGGGCGATGGATCCATCTACAGAAAACCATAGTGTTGGGCGGCGGGGACACCAGCAACACTCTCACAGGTCAACTGGGCCTTGGCCAACATAATAACATATTAATGTATTCATATTTGTATCTGTATCCAAGGAAACACGATCGTCGGGCTCCCACTGGGACCATGTGGGGACCCGGACGCTAATAAGTTCTTAATCGTCATCAGGATCAGTTTACTAATCAAGTAATTAGGGTCATAAATTTTTTTTTCTTTTTAATGCGGAATGTAGTGAAATCAAACTAATATACAACTCAGTATAAAATAAAGTACAAGTCCTGTACCATCTACAAATCAGTAAAAACTAAGGTTCAACATCTAATTATCAAGTGCCAAAACCCTATATACATCAAAGTCCGAAGTCTCCACTCTATCACGATCTCTCCTCATCTCCTGGACCCTGATCCTGTCCCACCTGTTGCCATGTACACATACAAACAAAACAACAGCCGGATAATTCCAGTGAGAATATAATCCCAGTATAAATCAACGAAACATGCAATCATATAAACAAATATAAAGCATGTAACAGATAACAACAATATGTATCAAAATCTGAAACATAATCAATATCAGACTGTCGACAATGCTCGTAACTCTACAATTCAGACTAGACTCAATCCTAGTCTAGGGATCCCGGTTTCCAGAAGTTGGCATTCCATATCGATCACCAGTAATAGAGAAATTCTGATTCTATCCACATCGATATGGTATCGATCACCAGTAATAGAAGAAGCTCTGATTCTATCCACATCGATATAGTATCGATCACCAGTAATAGAAAAAACTCCGATTCTATCCACATCGATATGAT
Organism: Primulina tabacum; assembly: GCF_025594145.1. Classification (NCBI taxonomy): domain Eukaryota; kingdom Viridiplantae; phylum Streptophyta; class Magnoliopsida; order Lamiales; family Gesneriaceae; genus Primulina; species Primulina tabacum. The sequence goes on from NC_134556.1 coordinate 15,864,160, forward strand.
ATCGATCATCAGTAATAGAAGAGTTACGATTTTATCCACATCGATACATTAACGATCACCAGTAATAAAAGAAGCCACATTTCTATCAACATCGATAGCCAATCATCCAGTGACAGACTTTGGCACTATCGCCCATACACTATCTTGTGACATCGTGCAATGTGCCCGTGGCGATCCCGCCACTATCAGGCACATCTGTCCCAATATTTCTATACTATCTTGTGACATCATGCAATGTGCCCGTGGCGATTCCGCCACTATTAGGCACTTCTGTCATAAGATTACTCGTCTAATACCTGCTATCTATAAATCAAGAGAACAAGTACATCAATCAAATCAATGCAAATATCAATGCAATAAAGTAAAGTATGTGATTTAGGGAAACTCAAGTCTAAACCGACTTTAGTCGATCTCCCAATACCACATTAACTTATAACTTTCGTTTGTAGTCTCGGTCTGAAGCAATATCAATTCTGAACTCAAGACTGTCTCTGTAAATCTGAAACGACATATTGAGAATCATAATATTAATATTCCATTCTCAATTCAACACTGAATCTGATTAATCCGGATTTAATTCAAATCACAGCATAACGGCAGAATCTCAAAATCCCCTTCAATACCATATCAACAGACATCAATTACAAATCATAACTCATATCCGATACAATTTGTAATCCATCCATAATCCAAATCTGTCTGATTTAAGATCAATATAATGAGAAAATCATAACAATTCCATAATCAGTCTGTTTCTTAATCTGACTTCGATTCCAAAATCATAATGCGCGACATCAACCGGCGCATATGCGCGAGACCTATTGGTCATCGCACATCACTTCTCGGCAGCTCGCGCATATGCGCGACGCCTTCCGCGCATATGCGCGAGGCTCTCTTGACGTTGGTAACATATGCTCGCGCATATGCGCGCACTCACTTCGCGCATATGCGCGGGGCCTTCTGTCTATCTTGCGCATGTGCGCGCATTATGACGCGCATGTGCGCGAGAGATACGGTCCTCGCACAACAAATCTCACACGCGATCTCATTTCGTGTCTCGGTTTGCCCTTTCATAATTGTCTCGATTAAAATCAATAATCGTAATTTAACACGATATAAAATCTCGGGCATTACATTTCTCCCCCCCTAAGATATAATTTCGTCCTCGAAATCACTAATAAGGAATGTAATAGAACTGAATAGAAATTTATATCAGTGAAATAATGCTGGGAATTCCTGTCTCATATCTGATTCAGTCTCCCAGGTAGCTTCTTCAACACCATGACGAGTCCATTGAACTTTCACAAGTGGAATTGTCTTTGTTCTGAGCTGTTTTTCTTTACGATCGATAATCCGAATCGGTTTCTCGACATAACTCAATGTCTCATCCAGCTCGGTCTCGTCTGGTTGAATAACGTTAGAATCATCAGGGAGGTATTTCCACAGCATAGATACATGAAAGACATCATGTATCCCTGATAATGAAGGCGGCAAGGCGAGTCGATAGGCACGATCTCCTATCTTTTAGAGAATCTCATAAGGACCAACATATCGTGGAGACAATTTCCCTTTCTTACCAAATCTAACCACACCTCTGAATGGAGAAATCTTCAAAAATACTCGATCTTCAGTCTCAAATACCAACGGTCTACGTCGAAGGTTGGCATATTTGGCTTGTCGGTCCTGTGCTGCCTTCATTTTCTTCTGAATTAGTTTCACTTTTTCAGTCATATCTCTGATCATGTCAGGTCCAGTCTCAGGAACTTCAGAGATATCATCCCAATAAAGAGGGGATCGACATTTCTTTCTGTACAACGCTTCGAATGGTGCCATTTCAATACTCGTTTTATAGCTGTTGTTGTACGAAAACTCACAAAGAGGCAATGCATCTTGCCAATTAGTGCTAAAATCAAGCACTATAGCTCTTAGCATATCTTCCAATATCTGAATCGTCCGTTCTGACTGTCCATCAGTCTGTGGATGATATGCGGTACTCAGATGTTACTTCGTACCTAGAGCTTGCTGCAAACTCTGCCAGAAGTGCGAAGTAAACCGGGGATCACGGTCTGAAACAATCGATTTCGGCACTCCATGCAATCTAACCACTTCTCGGACATAAATATCGGCCATCTGGTCATATCTATATGCCATTTTGTATGGAATAAAACATGCAGATTTGGTCAATCGATCAATCACGACCCAAATCGCATCACAACCTCTGGAGGATCTCGGTAACTGCGTCACAAAATCCATGGAAATGTGATCCCATTTCCATTCAGGAATAGACAAACTCTGCAACAATCCTCCTGGTTTCTTCCTCTCCGCTTTCACCTGTTGGCAATTCAGACACTTGGCTACAAATTCAGTAACATCTGATTTCATTTGCTTCCACCAATATTGTGTCTTTAAATCATTATACATTTTCCTGCCACCAGGATGAATGCTAAAACGACTGTTGTGCGCTTCTTCTAGTATTCGTTGTCTCAAACCTGAAACATTCGGTACAACAAGACGATTATTCACATACAAAATACTATTTTGAACCTGATATTCCGATTGATGTCCAGCTCTGACCATAGAAATCGACTTCTGTATATTCTGATCAACTTTCTGAGCTGCTTTAATTCTCAAAATCAGGTCTTGTTCAGCTTGAATCGCATATAATCTTAGAGGCTGACAATCTGTTTCAACCAAAACTCGCATTTCGACAGTTTAGCATACAGTTTCTCTGCCCTTAAAATTCTCAACACAGTTCTTAAATGCTCAGCATGCTCCATCACATTCTTTGAATAAATCAAAATATCATCGATGAAAATAATCACAAAATCATCGAGATATTTCTGAAAAACACGGTTCATTAATCCCATAAATACCGCTGGTGCATTCGTCAAACCAAATGGCATGAAAATAAATTCATAGTGTCCATACCTGGTTCTGAATGCTGTCTTTGAGATATCAGAATCCCTGACTCTCAGTTGATGGTATCCAGATCTCAGATCGATCTTGGAATACACCGAAGAACCTTGCAACTGATCAAATAAATCATCAATACGAGGCAATGGATATTTATTCTTTATCGTTGCCTTATTCAGTTGCCGGTAGTCAATACAAAGTCTCATCGACCCATCCTTCTTCCTCACAAACAGTACTAAAGCACCCCAAGGAGATACACTCGGTCTGATATATCCCTTGGCCAGTAAATCCTCCAACTGTTCTTTCAATTCTTTCAACTCAATCGATGCCATCCTGTACGGAGCCCTCGAAATCAGAACTGTTCCTGGCATCAACTCAATGCTGAAGTCTATGTCTTGAATCGGAGGTAATCCAGGAATCTCATCTGGAAAGACATCAGCAAACTCACACACCACTGGCAAGTCCGCCACTGATGGGCTCGACTTCAGTAAATCAACTGAATAGACCAGGAATCCATCCGTTTCTTTCTGCAATAATCGAGTCATATTCATTGCAGATATCAAAGGAATTCTGGCACGAGAACCCTTACCATAAAATTTCCACTCCTCAGCCATTTTAGGTCTGAATCGAACAATCTTGTGGAAACAATCGACTATAACCCTGTACTTGGTCAACGTATCGATACCGATAATACAATCAAAGTCAAATATCCCAAGCACAATACAGTCTAACTCAATTTCATGCCCATCATACTGCAGTATACACGATCTAACAGATTTCACTGATATCAAACTCGTCCCCAAAGGAGAAGAGACAGACACTACCGCAGATAATGACCCAATAGACAAAGAATGCATCAAAGAAAATTGCTCAGATATAAATGTATGGGATGCACCAGTATCAATCAATACATAAGAAGGATAACTAGAAATAAAACAGTTACCTGCAACAACATCATCAGGTGCATCCTGTGCCTGCTCCTCAGTCAAAGCGAACACTCGGGCCTGCTGTCTAGGAGGCTGGCTCACTGTCTGGCTTCCTCCTGGCCTCTGCTGTGACTGAGTAGACGGTGCTGGCTGAAAGGAATGAAAGGCAGAAGATCATCTCCATGTCTGAGCAACTGATCTAGGTGACTCAGCGGCCTGAGATCCCTGGGTACTTCGCTGTGGACACACTCGGGCAAAGTGTCCATGCTGTTTACAAATGCGGCAGTTGCCGAACACTCCTCGGCACTGTTCTGTGGAATGCTTCCCTCCACAAGTGCTACAGTAAAGTCCTGTATAACTCTGGCCTTGACCAGTCTGTCTCGAGCCACTCGAACTGGATGAGCTACTTCCAGATTTCTTGAATTGCTTTCTCTTAGCTTTCAGGAAATCTTTCTTCCCACTACCACTGCCGCTTTCATATCGAGAAGATGGTGGAGACATCTGTCATCTTGGTGCTGCAGGCACAAACGAAGCCTCTTTCTGTCTCATCAGACCGGCTTCGGCTCCCTTGGCTCGGTTCAAGGCATCAGTAAAGTTGTTTGGCCTTTCGGTATTCAGCAAGGTAAAGATTTCAGGATTTAGGCCATTTATGAACTGGTCCGCAACGGCCTCATCATGTTCAGCTACGTGGGGAGCAAATCGGAGCAGTGTAGAGAATTTGGCCACATATTCCTCAATGTTTAGCTGGCCCTGCCTCAAGTTTGCAAACTCGGCTCCCTTGTCCTTTCTATACGACACTGGAAAGAACCTTTGATAAAATTCAGTTCTAAAGATATTCCAGGTGATAGTCGTACCTCGTTGTTCCAAGGCCCGCTTTGTGGTAATCCACCAATTCTTTGCCACATCGTGTAACTGGTGCCCTATCAGCTTCACCCTCTTCTCATCAGTATAGTCCAAGGACTCAAACAACATCTCGATATCATCTAACCAACTCTCGCATTCCACTGAATTCTCAGTACCCTTCAGAGTTTGTGGATGGAACGACTGAAATCTCTTTAACAAGGTCTCCATTGGAGTGGCTGTAACATCCATTGGAGGATTTGAAGTACTACCCTGTTCAGTTACTCTTCTCGGAGGCATATCTGATAATCAAAAGGATTAGTAATCCCAATACACAAATATGTTTCAGTCCTCCCCCGATCATCTTACTACTAATCCAGAATCGGTGCTGATTCATTCTCAATAACACATGTTTTCAAATCAAGTCAGATAAACAGATAAACATGCATTATAAAGCAGTAAATCATGCTAGCAAACAAAAGCAGTAAAGAAAACCTCAATCTACCCCGCTCACTAGCTCCTATCTCAGTCTCAAGGATCTATCGCTCTGATACCACCTGTTGTGGGGACTCGGACGCTAATCAGTTCTTAATCGTCATCAGGATCAGTTTACTAATCAAGTAATTAGGGTCATAAATTTTTTTTCTTTTTAATGCGGAATGTAGTGAAATCAAACTAATATACAACTCAGTATAAAATAAAGTACAAGTCCTCTACCGTCTACAAATCAGTAAAAACTAAGGTTCAACATCTAATTATCAAGTGCCAAAACCCTATATACATCAAAGTCCGAAGTCTCCACTCTATCACGATCTCTCTTCATCTCCTGGACCCTGATCCTGTCCCACCTGTTGTCATGTACACATAAACAAGACAACAGCCGGATAATTCCGGTGAGAATATAATCCCAGTATAAATCAAGGAAACATGCAATCATATAAACAAATATAAAGCATGTAACAGATAACAGCAATATGTATCAAAATCTGAAACATAATCAATATCAGACTGTCGACAATGCTCGTAACTCTACAATTCAGACTAGACTCAATCCTAATCTAGGGATCCCGGTTTCCAGAAGTTGGCATTCCATATCGATCACCAGTAATAGAGAAATTCTGATTCTATCCACATCGATATGGTATCGATCACCAGTAATAGAACAAGCTCTGATTCTATCCACATCGATATCGTATCGATCACCAGTAATAGAAGAAACTCCGATTCTATCCACATCGATATGATATCGATCATCAGTAATAGAAGAGTTACGATTCTATTCACATCGATACAGTACCGATCACTAGTAATAGAAGAAGCCACATTTCTATCCACATCGATAGCCAATCATCCGGTGACAGACTTTGGCACTATCGCCCATACACTATCTTGTGACATCGTGCAATGTGCCCGTGGCGATCCCACCACTATCAGGCACATCTGTCCCAAGATTTCTATACTATATTGTGACATCATGCAATATGCCCGTGGCGATCCCGCCACTATCAAGAACTTCTGTCACAAGATTATTCGTCTAATACCTTCTATGTATAAATCAAGAGAACAAGTACATCAATCAAATCAATGCAAATATCAATGCAATAAAGTAAAGTATGTGATTTAGGGAAACTCAAGTCTAAACCGACTTAAGTCGATCTCCCAATACCACATTGACTTATACCTTTCATTTGTAGTCTCGGTCTGAAGCAATATCAATTCTGAACTCAAGACTGTCCCTGTAAATCTGAAACGACATATTGAGAATCATAATATTAATATTCCATTCTCAATTCAACACTGAATCTGATTAATCCGGATTTAATTCAAACCATAGCATAACGGCACAATCTTAGTATCCCCGTCAATACCATATCAACAGACATCAATTACAAATCATAACTCATATCCGATACAATTTGTAATCCATCCATAATCCAAATATGTCCGATTTCAGATCAATATAATCAGAAAATCATAACAATTCCATAATTAGTCCGTTTCTTAATCTGACTTCGATTTTATGATGTCTAACATGTCAAGAACATCATATATGAATTCCATTCAATTCTAACAACATCATAATTTCAAGACATATCAAAACGTAACAAAACTTACGTCCAGTGGTAGTCTGCGTTGATAGGAACACAGTACTGAAGTCGGATTCTAATTCGTACTGACGGATTAAAATATAAAGGCATAAGGATTTTCAACAACTTTTCTCTGTACCTTCTCTCGGTTTCTTGCGGTTAATTCTGAAGGGAATTGCATTGTATATATATATATATATATACATCAACGATGCATGCTGAAGCCAAGTGGATCATCCTTCATAAAATACGTCTCGCGCATATGCGCGACATCAACCGGCGCATATGCGCGAGACTTACTGGTCATCGCACATCACTTCTCGGCAGCTCGCGCATATGCGCAACGCCTTCCGCGCATATGCGCGAGGCTCTCTAGACGTTGGTAACATATGCTCGCGCATATGCGCGCACTCACTTCGCGCATATGCGCGGGGCCTTCTGTCCATCTTGCGCATGTGCGCGCATTATGACGCGCATGTGCACGAGAGCTACGGTCCTTGCACAACAAATCTCACACGCAATCTCATTTCGTATCTCGGTTAGCCCTTTCATAATTGTCTCGATTAAAATCAATAATCGTAATTTAACACGATATAAAATCTCGGGCATTACAGATCATAACCCTCACGATATTTCCAATATATCAACATATCTAGTCACAATCTCTTCACGTCCTTCAACATGTCGTATTTCCATTATTTAATAAAAACATGCATATAATATCATTTTATTTTGAAACCAAGCGTGCAACATATCTTTTAAATGTCCAATTTGCACCGTAAAAATTCATTAACATTTAAAATCATAATTTATTTTATAAAAATTCATAAACATGTGAAATAATCATATTGAGATATAAAAGAGCAATTAGAGCACTGCCATGATGTTTACTAATTTTAAGGTGTAAAAAGACCGTTTTACATCTGTAAGTACAATTTTACGTTTCTGACATTTTCTTAATTCCTTTGTCTCAAACATGTCCCAAATAATTATTTAAGCTTAAATTAAAATTTTCTTAATTTTATTTAGCTTAAAAACTAGGCTTTTAATTAATCGTAATTAGTCGTTTTGAAGACGTTTTAATCCCGAAAAATCCCAAACTTTAATATAAAATTTCTAAATTCAAAACTTAGTATTTTTATATTATTTTAGCCCTCGTGAACTAATACTCGACCCCCATGACCCGTATTTCAATTTATTTAGTTTTGAAAACCCTAACTTGACCCTTGAAAGTGCACCCCGAGCCATCTTTCGATTTTCTCGAGCCACCCGCAAACCATGTTGAACCAAACCTTGACCAACCCCTTAGGCCACTCCCCTGGACCTTAAAAACTCACGGACCTGACCCCTAGCCATGGAACCGAAGCTAACCAGCTCTTGCATGAAGTGGCCGAGACTTCACCCTTGACAAAGATTCTAGTTACTCGCCAAGGACTTAACCCACCGAGCCAACCCTTGAACCCCCACTCCAAGTAACCTCTTAGGACCTCTGTGGCTTGACCTAACCGAGCCCAAGTCCCCTTGGCCGAGCGCACAACCCCGTACAAACCACAGAACTTGCACGCCACCACTTGCATCTCTTAGGTAGGAGTCCTTGTTGGCTAGGACTCCTCCCAACCCACTTTACTTGAGTCATATCATGGCTAGAACTCTACCCCTAACTCCCCCACAGCCCTGGACAACCCCTGGTCCCAGCCAAAGCCCGGCCGAGCCATCAAGAATAAAAACCGAACCCTTTATACTCACATTACAACAACTTTCTTTCCGATTGTTTTCCTGATCGTGTGTGGTGTTTAGGTGATGCTCTAGGACTCTAAATTCATGAAAAACAATACTTAATTTTGTCCTAATCTTGGCAGCCCTCTTAAACACATAATAACATGAATTTGGAATCAAAAACCATGCTTGAAATTTCATGTGGTATACAAAAACGAAAATAAACAAAAGTGTTACTTGTTTCCCATATTTTCTTGCATGGAAAAAAACATATTATTGTGTGATGATGTTTTGATGGAAAGAAACATGCGTGCCTTTGCGTATTTAACGCACGAAAAACCGTTGACGATTGCGAAGAACGGGGCAAGAACCTTGGCTTGAATTCCTTGAGCTTGTTCGAATTTTCCTTCTTCAATTTGTTGTGTGTGAGTCGTGTGTTTATGGAGTGTTTTGGTGTGCCAAAATTCTGAAAATTGAGGCGTCTTTTTTTTTTTTTTTTTTTTGTAGAGTTTGGGTTGTTTTACATATTATATACCATTAAATTTCTTAATTAAGATTAAGCCCATTAAGCCTCCAAATTAAGCCCACTAGTGCTTGATTAAAGTTTAATTAAAATTTTAAAATATTTTTGTTAAAATAATCTTGTGAATTTATTGGCCAGGTTGCCCAAAAATTCGTATTTTTGTTGAAAAACCAACACCAATAAAATTTACGTCCAGCGTATAAATCATCTCAAAACTTCTTATTTTCAAAAATATGAAAACAATCAATCATATTTTAAACAATTAAAAATAATTATTAAATAAAAACATTTTACGTTTTTCAGCCCTCGGTCTTCGTTCTTTGATCGCAATTTAAATATCCCTTAAACAAATACAATTTTATGCATAATGACAATTAAATCCTATTTAACATATAATCATGCATGTCACATAATCAATTAAGCAATTACATCAATTAATTACTTATTTTTCATATTTTCTAGATTTGCATGAAGTTGAATTACGTCGTCTTAATTTTGGACCTTACAATTACTCCCTCTTAAATAAAATTTTGTCCTCGAAATTAGAACTTACCGATTAATTCTGGATAGCGACTCTTCAAGTCCCTCTCGGTTTTCCAAGTAGCTTCTTCTTCCGAGTGATTCAGCCACTTGACCTTGACCATTAGAATGACTTTGTTTTGCAGTATCTTTTCTTGTCTTGCCAATATTTGGACAAGTATTTCTTCATAAGTCATATTTGGAGTTAATTGTAGAGATTCATAATTTAGCACTTGTAATGGGTTCGACATGTACTTCCGCAACATTGAAATATGGAACACATTGTGAACTCCGGAAAGCATTGGTGGCAATGTCACTCTATACTCTAGTGTCTCAATCCTCTCAAAGATCTCAAACAGACCAATAAATCTTGGACTATGCTTGCCGTTCTTGCCAAAACGCATAACACCTTTCATAGGTGCTATTTTCACAAATACATGATCTCCCACTGCAAACTCCAAGTCTCTTCGTCTTTTGTCCGCATAACTCTTTTTCGACTTTGTGCAGTCTTCATTCTATCACGAATTTTGACTACAAGCTCGGCAATCTCTTCAATCACATCCGGACCGATCTCTCTTCTTTCACCAACCTCGTCTCAATGAATAGGAGATCTACATTTCCTTCCATAAAGTGCTTTAAAAAAAGCCATCCCGATTGATGATTGATAGCTATTATTGTAGGTGAACTCCACTAGAGGTAATCTTGGTTCCCAACTGCCTTGGAAATCAATAACACAAGCTCGCAGTAGATCTTCCAAAATTTGAATAACTTTTTCGGACTGACCATCGGTTTGAGGATGGAATGCTGTACTGAATAATAATTTGGTCCCCATCGCTGCATGTAGACTCTTCCAGAATGACGACGTAAATCTTGGATCTCTGTCAGAAACAATAGATACAGGAATCCCATGCAGACGAACTATCTCTCGAATATACAACTCCGCATACTAAATCATGGTGAATTTTGTCATAATAGGTAGAAAATGCGCTGATATCGTAAGACAATAGACTATCATCCATATGGAATTAAACCCCGTAATAGTCTTTGACAATCCCACAACAAAGTCCATAGTGATGTTTTCCCATTTCCACTCGGGAATAGGAAGTGGCTTAAGTTTTCCCGCTGGTCTTAGATGCTCTGCTTTAATTTGCTGGCAAGCCAAACACTCGGATACAAATCTCAATATATCCCTCTTCATGCCTAGCCACCAATACAATAACTGCAAATCTTTGTACATCTTCGTGCTTCCCAGATGAATGAAATATGGTGTGTCATGAGCTTCCTTCATAATGAGATCTCTCAAAGAGTCATCACTAAGAACCCATAAACGATCTCGGTATCGAACTATACCATCCACCTCAGAATATAACTTCCGGCCCTTAGCTTCATCTCTAGCTCTCCACTTTTGTAAATACTCATAAGTAGACTGCCCATCACGAATTCTGTCCCTCAAAGTCGACTGTACTGATAATGTGGCAAGAGTTGGGGCCTCGCCCCTAGAACAGACTGTAAGCTCAAACCGCTGTATCTCGGATTGCAACGGTCTTTGAAGTGATAATTGAGTGATAAATGCTGCATTTCTACTCAATGCGTCTGCCACAACATTAGCTTTCCCCGGATGATAGCTAATCTCACAGTCGTAGTCTTTTACTAACTAAAGTCATCTTGGCTGTCTCATATTTCATTCCTTTTGGGTGAAGAAGTATTTTAAACTTTTATGATCGGTGAATATTTTGCACTTCTCCCCATAAAGGTAGTGTCTCCAAATCTTCATTGCAAAAACTAATGCTGCAAGCTCAAGATCATGAGTACGGTAATTTTTCCCGTGAATTTTCAACTGTCTCAACGTATAAGCTATAACTCGGTCATTTTGTGTGGGGACCCAGACGCTAATTCATTTCTTAATCATCTTTGGGAATAATTGAATCAATTAAGATAAACATGGTCTAAATTTTTTTTTTAAAATACAAGAGTGCTAAACATATGAAATAAATGTTATTTCATTTACAAGATCAATATCCAGATCTAAGTACAAAAGTAAATCATATCAAACTACTGTTCATTCACTACATGTCAGAAAATGAAATAGATCTACTTCTAAGCCCAGATCTCCACTCTAATCTTGAATCTCTCATCCTCTTCTTGACCATGATCCTGTCCCACCTGTTGTCATGCACACATACAAACACAACAATAGCCGGATAACTCCGGTGAGAAAATAATCCCAGTATAAACAACGTATACATGCAATCATATAAACAGATATAAAAGCATGCAACAGATATCAATAACATGTATCAAATCTGGAAGACATGAATCGATATAACGCTATAAATAACTCTGGACTCGTCATCTCAGACTTGACTCGTTTCTAATCTAGGGATCTCGGTTCCTGGACAATTGGCGTACTATATCGAATCTCCGCAATAGAAGTCAGTCCGCTCCTATGCAACATCGTTATAAACCAAACATCCAGTGTCTTGGCCTATCCGCCAAAGACTTGGCACCTCCGCCAATGACTAGGCACATTCGCCCATGACTCGACACATGCTTTGCTATAAATCAATAGACTAAGCATATCAATCTCATGAATTGCAAATATCAATGCAATAAAGTAAATTATGTGGTTTTTGGGAAACTCAAGTCAAATCAAACTTGAGTCATATCCTCCTGGTTCGACATCGATTTATACCTTTCTTTTTGTTGATTTGACAAAGTCGAAGTCTCGAATTCGAATCTGCCAATAACAAATCTGAAATGACAGTTCCAATAGGCACAACATCAATATACAATCTCAATCAATCCTGGATATGATCAAAACTCAATCAAATTCTGTTTCAACGGCACAACGGCACCATCTCTATATACCCAGCAATACAATATCAATCAGATATCAATCTCAACAACTCATAATCGATAACAATACAATCTGATGTCAAATCTCAATCCAATCAACTGTGAAAAATCATAACAATTTCATACGGTATCTATTCTTTAGTCCGGTTTCAATTATACGATGTTTACTATGTCAAGAAGACCATATATGAATCATATCCGATTCCTTCAATATCCTAATTTCAAATCATGTCAGAACATAAGAAAACTTACGTCCAGTTGACGCCCTTGTCGATAGGAACATGGTACTGAAGTCTGATTGAAAATAGAACGGATAGATTTTCCGCAAATTAAGTTCTAAGATCAAGAACTTGAATATTCCTTCGGCTCCTTCGTTTTTCTTCTTTCTGAATCTCAATTGTAGAAGTGGAAGATATATACATATATATATCATGCATGTACGGGGCAAGTGGATTCATGTTTATGCAGCACGTCTCGCGCATATGCGCGACCCTCCTCGGCTCATATGCGCGAGACACTATGTCTCAGCGCGTATCCTCACGGCAGCTCGCTCATATGCGCGCACTCTCCCGACGCATATGTGCGAGGTTCTCTGCCATACTCGCGCATATGCGTGGGTCCTGTCGCGCATATGCGCGAGGTTCTCGGCCTACCTCGCGCATATGCGCCCGGCTGGGTCGCGCATATGCGCCCGGCTCATTCCTCGCACATATTTCCAATCTTCTTTCCGGCTTTTCCGGTCCAATATGTTCCGTCTATAATCACATCAATTATCAACAATTCATTTCAGATTACCATAAAAAAATTTTCGGGCATTACATTTTTCCCCCCCTAAGATCCGATTTCTTCCCGAAATCACAGGAAATCAAATCAGATACAATAAGGAATGGAGAATAGAAGCTAAATAAGAAGACTCACATCAGTGAAATAACTCTGGAAACCTCTGTTTCATGTCATACTCAGTCTCCCAAGTAGCTTCTTCAATGCCATGACGACTCCACTAAACTTTCACAAGCGGAATAGTCTTCGTTCTGAGTTACTTTTCTTTACGATCGAGAATATGGATCGGTTTCTCGAAGTGACTCAGTGTCTCGTCAAGTTCTGCCTCGTCTGGCTGAATGACATGTGAAGCATCGGAAAGATATTTCCTTAATAAAGAAACAAGAAAGACATCATGTATCCTAGATAAAAAAGTCGGTAATGCGAGTCGATATACAAGATCTCCAATCTTCTCGAGAATCTCATACGGCCCAATATAACGTGGAGACAACTTCCCTTTCTTGCCAAATTTGACAACTCCTCTGGAAGGTGAAATCTTCAGGAATACTCGGTCTCCTGCCTCAAATACCAACGGTCTACGTCGAATATTGGCATATTTGGCCTGTCTGTCTTTAGCTGCCTTCATCCTCTTTTGAATCAGCTTCACTTTTTATGTCATATCTGTGATCATATCAGGTCCAATCTAAGGAACCTCAGAATTATCATCCCAATACAGAGGGGATTTGTACTTCTTTCCGTACAACGCTTCAAATGGTGCCATCTCAACACTCGTCTGATAGCTGTTGTTGTACGAAAACTTACAAAGTGGCAAAGATTCTTGCCAACTAGTGCTAAAATCAAGCACTACAGCTCTAAGCATATCCTTCAGTGTCTGGATAGTCCGCTCTGACTGTCCGTCGGTCTGTGGATGATATGCGGTACTCAGATGTAACTTCGTACCTAGAGCCTGCTTTAAACTCTACCAGAAGTGCGAAGTAAACCGTGGATCACGGTCTGAAACAATCGACTTCGGCACTCCATGAAATCTGACCACCTCTCTGACATAGATCTCTGCCATCTGGTCATGTCTGTACGTCATCTTGTACGGAATAAAGCATGCAGATTTGGTCAATCTGTCAATCACGACCCAAATCGCATCACAACCTCGGGAGGAACGTGGTAGTTTCGTCGCAAAATCCATAGAAATGTTATCCCATTTCCATGCAGGAATAGGCAAGCTATGTAATAAACCTCCTGGTTTCTTTCTTTCGGCTTTCACCTGCTGGCAATTAAGACATTTGGATACAAATTCAGCAATATCAGCTTTCATTTGTTTCCACCAAAACTGTCTTTTCAAATTATTATACATATTTCTGCCACCAGGATGAATACTGAATCGACTGCTATGCGCTTCTGACAATATCCGTCGTTTCAAATCTGAAACATCTGGCACAACAAGACGATTATTCACATATAATACCTGATCACGTATCTGATACTCTGATCGATGCCCTTCTGTGACCATCAATACCGAATTCTGAATATTCTGATCAACTTTCTGAGCCGCTTTAATTCTCAAAATAAGCTCTGGTTCGACTTGAACAACATATAATCTCAATGGCTTACAATGTGTTTCAAATACTAATCCAGACAAACAGCAATCTTCAATCAAATTTGAAACACCAATCGTCGATAAGGACAAAGAACATACCTTTCTACTTAGTGCATCAGCCGCTGCATTCCATTTTCCTGTATAGTACTTGATTTCACAATCAAAGTCTTTAAGCAAATCAAGCCATCTTCGCTGCCTCATGTTCAGCTCTGACTGTGAAAACAGATATTTCAAACTTTTATGATCAGAATAAATCTCAAACTTCTTATCGTATAGATAGTGTCGCCAAATCTTCAATGCAAAGACGATGGCCGCCAATTCAAGATCATGAATTGGATAGCGAGACTCATGAGGCTTCAATTGTCTAGAGGCATAGGCAATAACATGTCCTCGCTGCATCAAAACACAACCCAATCCTCTGTGAGAAGCATCACAATAAACAACGAAATCACCAATACCTGACGAGATAGTCAATACCGGAGCACTGGTCAATCTTTTCTTCAACTCTAGAAAACTGGACTCACAGTCTTCTGACCAAATAAATGTAGCATTCTTCTAAGTCAACTGAGTAATAGGTTTAGCAATACTCGAGAAATCTTTAATGAATCGATGCTAATAACCTGCTAAACCCATAAAGCTGCGTATCTCTGGCACAGATATCGGTCTCGGCCATCAGGGCTTCAACCTTGCTAGGTTCAACAGAAATACCATCTCCAGATATAATGTGACCCAAAAACACAACCTCTCTCCGCCAGAATTCACATTTCGATAGTTTGGCATACAATTTCTCAGCTCTCAGAGTTTTCAATACAATTCTCAAATGTTCGGCATGATCAATCATATTCTTCGAATATATCAGAATGTCATCAATAATATAATCACAAACTCATCAAGGTATCTTTGAAACACATGGTTCATCAGACCCATAAACACAGCTGGAACATTCGTTAACCCAAACGGCATGACAATAAACTCATAATGTCCATACCTGGTTCTGAACGCTATCTTAGATATATCAGAATCTCTGACTCTCAGCTGATGATATCCAGATCTCAAATCGATCTTGGAATAGACAGAAGAACCCTGCAACTGATCAAATAAATCATCAATGCGAGGCAAAGGGTATTTGTTCTTTACTGTAGCCTTGTTCAGTTGCCGGTAGTCAATGCAGAGCCTCATAGAACCGTCTTTCTTTCTAAAAAATAATACTGGAGCACCCCAAGCTAAAACACTCGGTCTGATGTAACCCTTGGCCAGTAAATCTTCCAACTGATCTTTCAACTCTTTCAATTCTATCGATGCCATTCGGTACGGAGATCTAGAAATCGGTACTATACCTGGTACCAATTCAATGTTGAAATCTATCTCTCGAATTGGACGCAAACCCGAAATATCATCTGGAAAGACATCAGCAAACTCACAGACCACTGGCAAATCAGCCAATGATAGGCTCGATTTCAGTAAGTCAACTGAATACACAAGGAATCTCTCTACTCCTTTCTGTAATAATCGAGTCATAGATAACGCAGAAACCAAATGAATTCTCGATCTAGAACCTTTACCGTAAAATTTCCATTCGTCAACCATCTCAGGTCTAAATCTCAAAATCTTATGGAAACAATCAACGGGTGCTCTGTACTTGGTCAGCATATCAATACCGATAATACAGTCAAAATCAGACAATCCTAGTACAATGCAGTCCAACTCAATCTCATGACCGTCATGCTATAGTACACTATGTTTCACAGAATTCACTGATATCAAACATGTCTCCAAAGGAGAAGAGACAGACACTATAGCAGATAAAGACTCAACATGCAATGCATGACTCAATGCAAATCGTTCAGATATAAATGTATGAGAAGCACCCGTGTCCATCAATACATAAGCAGGGTAACCATATAAAGAACAGTTACCTGAAACAACATCATCTAGTGCTTCCTGGGCCTGTTCCTCTATCAAAGCAAATACTCTGGCCTGCTGTCTAGGAGGCTGGCGAATTGTCTGGCTTCCTCCAGGCCTCTGCTGTGACAGAGTAGTAATCAGTGGTGGTTGGAAAGAATGAATAGCTGATGATCCTCTATCAGTCTGAGCTACTGATCCAGCTGATTCTGCTCCCTGGGATCCCTGGGAACGTCTATGTGGACATACTCTGGCAAAGTGTCCCTGCTGTGTGCAGATACGGCAACTACCAATCACTCCCTGGCATTGCTCGGTCGAATGTCTCCCTCCGCAAGTTCTGCAATAAGCCCCGATATAACTCTGGCTCTGTCGGGAACCACTGGAGGTAGAAGAACTGCTGCAAGACTTCTTAAACTGTCTTCCTCTAGCTTTCAAATAATCTTTCTTTCCACCACTGCTGCTGCCACTCTCAAATCTGGGAGGGGGTTGTTGTGGTCTCGGTGCTGGAGGAACATACGAAGCTCTTTTCTATCTCATCAGACCAGCTTCAGCTCCTTTGCCTCTATTCAAGGCATCAGCAAAGTTATTTGGTCGCCCGGTATTCAACAATGTAAAGATCTCAGGATTCAACCCATTGATGAACTGATCAGCAACAGCTTCGTCATTCTCGGCAACGTGTGGAGCAAATCGCAACAAGGTAGAGAACTTGGCCATATATTCTTCTATATTCAACTGACCCTATCTCAAATTTGCAAACTCTGCACCCTTGTCTTTTCTGTACGACACTGGGAAAAATATTTGAAAGAACTCAGTTTTAAAGACATTCCAAGTAATCATTGTACCTCGATGCTCCAATGCTCTCTTTGTCGTGATCCACCAGTTCTTTGCTACGTCATGCAACTGGTGCCCAATCAATTGGACTCAGCGCTCATCTGTGTAATCCAAGGAATCAAACAGCATCTCAATATCATCTAACCAACACTCACAGTCAACAGAAGTCTCTGTTCCTTCAAGGGTTGGCGGTTTAATTGACTGAAACCTTTTCAGTAACGTTTCCATCGGTGTTGCTGTCACATCCATCGGATTAGCAGAAGTACTACCATATTCTGGTACTCTTCGAGGAGGCATATCTGATTATCAATAGGGTTAGTAACCAAATACAACAATCTGTTCAGTCCCCCCTCTGAGCATCTTATTACTGATCAAGAATCGGATCTGATTCATTCCCAATAGCACATGTTTCCAATCAAATGAGATTATCAGGTAAACATGCAGTTCAAAGCAGTAAAACATGCTAGAAATCAAAAGCAAGGAAGAAAACTCATTCTACCCCGCTCACTATCTTCTATCTCAGTCTAAGGTAAACTACTGCTCTGATACCAACTGCTGTGGGGACCCAGACTCTAATTCATTTCTTAATCATCTTTGGGAGTAATTGAATCAATTAAGATAAACAGGGTCTAATTTTTTTTTTTAAATACAAGAGTGCGCAACATATGAAATAAATATTATTTCATTTACAAGAACAATATCCAGATCTAGGTACAAAGTTAAATCATTTCAAACTATTGTTCATTCACTACTTGTTAGGTAATGAAACAGATCTACTTCTAAGCCCGGATCTCCACGCTAAGCTTGAATCTCTTATCTTCTTCTTGACCCTGATCCTGTCCCACCTGTTGTCATGCACACATACAAACACAACAATAGTCGGTAACTCCGGTGAGAAAATAATCCCAGTATAAACAACGTATACATGCAATCATATAAACAGATATAAAAGCATGCAACAGATATCAATAACATGTATCAAATCTGGAAGACATGAATCGATATAACGCTGTAAATAACTCTGGACTCGTCATCTCTGATTTGACTCATTTCTAATCTAGGGATCTCGATTCTTGGACAATTGGCGTACTATATCGAATCTCCGCAATAGAAGTCAGTCTGCTCCTACGCAACATCGATATAAACCAATCATCCAGTGTCTTGGCCTATCCGCTAAAGACTTGGCACCTCCGCCAATGACTAGGCAAATCCGCCCATGACTCGACACATGCTTTGCTATAAATCAATAGACTAAGCATGTCAATCTCATGAATTGCAAATATCAATGCAATAAAGTAAAGTATGTGATTTTTGAATAAATCTCAAGTCAAATCAAACTCGAGTCATATCCTCCTGGTTCGACATCGATTTATACCTTTCTTTCTGTTGATCTGATGAAGTCGAAGTCTCGAATTCGATTCTGCCAATATCAAATCTGAAACGACATTTCCAATAGGCACAACATCAATATACAATCTCAATCAATCATGGATATACTCAAAACTCAATCAAATTCTGTTTCAACGGCACAACGGCACCATCTCGATATACCCAGAAATACAATATCAATCAGATATCAATCTCAACAACTCATAATCAATAACAATACAATCTGATGTCAAATCTCAATCAAATCAACTCTGAAAAATCATAACAATTTCATATGGTATCTGTTCTTTAGTTCGATTCCAATTATACGATGTTTACTATGTCAAGAAGACCATATATGAATCATATCTGATTCCTTCAATATCATAATTTCAAATCATGTCAGAACATAAGAAAACTTACGTTCTGTTGACGCCCTTGTCGATAGGAACACGGTACTGAAGTCTGATTGAAAATCGAACAGACAGATTTTCCGCAAATTAAGTTCTAAGATCAAGAACTTGAATATTCCTTCGGCTCTTTCGTTTTTCTTCTTTCTGAATCTCAATTGAAGAAGTGGAAGTTATATACATATATATATATCATGCATGTACGGGGCAAGTGGCTTCATGTTTGTGCGGCACGTCTCGCGCATATGCGTGACCCTCCTCGGCGCATATGCGCGAGACACTATTTCTCGGCGCGTATCCTCATGGCAGATCGCGCATATGCGCGCACTCTCCCGGCGCATATGCGCGAGATTCTCTGCCATACTCGCGCATATACGCGAACATATGCGCCCGGCTGGGTCGCGCATATGCGCGAGGCTCATTCCTCGCATATATTTCCAATCTTGTTTCCGGCTTTTCCGATCCGAGGCGTTCCGTCTATAATCTAATCAACTATAAACAATTCATTTCATATTACCATAACAAAATTCTCGGGCATTACATTTTGCATCTGAACTGCACTCAAACCAAGTTTAGAAGCGTCGGTAAAAAGAACATACTCTCTTAGCCCCGATGGCATAGACAACACTGGCGCTGATATCAAGGCTTGCTTCAATTTATCAAAACTGTCTTGAAACTCGAACCCCCAAATAAACTTTGCATTCTTCTTAGTCAAGGATGTCAAACGTACTGCAATAGATGAGAATCTCTTGATGAATTTGCGATAATAACCAGCTAGTCCCAAGAAACTGCGAATCTTGGTAACGCACTTCGGTACTGGCCACTCTTTCACCGCCTCAATTCTACTTAGATCGATTTCCACTTCACTACTAGAAATGATGTGGCCTAAGAATGCCACTCTATCAAGTCAAAACTCGCACTTACTTAATTTTGCATATAACTTTCTATCTCCTAGTACTTGCAGTGTTGTCCTCAAATGACGACTATGCTCCTCTTTATTCCTCGAATAGATCAATATATATCAATGAAGACTATAATAAACTGATCTAGATAAGGCTGAAATACGCAATTCATGAGATCCATGAAAATCGCTGGCGCATTTGTCAGACCGAATGGCATGACCATAAACTCATAGTGCCCATATCTTGTACAAAATGCTGTATTGTGGACATCCAACTCTTTAAATTTTAACTGATGGTATCCAGAACGAAGATCAATCTTAGAAAATATCGATGCTCCTTGCAACTGATCAAATAAATCTTCAATTCTTGGCAGTGGATACTTATTCTTGATAGTGACCCTATTAAGCTCACGATAATCAATGCAAAGACGCATACTACCATCTTTCTTCTTCACAAATAATACCGGTGCGCCCCATGGAGAATAACTAGGGCGAATAAAACCCTTGTCCAGCAATTCTCGGATTTGGTCCTTTAGTTCTTTCATTTCTGCATGTGCTAGATGATAAGGCGCTTTAGATATAGGAACAGTGCCCGGCATTAAATAAATGGAGAATTCCACTTCACGATCGGGTGGAATACAAAAAACGTCTTAGGGAATGACGCTAGGAAAATATCTGACAATATAAACATCCTCCAATTTCTAACTGATAGGAGCATGTGCGGTAGTGACACATGCTAGAAAAGCTTGGCATCCATGCTTAACAAGTTTCCTCGCACATACACAAGAGATAATGTGTGGCATTAGCTTGTTCCTCGTCGCCTCAAAGACAAAAGTTTTACCACTAGACGGTGGAATAGACACTGATCTCTGACGAAAATCAATCGAAGCTCCATTTGCTGATAACCAATCCATTCCAAGTATAATATAAAATTCAGGCATAGGAAGCACAATAAGATCTGTCCGAACCACATCTTTGCATAAACGAAGCTCCAGATTCTTGACAATTTTAGACGTGAGAATTTGATCACCGGAAAGAATAGAAACTTTGAAACCCAAACCCATATCTTGAGGAGTAATATTCAGTCTTTTGATGAAGGTTTCAGATATGAAAGAATGTGTAGCTCCTGAATCTAACAATTCATAGGTAGCTACTCCTTGAATGATAATCCTTCCTGCGGCGAAAACATCTTCTAAAATCTTTTCGTGTTGAAGTTTACGGATTTACTATCATTAATTTCCCAAAATTATGAGTAGATTATGCGTTGATATTAAGCATCTCTTGAAAAATTGCATTTTAGCCCTTCAATTTTTCGAAATTTGCAATTTAGTCCCCAAATTTTTGAATTATTTCGATTTAACCATTATATTTTTTTTCGAAAATTCTTATTTTAATCCTTTAAATTTCGAAAATTGGATTGGTCGTCCTTAAGAATTAGGAAATTGCACTAGGTCCCTTATCTTTCGGTTAATTACATTTTGGTCCCTTAATTATCGAAAATTACCTTTGAGACCTTATAATTTTCAAAAATTGGACATTGACCCCTCAAAATTCCGAAACCCCTATCAACCCTTGATTATGATTTTCTTTAGATTTTTGGCCCTGTAACTTTTTATTTGGAATCATTCATCATTTGCATAAAATAAGGCTCAAAATAAATATCACTTCTAGGGTTTCTAAATTCATATCTTAAGTCCAACTATGGTAGAACATGCAACCTAATTTTCACTACGTTAAATCTTGTCCTCAATTCAAATATAATAACCAATTTAAAATTTCATGCAAATAAAAGCAATGTAAAAATGTTAAACGACTAGGTTACCCGTGATAAGCGTAGTGTCTGCCTCCTCCTTATCTTCTTCAGCATTCATAACATAAGCTCGTCCCATAGTAGGTGCATTTTTCTTTGGGCAATCAACGACTTTGTGCCCTTCTTCCTTCCATATGAAGCACTTAGTAGTACCCCACACACGTGGTCCATAGTGTAGTCGATTGCATTTCTTGTATGGCTGACCTTCTGCAGGTTTTGGTGCTACAGGATTTTGTGGCTTTGGTGGAATTGGCTTTTGCTGTCTGTCCTTGCTTCTTGACTTAACCTTGGGGCTTTTGAGGCCCTTGAGGTCTAGGAGGACCAGTATATGGCTTCTTGTTTGGCTGATTATTATTCTGATGTTGTTGCCTCTTGCCCTGTAACTCAAACTCAATGTCCTTCAGGGATTGCTCAGACTGAAATGCATAAGTAACGACAGTAGCATAATCCAAAGGACGCATCATCATAACATTATTCCATATGGTGGGTCATAGGCCATCCATGAAGTGTCTAAGCTTCTCTTTAGCATCCCTGGCTGTAAGATGTACAAAGTGACAACCCCTATCAAATTTTTTCACAAATTCAGCAACAGCAGCGTCTCCCTGACGGAGAGTTATAAATTCCCTCTTTAATCGCGTTGTGACATCAACAGTAAAATATTTCTCGTAGAATATAGTTTTGAATTGAGCCCAAGTAAGTGTAGCAAGGTTAACACCCTGCTCGGCTCCTACCCACCATAAAGAAGCATCATCCCTAAACAGATAAGTAGTACACCTCACACGGTCAGCATCTCTCCTATCCATAAAGTGTACCTCGAGTGAACGAATCCAACTCTCAGCAGCAAAGTGATCGGTTGTGCCATAAAATTCCTTCGGCCATAGCCTCATGAACTGATCATATATGTCGTGATGTGGCCTAGGTGCCTGCTATAACTGTTGCTGTTGTAACTGTTGCTCGAAGAGACGAGCCATCCCTTCCAAAGCACGAGTAGCAGTATCCCCTGGAGGAGGTGATGGGGGTGCATTCCCTTGATGATTCACACTGTTCTCGACTTGATTGTCATTAACAGGGGCACGTCTAGGAGGCATTTTATCTAAACGTTTTCCAAATTCTAACGTAACCAACATGCATTTAAATCTAAGTTCTCTAATCTAATGATATATCCTTATTCATTTTAGGAATTTAAGCATTCAAAGCATATATACTCAAGAAGCTAGTAAACATGTAGCTAAACGTATTATTCATGTCTTCATGCATGTAACATCATATTAAATCATATAAAGCATGAAAAACTTACAATTTGAGGCTTGATGACTGATCTTTCTGGCGCTGATGGTGGCACAACCCTTTACAGGATCATTGCTCTGATACCAACTGAGACGTCTGCTTAATCGTTTTCCTAAAAAGTACTAGAAATTTTTTTAAAAACTCTCAAAATTGGGCCACTACATATACATATACATAAAAATTTTTTGCACCATTTTAAAATAAAACCTCCAACTAATATTTGAAAATCAAAGGAAATAGTTTAGCATAAAATCGTCAAATGTTTAACCAACCTAAACGCAATAAATTTGAAAAGTATTATCCTCTCAAAAACCACTCAAAATTCTAAATAAAAAGTCGTAAAAGTCTTTTAGCATAATCGTAAACTTAAATGCGAAAAATAGAAACGCTGGTCCTCGGGTTATGTGCACCGACAGTCCAGCAAAGTCACCCCTCAAGACCTCCAATATCATAATAATTAATATCACATATATCATACACACCTAGTGAGTCTAAAAACTCAACACTTCATATCTTTGATAAAAAATAATACGTAATACAGTTCACATACAACAATGAAAAATACTTGTACTTAAAATATCATTTTCATAATAATGCATAAACTTTAAACTTAAATATTTTCATAAACATAATCATATCAACACAAAATATTTC
Source organism: Primulina tabacum (assembly GCF_025594145.1). NCBI lineage: Eukaryota > Viridiplantae > Streptophyta > Magnoliopsida > Lamiales > Gesneriaceae > Primulina > Primulina tabacum. Next base: position 15,888,074 of record NC_134556.1, read on the forward strand.
ATATTCATATTCATATCCATATTCGTATCCATATTCATATTCGTATTCATATTCATGTTCGTGTTTGTTGAATTCAGATCGTGATTGTGACCCGTATTCTTAATCGTATTGGGCGATGGATCCATCTAGAGAAAACCACAGTACTGGGCAGTGGAGACACAAGAAACACTCACACCGGTCAACTGGGCCTTGGCCAACATATTAACATATTAATGTATTCGTATACGTATCCGTATCCAAGGAAACACAATAATGCCCGAGATTTTGATTATTGTAATCGGAAATGATTTGTTGATAATTGAGGTGATTATAGACGGAACGGATCAGACCGAGAAAGACACAAAGAAGGCTGGAATTATGTGCGAGGAATGAGCCTCGCGCATATGCGCGACCAAGCCGGGCGCATATGCGCGGAGTAGGCAGAGAACCCCGCGCATATACGCGACATGACCCGCGCATATACGTGAGTATGGCAGAGAACCTCGCACATATGCGCCGGGAGAGGGCGCGCATATGGGCGAGTTGCTGAGAAGACAAGCGTCGAGACAGAATGTCTCGATCATATGCGCCGAGGAGGGTCGCGCATATGCGCGGGACGTGCAACGCAAAGACTTAGCCACATGGCTTGAACATGCATAAGATATATGTGGGGACCCAGGCTATAACTCAATTCTTTTTGGGATTAATTGGATATTTGCTAGAAAATGTGGGTCAAAATTTTGCTTACAACATTAAATCAAATTTATATAAATCAGGCACAATAACTTTCTCTTTTATTTTGTCAACCAACATAAATACGTCTTGTTTCATTTCAAAGGTATACAAACTAGTGTTCAATACTAACGACACACCACACGTAGTACATGTCTAGTAAGAAACCACTAGTTGTCTTCCTCTATGCCCGTAATCTCCACGCTATCTCGATCTCTCATCTCTGTCGCGACCCAGATCCTTTCCCACCTGTCGTTATGTACACATACAGACACAACAACAGCCGGAAACTCTGGTGAGAACAAATCCCAGTATAAAACATGTATACATGCATATACACAATATAAATCATGAACATACTGTAGAACCCGTAACTTAGACTACGTATAAACCATGCATAATTCTAGTATTTAAATTAAAATGATTTTTTTTTTGCATGAGTATTTAAAGTGCCTTTCTTTAAAGTTAATTATTTCATTTCAGTAGTTTTAATTTTATTCTTTCAGTTATTTCATTGAGGCCAGACTGGAGTTGGAGCTTTGAGATAGAATTTAAGATTTAGAAAACATTTCCGGAATTTATTTTAGCTAGCAAGTAAGTTCATTTAAGTTAATAAGGAGGTTTGGGGATTTAATTTAATTACTTGAGGTGAGTAGGAAATAAGTTCATTTAAGTTCCAATAATTAAGGGTTTAATTCACTAAATTAATTAAAGGATTAGTGAGGCTTTTAAGGGTTATTGATTTACTAGATAATCAACATTTCCCCCCCCATTTATTAGTGAATTTTTGGCCACCTTAGATGTCTAGACCGTTGCCTTGCCAACTGATCACCCTTTTGACCCATTCCTTGTTGTTTTAGCAAGCTAATCTTTTTAATTACTAGTCAACCTTATTTAATTAATTAATGAGCATTATATTAGTCTAGATTAGAAAGGATTTTAGGCCTTTACAGATGGTATCAGAGCCGACCTCTCTTAGTACGGTGTGGTTCGGGGACGAACCAAGCGGAAGCTTATGGGCATGTGAGGCCCGGGGCCGAAGACGGCGGGGGGTGATCGCCGGTGCCATCAGTTGCACGGACAATGATCGGCTCCTGACAGGCTTCTAGGTGGAGAGAACATGAATGAACCGACCCACACGGGAATGAGAGGGATTCCGAGACTGTTCAATGAAATGGACTGTACAGTTGAAGAGGGCTTAAAAGATTTGATTTGTACTACTCATATCACGAAGGTGCATCTTCTTTTTGTTGCTCATCGCATAAGAACTCCAAAGTTAAGCGTGCTTGACTTGGGGCAATTTTGGGATGGGTGACCTCCTCGGAAGTTTCCCAGGGTGCGTGTGAGTGACGACATAAGCACGCTGGAAAGACTCGTCTTGATACAGTGAGGACAGTCATCGAATCTGAAGCGTTACACATACTATCATGGATGTAATCAACAACAATACATCTTATAGACTATAAAACATAATCAGAATAAGTCAAGCAATGTAATTCAAACTCATATCTTTGACTCAATTCATATCTAATTCTTGGGATCCCGATGTGAATAAGATGTAACAGGTCTCCCACCTACTCTCCCAATCGATTTGGCGTTACATCTTATTCCTAAACTTCGGTCCTGTCTGTATCGAATTCTACAATCGGAGTGAATCTTCACCTATGCTTCGATATCACCGAACGTTTAGAAAATTGGCGTATCTACCAATGACTCTCCTATCTCAGTACATATATATAAATCAATATAAAGTACAAACATAACAAGTATGTGATTTTGGAAAACTCAAATCGAATCTCATTTGAGTTGTATCTTCTCGAATTCACATGAATTATACCTTCTTCTCGTACAATCTTTGTCGTAATCAAAGAATCAATGCCAAATCTATCAAGATCAACTCTGAAACAAAAATGTTGGAATGCACAATATCAATCCACAACTCAATTCAACACATGTATGTATCAATTATCACTCTTGATACATTTGACGGCATAACGACGTAATTTATCGATACCGATCAATTCAACAACAATAATCAATTCTCACAATGAATAAGCAACACCATATACACATCATACTCTCAAAATCTGCATATTATTAACTCAATATATGCCGGAATTCATAACAATCACATATGGTATAATTTTCTCGATCTGTTTACGTTTCTATGATGTCCATGATTTCAAGAACACATAATTACAAGCATATTAGCATTTCACCAATATGTAAACTTCGAACATGCTGGAAAGTAATAAAACGTATACCCTTTCAAAGTCCTAGATGAGAGAAGCAAGAATCTTATCTCGGATCGAAATTCGGATATGTAAATCTTTTACAACTCAAAGTCTATTATGAAGAAAGCTTGAGGGAATTCATAAGCTTGCTCTCAGTTCTCAGCTGCTGGAAATGAAGAATTGCAGGAGAAAGATACACATATACCTCACATGCCATGTGTCAACATAATACTTCAAGGTGGATTTCTTGCACAGAGCATCGCGGGTGCGGTAGCTTTTCACCGCGGGTGCGCTTAGCTCTCGGCAGCCCCATAAAAAATCAGGAACAGCGACCGCGGGTGCGCTCTTTCTCTGACCGCGGGTGCGGTGACCCTACTGTAGCAGCACCGCGGGTGCACTCTCTCTGGCACCGCGGTTGCGGTGTCCCTACTGTAAAACTAGCCAACTCTGTGTCCCTCAACCGTGGGTGCGGTATATTTCATTGCGTGGGTGCGGTCTCTCTGTATCAATATATTCAAGTTTTGCAACGTCGTTTCTCCCCATCTGTTCTTGCATTCCTTATTCATACTATATATCAATTCAAACGTATCAACAAGAATCTTGGGCATTACATTTCTCCCCCTCTTAGATATGATTTCGTCCTCGAAGTCGAAATCAATCAATCAAAGCGTGTAAAAGCAGTATTATAATCAAAAGCTGAATAAATACTTACGTCATGAGAATAACTCGGGATATCTCTGTCTCATCTCTGCTTCTGTCTCCCAAGTCGCTTCTTCAGTGCCGTGACGACTTTTCACTAGCGGAATATTCTTTGTTCTGAGCTGTTTTTCTTTTCGATCCAAAATCTGTAATGGTTGCTCAAAATAACTCAGTGTATCGTCAAGCTCGGCCTCATCAGGCTGAATGACATGAGAAGCATCAGGCATATATCTACGCAGCATCGATACATGAAAAACGTCATGTATCCCATATAAAGAAGGAGGAAAAGCAAGTCGATATGCTCGATCGCCAATCTTTTCAAGAATCTCGTACGGACCAATGTATCTAGGAGATAACTTCCCGCGTTTGCCAAATCAGACAACGCCTCTGAACGGAGAAATCTTCAAAAACACTCTGTCTCCCTGTTCAAATACTAATGGTCTACGTCTTATGTTCGCATACTTAGCTTGTCTATCCCGCGCCGTTTTCATTCTTTTCTGAATGATCTTCACCTTCTCAGTCATTTCACGAATCATATCAGGCCCAAGTTCTGGTACCTCAGATACATCATCCCAATACAGAGGAGATCTGCACTTCTTGCCATATAACGCCTCAAACGGTGCCATCTCGATGCTCGTCTGACAGCTGTTGTTGTACGAGAATTCACAAAGTGATAGTGAATCTTGCCAACTAGTGCCAAAATCTAGCACTACAGCTCTCAACATATCCTCTAATATTTGGATAGTCCGCTCTGAATGTTCGTCTATCTGGGGATGATAAGCAGTGCTTAGATGCAATGTCATACCTAAAGCCTGCTGCAAACTGTGCCAGAAATGAGAAGTGAATCGTGGATCACGATCTGATACGATCGACTTCGGCACACCATGCAGTCTGACTACCTCTTTGATATATATCTCGGCCATCTGATCATGTCGGTACATCATTCTGTACGGAATAAAACAAGCTGATTTGGTTAATCTGTCAATAATGACCCAAATCGCATCACAGCCCCGGGATGATCGTGGTAACTTCGTAACGAAATCCATGGAAATGTGATCCAATTTCCATTCAGGAATAGATAAACTCTGAAGTAAACCTCCGGGCTTCTTTCTCTCGGCCTTCACATGTTGGCAATTTAAGCACTTAGACACAAACTCTGCAATTTCTGACTTCATCTGTTTTCACCAGAATTGTGTCTTCAGATCGTTGTACATCTTCCTGCCACCAGGATGAATACTGAACCGACTACCGTGCGCTTCTGACAATATCTGTTGTTTCAAATCTGAAACATCTGGCACTACAAGACGGTTATTCACATACAGAATATGATCATGTACCTGATATTCTGATTGATGTCCTGATCTGACCATCTGAATTGACTTCTGAATATTCTGATCAATTCTTTGTGCTACTTTAATTTTCAAAATCAAATCTGGCTCAACTTGAATCGTAGCAAGTCGTAGTGGTCTACTAACTATATCAAAAGCTAGTCCAGACAAACAGCAATCTTCAAGCATATTCGAAACACCTATCGTCGATAAGGATAGGGAACATACCTTTCGACTCAAGGCATCCGCTGCTGTATTCGACTTTTCTGGATAGTATTTGATCTCGGAATCAAAATCCTTCAGCAAATCGAGCCATCTACGCTGTCTCATGTTCAACTCTGACTGAGAAAATAGATACTTCAGGCTTTTGTGATCAGAGTAGATTTCAAACTTCTCGCCATAAAGATAGTGACGCAAGATCTTCAATGCAAAGAAAATGGCCGCCAATTCAAGATCATGAATTGGGGAGCGAGTCTCGTGTGGCTTCAACTGTCTCGAGGCATATGCGATCACATGTCCTCGCTGCATAAGAATACATCCTAGCCCTCTGTGAGATGCATCACAATATACGACAAAATCACCAGTACCTGAAGGTATAGTCAACACTGGAGCACTAGTCAGTCGTTTTTTCAACTCTAAAAAGCTAGACTCACAGGCTTCAGACCACACAAATGGCGCATTCTTCTGTGTCAACTGGGTAATCGATTTTGCAATACTGGAGAAATCTCTGATAAATTGTCAATAGTATCCTGCTAGACCCATGAAACTGCGTATCTCTGGTACAGAAGTCGGTCTAGGCCAACTGATCACAGCTTCAACTTTACTCGGATCCACAGAAATACCGTCTCCAGATATGATATGACCCAAAAAGACAACCTGTCTCAACCAAAACTCACACTTTGACAGTTTAGCATACAATTTCTCTGTTCTCAATGTCTGCAACACAATTCTTAAATGCTCGGCATGATCAATCTCACTCTTGGAATACACCAAAATATCATCAATAAAAACAATAACAAACTCATCTAGATACTTCTGAAAGATATGGTTCATCAAACTCATAAACACCGCTGGAGCATTCGTTAAACCAAAGGGCATGACGATAAATTCGTAATGTCCATACTTGGTTCGGAACGCTGTCTTCGGTATATCAATATTTTGGAGTCTCAGCTGGTGATATCCAGATCTCAGACCGATCTTGGAATAGACAGAGGATCCCTGCAACTGATCAAATAAATCGTTGATACGAGGAAATGGATATTTATTCTTTATCGTTGCCTTATTCAATTGCCGATAATCAATACACAATCTCATCGAACCGTCTTTTTCTCGAACAAATAATACCGGAGCACCCCAAGGAGATACACTCGGTCTGATGTAACCCTTGGCTAATAAATCTTCGAGCTGTTCTTTCAATTCTTTCAATTCAATAGGCGCCATTCTATAGGGAGCTCGAGATATAGGGACTGTACCTGGTATAAGATCAATGCTGAAATCAACCTCTCGGGCTGGAGGTAACCCTGGAATCTCGTCTGGGAATACATCCGTAAACTCACGTACCACTGGCAGATCTGCCAATGACGGACTCGGTTTCAATAAATCTACAGAATATATAAGGAACCCCTCTGCTCCTTTCTGCAACAATCTACTCATAGTCAAAGCAGATACTAAGGGAATCCGAGATCTGGAACCCTTACCGTAGAATTTCCACTCGTCAGCCATCTCTGGTCTGAACCTGACAATCTTCTGGAAACAGTCTACAGTGGCTCGGTACTTGGTTACTATATAAATCCCAACAATACAATCAAAAACAGCTATCCCAAGCACAATACAATCTAAATCAATCTCATTACCTTCAAACTGTAGTGTACAATATCTAACTGAAGTCACAGATATAAGACCACTTCCCAACGGAGAAGAAATAGACACTACAGTAGCTAATGCTTCGACAGGCAATGAATGTAATAATGCAAAACGTTCTGATATGAATGTATGAGATGCACATGTATCTATCAAAACATAGGCAGGATAACCGCAAAGAAAACACTTACCTGCGATCACATCTTCCGGTGCATCTTGGGCCTGCTCCTCTGTCAGTGCAAAGACCTGAGCCTGTTGTCTGGGAGGCTGGCTCACTGTTTTCCTGCCTCTGGCTCGGGGCTGGGTCTGTGTAGGGTTTGGTTGGAAGGAATGGACAAACGAAGCTTGCATCTCAGGCTGAGCTACTGATGCAGATGACCCTGCACCCTGAAATCTCTGTGAACCTTTCTGTGGACAGAATTTGGCGAAATGTCACTGCTGCCTACATATGTTACATCTGCCCATCACACCCTGACACTGCTCGGTGGCATCTCTACCTCCACAAGAACTGCAATACACACCTGTATACTCTGTACTCTGGCCAGGACCTCCCTGTCTAGACCCACTGGAGCTCGACGAACTGCTCCCTGATCTCTTGAACTGTTTTCCCTTTGCTTTCAGCTGATCTTTTCTTCCGCTGCTGCTACCACCGCTCTCAAATCTGGGAGGGGGTTGAACTGAAGGTTGTGGCGGTCTCGGAGTAGGAGCGACATAGGAAGTTTTTCGTTGCCTAAGCAATCCAGCTTCTGCCCCCTTGGCACGGTTCAATGCTTCAGCAAAATTATTGGGCCTACCGATATTTACCAAGTTAAAGATTTCTAGATTCAGGCCATTGATAAATTGATCCGCAACGGCTTCGTCATTTTCTGCGATATGAGGATCAAATCGGAGCAATGCAGAGAACTTAGAAACATACTCCTCAATGTTCAGCTGTCCCTGTCTCAAATTGGCAAATTTAGCACCTTTGTCTTTTCGGTAGGACATGGGGAAAAATTGCTGATAAAACTCAGTCTTGAACACCTTCCAAGTAATCTGCGTGCCACGGTGCTCCAATGCTCTTTTCGTAGTCAACCACCAGTTCTTTGCTACTTCTTGCAGTTGATGTCCAACCAATTTCACTCGTCGCTCATCGGGGTAGTCAAGAGATTCAAATAACCTCTCTATATCATCGAGCCAACTTTCACACTCAACTGAATTTTCTGTGCCCTTCAATGTCGGTGGTCGAAACGACTGAAACCTTTTCAGCAAAGTTTCCATCGGTGTAGCAGTCACATCCATCGGATCATTGGATGTACTACCCTGTTCTGGTACCCGACCTGCTGCTGGTTGCGGTACTCGTCGAGGCGGCATATCTGAATATCAAACAGATTAATACACAATCTATACAATCTGTCTCGGCCCTCCTCTGATCATATACCTCTGATCCAGAATCGGTTCTGATTCAGTCTTTGCGAATACATGTTGTAAATCAACTAAGATAACGAGACAACATGTAATAGGGAAAGCAATAAATCATGCTGGCACCACAAAAGCAAGGAAGAAAATTCAATCTACCCCGCTCATTCTACTCTATCTAAGTCTAAAGGATCTATAGCTCTGATGCCACCTGTTGTGGGGACCCGGGCTCTAACTCAATTTTTTTTGGGATTAATTGGATATTTTCTAGAAAATGTGGGTCAAAATTTTGCTTTTAACATTAAATCAAATGTATATAAATCAAGCACAATAACTTTCTCTTTTATTTTTTCAACAAACATAAATACATGTCTTGTTTCATTTCAAAGGTATACAAACTAGTGTTCAATACTAACTACACACCACACGTAGTACATGTCTAGTAAGAAACCACTAGTAGTCTTCTTCTATGCCCGTAATCTCCACGCTATCTCGATCTCTCATCTCTGTCGCGACCCAGATCCTGTCCCACCTGTCGTTATGCACACATACAGACACAACAACAGCCGGAAACTCCGGTGAGAACAAATCCTAGTATAAAACATGTATACATGCATATACACAATATAAATCATGAACATACTATCATGGATGTAATCAACAACAATACATTTTATAGACTATAAAACATAATCAGAATAAGTTAAGCAATGTAATTCAAACTCATATCTTTGACTCAATTCATATCTAATTCTTGGGATCCCGGTGTGAATAAGATGTAACAGGTCTCCCACCTACTCTCCCAATCGGGGTGGCGTTATATCTTATTCCTAAACTTCGGTCCTGTCTGTATCGAATTCTACAATCAGAGTGAATCTTCCCCAATGCTTCGATATCACCGAACGTTTAGAAAATGGGCGTATCTACCAATGAATCTCCTATCTCAGTACATATATAAATCAATATAAAGTACAAACATAACAAGTATGTGATTTTGGGAAACTCAAATCGAATCTCATTTGAGTTGTATCTTCCCGAATTCACATGAATTATACCTTCTTGTTGTACAATCTTTGTCGTAATCGAAGTCTCAATGCCAAATCTGTCAAGATCAACTCTGAAACAACAATGTTGGAATGTACAATATCAATCCACAACTCAATTCAACACATGTATGTATCAATAATCAGTCTTGATACATTTGACGGCATAACGGCGTAATTTCTCGATACCGATCAATTCAACAACAATAATCAACTCTCACAATGAATAAGCAACACCATATACACATCATACTCTCAAAATCTGCATATTCTTAACTCAATATATGCTGGAATTCATAACAATCACATATGGTATCACTTTCTCGATCCGTTTACGTTTCTATGATGTCCATGATTTCAAGAACACATAATTACAAGCATATCAACATTTCCTAAATATGTAAACTTCGAACATGCTGGAAAGTAATAAAATGTATACCCTTTCGAAGTCCTAGATGAGAGAAGCAAGAATCTTATCTCGGATCGAAATTCGGATATGTAAATCTTTTACAACTCAAAGTCTATTATGAAGAAAGCTTGAGGGAATTCATAAGCTTGCACTCGGTTCTCAGCTGCTGGAATTGAAGAATTGCTGTAGAAAGATACACATATACCTCACATGCCATGTGTCAACATAATACTTCAAGGTGGATTTCTCGCACAGAGCACCGCGGGTGCGGTAGCTTTTCACCGCGGGTGCGCTTAGCTCTTGGCAGCCCCATCAAAAATCAGGAACAGCGATCGCGGGTGCGCTCACTCTTGGACCGCGGGTGCAATGACCCTACAGTAGCAGCACCGCTGGTGCGCTCTGTCCGGCACCGCGGTTGCGGTGTCCCTACTGTAAAACTAGCCAACTCTCTGTCCCTCAACCGCGGGTGCGGTATATTTCATAGCGCGGGTGCGGTCTCTCTTTATCAATATATTTAAGTTTTGCAACGTCGTTTCTCTCCATCTGTTCTTGCATTCCTTATTCATACTATATATCAATTCAAACGTATCAACAAGAATCTCGGGCATTACGATATATATATAATCTCTTCATTCCCTTCATTTCCTCAGCAAGAAACGAGAAAGAATCCCAGGGAAAAAGCTTCAGAGAAAGTGTCGTGAAAATCCTTACGCCTTTGCACTTCATAGAATTGTGATTACACAAGATCCACCCGTCCAAATTTCAATCCGACTTTAGTACTGTACTTCTTTTATCAAGAGCTTCAACAAGATGTATGTTTTCTTATGTTTTGATATAATTTGGAAAATATGATATTGAACGAATCAGATATGATTAATATATGGTGTTCTTGATATATTAGACATTGTATAATCGAAAAACGGATTGAAGAACAGATACCGTATGAAATTGTTATGATTAATCAGATTCAATTTGATTCAGATTATACAGATTTGGTATCAGATTGTGTTTGTTGATTGATTATGAGTTATTTGGATTGGTATATACTGATTTTGTATTACCGGTATTTCAAGATTGTGATGTTATGCCGTCAAAACAAAATTATATTGAATTCTAATTAGATCGGGTATTGTTTGGGGTATATGTTGATATGGTATTCCTCGAATATGTTATTCCATACTGGTATTGAAGATTTCAGAGACAGAACAGAGCTAGAACCCAACGAACGAAAGGTATAAATCAATGTTAACGGGAGATATGACTCGAGTTAGATTCGACTTGAGTTTCCCTAAACCACGTACTTGTTTGTTATTGTTTTACTACCTTGTATTACTTGAATGTATGTGCTTATTCTATTGACTTATAGAATAGCAGAGAATAGAAGATAGATTACGAGAACGAGTCATTGGCAGAAGTGCCAAATCTTGGGCAGAGGTGCCTAGAAATTGGATGTTTGGTTTATATCGATGTTGCTTAGGAGTAGATCGACTTCTATTGCTGAGATTCGATATAATATACCAACATCCGGGAACCGGGATCCCTAGACTAGACTAGATTAGAGTCGAGTCAGAGATGGTGAGTTTAAGAGTTTGATTTACTGTTTTATATCATTTCATGTTTTCAGATTGATACATGTTATTGATGATTATTATGCTTTCTTATATGATTTTATATGATTGCATGTATATGTTTTTTATACTGGGATTATATTCTCACCGGAGTTATCCGTCTGTTGTTGTGTTTGTATGTGTGCATGACAACAGGTGGGACAGGATCAGGGTCAAGAAGAGGATGAGAGATTACAGTTAGCGTGGAGATCCAGGCCCAGAAGTTGATTAGGATTCAGCACTTGATATATAGTAGTTGAACCCTAGTTTGATTTGAATGTAATTGTACAAGACTTGTACTTTTATGCGGATTTTTACCTGAATATCTAATTTGATTGGAAACATGTGTTGTGGAGAATGAATCAGAACCGATTCTTGATCAGCAGTAAGACGATCGGAGGAGGATTGAAACAGATTTGTTGTATTGGGTTACTAATCCTTTTGATAATCAGATATGCCTCCTCGACGAATTCCAGAACAGGGCAGTACCTCGGTTAATCCGATGGATGTGACAGCAACACCGATGGAAACGTTACTGAAGAGGTTTCAGTCGTTCAAACCGCCAACCCTGAAAAGAACAGAGACTTCTGTTGACTGTGAGAGTTGGTTAGATGGCATTGAAATGCTGTTTGATTCCTTGGATTATACAGATGAGCGCCGAGTTAGACCGATTGGGCACCAGTTGCATGACGTTGCGAAGAATTGGTGGCTCACGACAAAGAGGGCTTTGGAGCATCGAGGTACGACTATTACTTGGAACATCTTTAAGACTGAGTTTTATCAGAGATTTTTCCCAGTATCTTACAAGAAAGACAAAGGAGCATAATTTGCTAATTTGAGACAGGGTCAGTTGAACATTGAAGAGTATGTGGCCAAGTTCTCTACCTTGCTGCGATTTGCTTCACAAGTAGCCGAGAATGACGAAGCTGTTGCTGATCAGTTCATCAATGGGCTGAATCCGGAGATCTTTACATTGGTAAACACCGGGCGACCAAATAATTTTGCTGATGCCCTGAATAGAACCAAAGGAGCAGAAACGGGTCTGATGAGGCAGAAAGGAGCTTCGTATGTTGCCCCAGCACCGAGACCACAGCAACAACTCTCGACTCCGTCTCACCAACACCCTCCCAGATTTGAGAGTGGCAGTAGCAGCAGCGGGAAGAAATATTATTTGAAAGCCAGAGGGAAACAATTTAAGAAGTCACGGAGCAGTTCATCCAGCTCCAGTGGTTCCCGACAGAGTTATACAGGGGCCTATTGCAGAACTTGTGGCGGAAGACATCCGACCGAGCAATGCCAAGGAGTGTTTGGTAGTTGCAATATCTGCATGCAACAGGGACATTTTGCCAGAGTCTGTCCACAGGGAGGTTCCCAAAGATCCCAGGGAGCTAAATCATCTGGATCAGTGGCACAGCCTGACAGACGATCATCTGCTGTTCACAATTTCCAACAAGCACCAGCCCAGTCACAGCCAAGGCCAGGAGGAGTCAGATAGTTAGCCAGCCTCCTAGACAGTAGGCCAGAGTATTTGCCTTGACTAAAGAGCAAGCCCAGGAAGCACCAGATGATGTTGTAGCAAGGTAACTGTTCTTTATGTGGTTATCCTGCCTATGTATTGATTGATTACGGGTGCATCTCATACATTTATATCTGAGAGATTTGCATTGATACATGCATTGCCTATTGAGTCATTATCTGCTGTAGTGTCTGTCTCTTCTCCTTTGGGGAAAGGTTTGATATCAGTGAATTCTGTTAAACATTGTATGCTACAGTATGACGGGCAAGAGATTGAGTTAGATTGTATTGTACTCGGGTTATCTGATTTTGACTGCATTATTGGTAACGATATGCTAACCAAGTACAGAGCCACCATTGATTGTTTCCATAAGATTGTGAGATTCAGACCTGAGATGGCTGATGAATGGAAATTCTACGGTAAGGGTTCTAGATCTAGAATTCCTTTGATATCTGTTATGTCTATGACTCGATTACTACAGAAAGGAGTAGAGGGATTCTTGTTTATTCAGTTGACGTACTGAAATCGATTCCATCATTGGCTAACTTGCTAGTGGTATGTGAGTTTGCTGATATCTTCCCAGATGAGATTCCGGGTATGCCTCCAGTCAGAGAGATAGACTTAAGCATTGAATTGGCACCAGGTACAGTTCCGATTTCTAGAGCTCCGTACAGAATGGCACCGATTGAATTGAAAGAACTGAAAGAGCAGTTAGAAGACTTACTGGCTAAGGGGTATATCAAACCGAGTATTTCTCCTTGGGGTGCTCCGAGTGTTGTTTGCGAAGTTTTGATCGCCCAATAAGCTTTATGTTCCAATTCCACAGGCAAATGACAATGTTTTCCGTAAACCAACCTATAGGGAGACATATTCAATGATGTTTTAAAAGCTGTTCGATATGCCCAAATTGCATCATTAAGTCGCAGAGACCAATCTTTTCTACTTGAGTAAACAATTTTTTCCAAAATTTTCTTTATCTCCCTATTAGCTAATTCAACTTGTCCATTTGTTTGAGGATGATAAGGAGTAGTTACTTTGTGAGTAATACCAGTCCGCCTTCTATCAACTCGTGTTGATGTTGAAAAAAAAGGGAAAGAGGAACAGCCACAGCAGAAATGTAAGAATAGACCAAGTCAACCAACTGATCAAGAACATGCTGACAAAAGAGCAAAGAAATAAAGAACAATAAAGACCAGCTAGAAAACATTCTTTATTTTTTCGTTATTCGCTTTGTACGAATCTGTAAAGTGGTAGAGTATTCTTGCCAAGATCAATTAAAAGATAATTCTTTCATTCCTTGTACGAATCTGTACAATGAAAGATTATTTTATCTACTAATGTCCAGTTCATATCAATTCCTTGAATTAAATGGTTTGTGAAACACAAAAAAGGGAGAAATTGTTGGAATCGGAATTTCGGAGTTTGACAAATTAAGCGATTGAATATAGTAGAACTGATCGACTCAATTGAACTTATTCAAGCTGAAATAACTTAAACTGAAGTTGCCCGAACTAAAAATTAATGTGCTAAATAATCGAAGGCAATCGAACTGATCGAAGGTAACTGACTATGTGAAGATAACTGAACTATCAATCAAGAGAGCTCAGTTATACAATCAGCTCAACTAATCGGCTATATACTCAACTAATAGTCAGCTTAACAGGTCATTAGCTGAAACGTAGCCAACAACCAATAATATGTACAAAGCAGACTGTTAACTTGTAGTGGGAGCTTCGCATATCAGAACTCTACATTGTACTATTGTCAGAAGAATGTTGACACGTTCAGAAAGGATAAATCAACGGATATAAGTCATTTTAACACATTCAATATTACCGTTGGAAGCAAAGCCTTCAACTAGTCGTGGAGTTCAGCTGAGAAAAGAACTTTACGCACATTCATTCTGAATGAATTTCTGAATTCAAGTTTACGATATTAGTTACGAAAAAGCTCACATTTAACAAACATATCCATAGCTTTCAGGCTATCTTTCGAGCAAAAGCACTAGCACATCTCTTTGTTGTATTCGATCTTTTAAAATCAGTTGTGCTTAGAAAATAATATAAGTTGCATAATGATAAAGTTGTAAAGATACTAAGAGTTTCAGTTTGGCAGTGTTAAGACCAAACTGAAGTGGCTTATTACAGTTTATGTAAATAATCAAAGTCTTTTAATGAAATCCTATCCTTGTGATAGAAGGGGCCACGTAGGAGCATATGAAGTCTCCGAACATCCATAAAATCTCCTTGTTCATTATTTAAATTATTCTTTGAGTGTTCAATCTGTCAGTCGTTTTATTTCCGCACTATATTAGTTAACTGATTGACAGTCGACAACAAGATTCTTGAGTTTATTTTATCACTAAACTAATTCTTCCCATCGAAAAAGATTTGAAAATCTTCAAGTGTTTACTCAACCCCCCCCCCCCCCCCCCTTTTCTAAACACTTTCCCTCGTTTATTTGATCCTAACAAGAAGAAATGATGTCCAACATCAGCTTGTTCCTTACTGCCTCAAAAACAAAAGATTTCCTGCTGGGAGGTCGAATAGGCATCGACCTGTGCCGAAAATCTATCGAAGACTCCATTCGACGAAAGCCAGTCCAAGCCTAGAATGATGACAAACTCTGGCATTGGTAGCACAATCAAATATGGCTGAACAACATTCTTTTGCAAATGAAACTCCAAATTCTTCACTATCCTCGAAGTAAATATCTGATCTCTGGAAGGAATCGAAACTTTGAAACCCAAATCCATGGCCTCTTGTAGTATTCCTAATCTCTTGACAAAATTCTCGGATATAAATGAATGTGTAGCTCCTGAATCTAGCAGTGCATATGTGGCTACACCTGAAATAAATATCCTTCCTTCGACAAAATACACCATCAAATCCGTTCAAGCCTAGTAAATTTAAGAAATTGTATCAATAAACTATTATCGGAAATTGCTCCAATTAAATCCTTAAAATTCTCTAAATTACACATGTTAGCCAACCAAAATTCTTAAACTAATCAATTAAACCCTTAGATCCATCTAATAAGAGCATTCAACCTATTTACCTCTAAGTCTTTGATTCCAAAATTAATTTCACTAACCAGTTTAACATTTCATGTAATCAAGGAAATAAAAAAAAAGTTAAGAAAATAGGTTCCAGCAATCAATGTTCTTTCTGGCTCCGCTTCTGTCTCATCTTCATGCATAACATAAGCTCTACCAGTATTAGGCCCCTTGTACCTTGGACAATCGGAGAACCTCAGGCCTTTATCTTTGCAGATAAAGCATTTGAATGTCTCCCACATACACTTACTGTAATGAAAATTGTTGCATTGGTTGCATGACTGCCTCTTCTCCTATCTTGGATTCATCAGCATCACATCTCTCCTAATGGTGGGTCTGAGGCTATCCATAAAGTGTAACATACCGTACTTTTAACTATTTTAAAATTTACGAAAAAATAAAAATTTTCTTACATAATAAATAAAGTCTCAAATTTCTACTTAAAATAAACAGTTCATCCAAAAATAATTGCAATAAAAAGATCGTAAATAAAGTTTGCTAAAAACACTAGTTTTAACATCGTAACCCCAAACATGAAATCAGAGTAATAAAATTGTCGTGCGTGAAATCTTAAAAACATGAGCGGTCCTCGGGTTTAGCCTCCCTACTCAGTCAAAGACAGCTCACTGGTCCGCACCTCTCGTCTCCTCAAAGTCATCCTCACCTGCATCGACCAAGTCTAGTGAGTCTAAGGACTCAACATGCATAAACTAGAAATAACGAGTGATGCGTAATAAAACCACATACAATCTATAAAATAGGGCGTACATATTTGAAACGTGAACATACATGTAAAAGCTTGAACTTACGTATATAACATAGACGTGCCATAACGTGAAACTTTTCTGAAATATGCTTGCAACATACATATTTGAACATACTTGAACTTCATCATTTTGCGTAGAGATATGTTTTCAAAGCAAGTGACTCATACATAAAACACATGATCAGATCAAACCACAGTACTGGGCTGACAGGGAAGATCCACTACCACACACATGAGATCCCCGCTCATGCTTTAACGGGTGGATTGGTCCCTGGTCATGCTTTACCGCGTTTCAATCCTGATCTTAACCCGATCATGCTTTACCGGGGTGGATTGATCCCTTGTCATGCTTTACCACTTTCCAATCCCATACATAATTTGGTCACAAGACATTTAGCATACCTCAAAAACTTGAAATATTTTTTTTTGCACGTCGAACATACTTACTTGGTGTTGAGATATTCGTTGGATTTCGCTTGGGGCCACTGCTGCACATACTAACATGATTACATGAATTAAATATTTCATAGCCTAGACGTAATCGTTGTGCTCACCACCCGAATGACAATTTCTTATGACAATCTAAAATCACTCGTGACTTGACCTCGCTTAATCAATGTACTAAACAATGACATCGACCCCCGGAATAAATTTTAATATGATGTGTGAACATTTCCAAAAACATAGGAGACATGAACCTAAATAATGATTTAAAAAGTCATGTTCAAGCGCCTAAGCGTTGCCTAGCTCCTAGGCGCCAGGAACTAGCGCTGCGGCGCTGGCAGTGCCGTAGCCTTAGCGCTGCGATGCCACAAAGGCAGCACCGCAGCGCCAGGCTTACGAGAGTCGGGCGCGGCGGCGCTCCCCATTGAGCGCTGCGGCGCTAACCCTGCGCAAACTCGACCCCAAATGCCCCAATTCATTGCAAACTCTAACCCACGCTTTATCGACTTGATCCAACACCTCGAGACCCATCCTAGGATGCAATGGTAGTGATTCAAACTCAAACAAATGCTCCAAAACAACGATGCAAGCCATACAACGCAACTCAAACTGTGAAAACGACAATTCGACACCAAAATGTTTCCTAAGACATCTAATGGAACCAAATGCCTATCGACACAAGGCGAAGAACCAAAATTCATCCCAATATCATACTCGCAATACATAAACGCAGCAGCGATCAACCAATGGTTTCCAACGAAGCCTGCAACAAATAAATTTCAAGAATTCGTCAAGAACACATTTTTAGAAAGAATACAGTTTGAGCAGTCCCACTAAAACAACCAAAATATACTCGTTTCTTATCCAAATATTTCTATTTTATATCAAATCAAAGGTATCAAAAAGTCCTACGTTTCATATGTTGAAAGTTTTTCCAAAAAGTCGACCGAAAAATCACAGTAATTAAAATGAAAGCAAATTCGTGTTTTGAGATCCAAAAAGAGTTTCAAGAGTGATCCAACCATATTTGCTCAAACATCTACATAACATACACATGATTTTCACACAATAAACATCAAAATTATTGCTATGACAAGATCTATGAAAAAACGAAAGAATATACATGTCTTTTGATATTAAAATTACCGAACCGACGATACCGAAGCGGGAACGGTGTGCGGGTTGATCCGGGACGAACGTGACACGATTTTTCTTGAAGAAAACTTAACGAAAATTGCTGAAAATTTTCAGAGGAGAGGGGCGCCTGCTCTTGGCAATAAGAACCCTATGTTTTTCCTCTCAAAAATCTGAAATGAAATAAAATGCTATGTAATGAAAGTTTGTGTTAGTTTTTCGTGTAAGTGTGTGTGTGTTAAAGTGTGTGCACGTGAGTTATAGAGTAAATTATGAAATTGATTTGCTTAATTACACCATTGAAAATATTAATTAAAATGTTAATTAAAAATGTTAACTCTCACTGCTAAGCAAAGTCCCCTAATTTGAAATAAAGTGCACACTTGCTAAACTTTAAAAGTTTTAAAATCCTAAGATCACTAAATAAATAGATTATGCTTTTAAAATGCTAAAACTAAGTAAATCATTTAAAATACTTCAATATTAATTAAAAATCAAATTCCACATTTTAAAATCGCTTAAATCGTCGCCGGTCTCTTTTCCTCGATCCCGCATCGAATAATCGCCTGAAACATGAAACTCAAGAAAATATTTTAACGTGCATCACATAAACATAACTTATTCAAAATAATGCAATTACACAAATTATGCATCACTAAAATCATTTTAAACTTAAATAAATAATTTAGCAATTAAATAAATGCACGAGATTTACGTGTACTGATTTTGGGCTTTACAGTTCCTCCCTCACTTATATAAATTTCGTCCTCAAAATTAAATCTTACCAAACAACTCTGGGTAGCGATTTCTCATATCTGCTTCTGTCTCCCAAGTGGCCTCCTCCACTGCTTGATTCAACCACCATACTTTGACCAATTTGGTCACCTTGTTCCGAAGTCTCCGCTCCTGTCTGTCTAGGATTTGGATGGGTCTTTCTTCATATGACAGATCGGGAGTAAGCTGCAACGGCTCATAACTCAAAAGATGTGAAGGATTTGCTAGGTAGTTCCTCAGCATCGAGACATGGAACAGATTGTGTACCCCAGCCAAATTCGGCGGGAGGGCAACACGATAAGCTAGTGTCCCAACTCTGTCAAGAATTTCAAACGATCCAATAAACCTCGGACTAACTTTGCCTCTCTTCCCAAATCTCATAACACCCTTCATGGGTGCTATCTTTACAAAAATGTGGTCACCTACGGCAAACTCTAGATCCCTTCTTCTCTTGTCAGCATAACTCTTTTGACGACTTCGGGCGGTCTTCATCCTGTCTCGGATCTCGACCACCACATCTGCAGTCTGCTGAACAATCTCTGGTCCAAGTTCTGATCTCTCACCAACTTCGTCCCAATGAATCGGCGACCTGCACTTCCTCCCATACAGTGCCTCGTAGGGAGCCATACCTATAGATGATTGAAAACTGTTGTTGTAGGTAAACTCCACTAGAGGTATCTTTGATTCCCAATTCCGATGGAAGTCGATCACACAAGCTCTCAACAAATCCTCCAAAATTTGGATCACACGCTCAGACTGGCCATCTGTCTGTGGGTGAAATGCTGTACTGAATAGAAACTTCGTCCCCACGGCTGCATGCAAACTCTTCCAAAAGGACAATGTAAATCTCGGTTCTCTATCGGGCACAATAGAAACTGAAATCCCTTGCAATCAAACAATCTCCCTAATATAGAGCTCCGCATAATGCGTCATGGAGAAAATCGTCTTCACTGGCAAGAAGCGTGCCTACTTAGTAAGTCGATCCACTATAATCCAAATGGCATTGGATCCTCTAGCTGACCTCGGCAAACCAACAACGAAGTCCATGGTGATATTCTCGCACTTCCACTCGAAGATAGGGAGTGGCTTAAGCATCCCTGCTGGCCTCTGATGCTCTGCCTTCAACTGCTAACAAGTGAGACATTCAGACACGAATCGGCGGATGTCTCTCTTCATACCTGGCCACCAATACAGAATATGCAAATCCTTGTACATCTTGGTACCCCCTGGATGAATGGAATACGGAGATGCATGTGCCTCTTTTAGAATATCTTCTCTGATCGAATCAACACTAGGCACCCACATCCTTCCTCTGTATCTCACAATACCATCAGATAATGTGTAGAGTACACTGCCCTTGGCCTCATCTTTCTGCCTCCATTTCTGCAACTGTTCATCTGAAGGCTGACCTGCATGGATTCGGTGAAGGAACGAAGACTAGACTGTCAGATTAGACAGTTTAGGAGATCAGCCCTTAGGATAAATCTCTAACCCAAATCTCTGAACCTCTACCTGAAGAGATCTCTGCAGTGACAACTGTGCTATGACTGCGACTTTTCTGCTCAAAGCATCTGCCACAACATTAGCTTTCCCCAGATGGTAGCTAATTTCACAATCGTAGTCTTTTACCAATTCCAACCACCGTCTTTGTCTTATCTTTAGCTCTTTCTGCGTGAAGAAATACTTGAGACTCTTGTGAACATTAAATATCTGGCATTTCTCAGCCGTACAAATAGTGTCTCCATATCTTCAACGCAAAGACAACTTCAGCTAACTTAAGATAATGAGTCGTGTAGTTCTTCTCATGCACTTTCAACTGCCTGGAAGCATAAACTATAATCCGAAAATGTTGCATCAACACTGCGCCTAATCCGAGCTTAGATGCATCGGTGTATAACACAAAATTTCCTTGCCCTGATGGCATGGCTAACACTTGCGCTGAAATGAGAGCTTGCTTCAAAGTGTTAAAGCTCTTCTGACATTCATCACTCCATACGAATTTAGCATTCTTCTTGGTCAATGAAGTAAGTGGCACTTCTATCGAAGAAAATCCCTGAATGAATTTCCTGTAGTAGCCTGCTAAGCCTAGGAAACTGTGGATCTCTGACGCATTTTTCGGCTCAACCCATTCCTTAACCGCTGCTACCTTAGCTGGATCCACCTCAATGCCACTGCTAGAAATTACATGACCCAAAAACGCTACCTTCCCCAACCAAAATTCACAGTTACTGAATTTTGCAAACAACTTGTTTCTCTGCAAAATCTGCAACACTGGACTCAAATGCTAAATGTGTTCCTCATGGCTCTTCGAGTAGATGAGAATGTTGTCAATGAACATTATGACGAACTGATCTACGTAGGGCTGGAATACTCGATTCATGAGGTCCGTGAAAATCACTGGAGCATTCTTCAGTCCTAACGGCATCACTAAAAACTCGTAATGCCCATATCTGCTTCTTAAGGCTGTCTTATGACCATTTGCATCTTTCATCTTCAGCTGGTGATACCCCGATCGAAGATCTATCTTAGAGAACATTGTGGCTCCTTGCAATTGATCGAACAAGTCCTCAATCATTGGAAGTGGGTATTTATTCTTGATTGTTACCTTGTTCAGTTCTCAGTAATTGATACACAGCCTCATGCTCCCGTCTTTCTTCTTCACGAAGAGCACTGATGCGCCCCATGGTGAGAAACTAGGGCGGATGAATTCTTTGTCTAGGAGCTCCTAAATCTTCTACTTGAGCTCTAACATCTTAGCTGGAGCTAATCGGTACGGTGCCTTAGAGATTGGCACGGTGCCTGGCAAAAGATCAATTGAAAACTCCACCTCTCTCTGGTGGAAGGCCTGTGACTGTCATCTGGAAAGACGTCAGGGAATTTTCTGAGTACTGGTACATCAGTTAATGATGGAGTGGGTATGTCCGGTGCAGACAAAATGCTGGCCAAGAAAGCCTGACAACCCTTGTGCATAAGTCTCCGCGCCTGCATGTAAGAGATCATGCGAGGGAAACTCCTCCATCGAGCTGGCTCAAAGAGAAACTGCTTCATTCCCAAAGGTCTTACCAACACTGACCTTTTCTTGAAATCAATAAGAACTCTGTTCTTCCTCAGCCAGACCATTCCCAAGATAATATCAAATTTTGGCATCGACAACACAATTAGAATCGGCGTACACTCGGTGGCCCTGTAGTTCAAGATCGATGTCCCTGACCACGTTAGTAGCTGATAGCTCTTCCCCTGATGGGACTGTCACCGAATAACTCACGTCGAGCCCAATGGACTTGATGTCCAAAAGATTAGGCAAACATCTCCGAGATAAAGGAGTGAGTGGCCCCTGAGTCTATCAGAGCCTCCGTGGTTACTCTCTTTATGAAAATATTGCCTGAGAGACGTTAGCACAACGGACAAAACTTATATCTCAAAATTCTAACATTAACCTCATGCATAACAGAGAATCTCTACACAGGTCACCAAAATACTAACTAACACACTAATAATCCCAAATCAAATTCAAAACATGCATGTCAAAATAATACGGTTCTTAACTAAGTGAGTTTACCGGTCAGTAATGTCGTGTCTAGGTTCGCCTTCTGAGCATGCATGGCGAATACTCTTCCCTGGGTCGGTTGCCTCCACTGTGGGCACTCCTTTAACATGTGATCGCTGGCTCTGCACTTAAAGCACTTGCTCGATGCATATAAACACTGTTCCGGATGCTGGCGGTTGCACTTCGGGCACACCGGGTACTCACCCGACCTCTAAGGAGCCTTCTGCTGTGGAACAGGACCCTTGCCCTTCGGTGGTCCATAAAATGGCTTCTTCCCTGGCTACCCCTGGAATGGCCTCTTAAACTGAGGTCGCTGCTTATGTTGTTGTTGCGGTGTCTGATAGGGCCTCTTGCCTTGCCTGTCGATCTCAATGTATCTCTGGTCTTGCTATGCTGCCAAGGCTCTAGACACGGCTACGAAATAAGTAGTCGGACCAGCAACCTTCACATCACGGCACAAGATCGGCAACAAACCGTCCATGAAATGCCTCAGCTTCCCCTGGGCATCATTAGCTATCAGGGGCACAAAGTGACACCCCCTTTCAAACTTTCTGACAAAGTCTGCCACACTGCTGTCTCCCTGTCGCAGTGTCATGAACACCCTAGTCAATCTGGATCGTACTTCTTCAGTTAAGTACTTGGAGTAGAATACCACTTTAAACCCATTCCACGTCAGTGTTTGCAAGTTTACTGACACCGACGTACTATCCCACCACAGTCTAGCGTCCCCTGCCAGAAGGAATGTGGCACACCTGACTCTATCTGCATCATGCAGCTCCATAAAAGCGAAAATCACCTCGATGGACTTAATCCATTCTTCAGCTATCATCGGGTGATTAGTTCCCGAGAACTCCTTAGGATTCATCCTCCTGAACCTCTCATACACTGCCTCTGGTCTGGGCCTCGCCCCCATGTCCACTGCCGCCTGGTTCCCCGCAAACTGTGCTAAGAACTAAGTCATACCTACAAGCATCCGTGCCTGCATATCTTGCAATGGAGGAGGAAGAACGTCTCTCCCCTCCTCTCGAGTCTCTCTATCCTCATCCCTTGCTTCCCGGTTAATCATTCATCTAGGAGGCATACTTTTCAAACAATTTACCCAACACGTAAACCCAATGTGCATGCATGTAATATCAATAGCATAAGATGCACATAACTTGAACTTAAAACATGGACATGCTGAAATCATGGCTTAATGCTTACTACATGAAATAATTCAAAACCTTAAAACTTACAGACTTGAGGTGTGGCTTCGTGAGCTTCTCGCAACAGGCAGTAGGCGTAACCTTTTACATGAACACCGCTCTAATACCAACTGTAACGTACCGTACTTTTAACTATTTTAAAATTTGCGGAAAAATAAAAATTTCTTATATAAGAAATAAACTCTCAAATTTCGATTTAAAATAAATTGTTCATCCAAAAATAATTGCAATAAAAAACATGTAAATAAAGTTTGCTAAAAACACTTGTTTTGACATCGTAACCCAAAACATGAAATCAGAGTAATAAAAATTGTCGTGCCTGAAATCTTAAAAACATGGGCGGTCCTCGGGTTTAGCCTCCCACTCAGTCCAAGCCAGCTCACTGGTCCGCACCCCTCGTCTTCTCAAAGTCATCCTCACCTGCATCGACCAAGTATAGTCAGTCTAAAGACTCAACATGCATAAACTTGAAAGTAACGAGTAATACGTAATAAAACTACATACCATCTTTAAAATAGGGCGTACATACTTGAAACGTAAACTTACATGTAAAAGCTTGAAGTTACATACAAAACATAGATGTGCCATAACGTGAAACTTTTCTGAAACATGCTTGCAACATACATACTTGAACATACTTGAACTTCATCATTTTGCGTAGAGATATGTTTCAAAGCAAGTGATTAATACATAAAACGCCTGATCAGACTAAACCACAATACTGTGCTGATAGGGAAGATTCACTGCCACATACATGAGATCCTCGTTCATGCTTTAACGGGTAGATTGGTCTCTGGTCATGCTTTACTGTTTTCCAATCCTGATCTAAACCCGGTCATGCTTTACCGGGGTGGATTGGTCCCTAGTCATGCTTTACCGCTTTACAATCCCATACATAATTTGGTCACAAGACATTTATCATACCTCAAAAACTTGAAATATTTTCTTTTGCACGTCGAAAATACCTACTTGACGTTGAGGGATTCGTTGGACCTTACTTGGGGCCACTGCTGCACATACTAACATGATTACATGCATTAAATATTTCATAGCCTAGACTTAATCGTTGTGCTCATCACCCGAATGAAAATTTCTTATGACAATCTAAAATCACTCGTGACTTGATCTCGCTTAATCAATGTACTAAACTATGACATCGACCCCCGGAATAAATTCTAATATGATGTGTGAACATTTCCCAAAACATAGAAGACATGAACCTAAATAATGATTTAAAAAGTCATGTTCAAGTGCCTAGGTGCTGGGCTTGGCAGCGCCAGGAACTAGTGCTGCGGCGCTGGCTGTGCCGCAGCCTTAGCACTGCGGCACCAGGCTTACGAGAGTCGGGCGCTGCGGCGATCCCCATTGAGCGTTGCGGCGCTAACCCTGCGCAAACTCGACCCCAAATGCACCAATTCGTTGCAAACTCTAACCTACGCCTTATCGACTTGAACCAACACCTCGAGACCCATCCTAGGATGCTATTTCAGTGATTCAAACTCACACAAATGCCCCAAAACAATGATGCAAGCCATGCAACGCAACTCAAACTGTGAACACGACAATTCGACACCAAAATGTTTCCTAAGACTTCTAATGCAACCAATTGCCTATCGACACAAGGAGAAACACCAAATTTCATCCCAATATCATACTCGCAATACTTAAATGCAGCAGCAATCAACCAACGGTTTCCAACGAAGCCTGCAACAAATAAACTTCAAGAATTCGTCAAGAACACATTTTTAGAAATAATACAGTTTGAGCAGTCCCACTAAAACGACCATAACTCACTCGTTTCTTACTCAAATATTTCGAATTTTATATCAAATTGAAGGTATCAAAAAGGCCTTTGTTTCATATGTTGAAAGTTTTTCCAAAAAGTCGAATGACAAATCGCAGTAATTAAAATGACCGCAAATTCGTGTTTTGAGATCCAAAAACGGTTTCAAGAGTGATCCAACCATATTTGCTCAAACTTCTACATTACATACACATGATTTTCATACAATAAACATGAAAATTATTACTATGACAAGAACGATGCAAAAACGAAATAATATACATGCCTTTTGATATTAAAATTACATAACCGACGATACCGAAGCATGAACGGTGCGAGGGTTAATCTGGGACGAACGTGGTACGATTTTTCTTGAAGAAAACTCAATGAAATTTGCTGAAAATTTTCAGAGGAGAGGGGCGGCTGCTCTTGGCAATAAGAACCCTAGGTTTTACCTCTCAAAAATCTGAAATGAAATAAAATGCTATGCAATGAAAGTGTGTGTGAGTTTTTCGTGTAAGTGTGTGTGTGTTAAAGTGTGTGTGTGTGAGTTTTTCGTGTAAGTGTGTGTGTGTTAAAGTGTGTGCGCGTGAGTTATAAAGTAAATTAGGGAATTGATTTGCTTAATTACACCATTAACAATATTAATTAAAAATGCTAATTAAAATGTTAATTAAAAATGTTAATTCTCACTACTAAGCAAAGTCCCCTAATTTGATATAAAATGCACACTAGCTAAACTTTAAAAGTTTTAAAATCCTAAAATCACTAAATAAATAAATTCGGCTTTTAAAATAATAAAACTAAGTAAATCATTTAAAATACCCCAATATTAATTAAAAATCAAATACCACATTTTAAAATCGCCAAAATCGTCGCCGGTCTCTTTTCCTCGATCCCGCATCGAATAATCTACTGAAACATGAAACCCATGAAAATATTTTAACGTGCATCACATAAACATAACTTATTCAAAATAATGCAATTACACAAATTATGCATCACTAAAATCATT
The DNA here is from genome assembly GCF_025594145.1 of Primulina tabacum. NCBI lineage: Eukaryota > Viridiplantae > Streptophyta > Magnoliopsida > Lamiales > Gesneriaceae > Primulina > Primulina tabacum. The sequence continues at coordinate 15,914,599 of NC_134556.1, forward strand.
TTAAACTTAAATAAATAATTTAGCAATTAAATAAATGCATGGGATTTACGTGTACTGATCTTGAGCTCTAAATAAAGTGCCTCAGATTCTCTACTTCATCCCTCGCAATAAGGGGCAAAAAATGACACCCCCAATCAAAATTTCTGATAAATTCTGCAACAGTCATGCTCCCCTGTCGGAGACTCATGAACTCTTGGGTCATATGCCCTCTGACATCTGGAGGGAATAACTTATTGTAGAAAAGATCTTTGAACAGGGTCTACTTGAGAGTAGCCAGATTCACCCGTGTGTTGCTCCCCTCCCACCATAGAGATACATCATCTCTTAGCATATATGTAGCACATCTTACCCGGTCCACATCTCTCATGTCCATGTACATGAAGTGCATCTCCAGCGATCGAATCCAACCATCAGCCACAAACGGGTCAGTGGTGCCACAAAATTCCTTTGGATTGAGCCTCCTGAATTGCTCATACACGTCTTCCTGGGGTCTGCAAGCTTGCTGAGCCTGCTCCATCAGTCGTGCAATCCCTTCCAAAACCTGGTGGCGAGATCTCCTGGTGGTGGTGGTGGAACAGCCCGGTCACCCCCTGGGGTGCCATCTTGTCTGTCAGTACTAGGAGCTCTTCCAAGAGGCATATTATCTGAATACAGTCTCAATTCTAACGTAACCATCATGCAATTCAATCATTACCTTTTTAAAGAATTTACCCTCAAAACATATAAACATGTATTGTAAAACATATATCATGTACACATGCATGTGACGACATTGTACCTCCACTACTACCATGGAAAAAGAGGTTTTTCAAACATTCAAAACATTTAAAGCATGTAATATTACAGACATAAATCTTGACGACTGAGCTTCTGAAGTTGGCAGTGGCACAACCCTCTACAAGAAACCTTGCTCTGATACCAATTGAAACGTCTACTGCTTTACTACTAATAATTTTTTCTTTGATTATGGCCGAAAATGCACATACTCATATACATATATAAATCAAACCATGCATTTTATAAGGTCATCCAACTACTGAATAAAAATAACCTCAATTAATCAAATCTTAAAGAAATGTAACCAATTTCCTAGTCTATTGTTTTAATTGGAAAAACTCAAACATGATACCAAAGGTCTGTCAAATCAACATCTTATTAAAAATTTCATAAATATTTAAAAATATTGTTTAAACCCATGTCTCAAAAATATATTGTGCGGAAGAAAAGAAAGGTCCTCGGGTTTTCATGTAGACGCCCAGCTCCACCTACTCAGTCTTCAGCTCCTCGGTTTTCACATCCTCATGATCACCTGCATCAATCACACTTAGTGAGTCAAAAAACTCAACACATCATAACAGTAATAACAAGTACATATACATATAATGCAACAGTGAAAAGTACAGTAAACAAAATAAGTTTCATGATATTCAAAAGCATCAACATAAACATAAACATATTCATATTAGATCATGTCACATCGTGTCATCGTATATGTAAGGTCCAAAATTAAGACGATGTGTAATAGCCGATCGTTCATGTCTTTTATTATGAATTACTGTATTTTTATTGTGATGGTTTATGGCTTTACATTATGATATGAATGGTAATGAATGTTATAGAATGGAATAGATCATGGATGGGTAGAATAGAATGTTGAATTTGAGTTAATAGGTAATGGAAATGTTGTAACGGTATGAAACTGTCGCAGTAATTGTGGTTTTTAGCATAATGTTTTGTATATTGATCTGATTGATGTGAGGCCACTTTTATTAGAAAGATAAGACATAAGGCTATAACTTTCATGTTTTGAGTTTTGTTCAAATCATTGTGGAAGACAAGCCAAAAGCGCCCCGAACTGTGTCGTGCGTATCATCGTTCCTACAATGACACATGTTGGGAGAATGCGTATAACTATTTACTCAGACCTATAAATGATATGAGGCTAATTGGAGATGAAAGCTAAGACATAGGGCTACAACTTTTATGTTTACCACTTTTTCTAATTCTGAAGGGAAGAGGCGTTTCGGAAGCGATCTTTGATGTGGCTGTGCGCAGAGCGGCGCCCGAGCGGTAAGATTTGACCGCCCGAGTGCCACCCGTTCTGAATTTTTGAGTTTTGGGCAGTAATTTCGGCGCTAGGGCGGTAATATGTGACCGCCCGAGTGCCCAACAAGTTAAAAAGCGTGTTTTGAGGTTTGGGATGGCATAAAATCGAATGGGATAAATTTTTACTCACTTTTCCTCATTTCTTCTCTTCTCTCCATCGGTTTGGAAGCTAGGGTTCTTCATTTCTCCTTCAATCCAACTTCTTCCAAGACAATAATCTTTGATTGAAACCTTAATTTTGCTTGGAGATTAGAAGTTCTTCTCCTCAAGAGTTTAGGAGCAAGGTAAGAAAGTTTATTTCCTTGGGTTAGTAATTGAAGGGAAGATGTTAGGTTGTTTGGTATGTGTGTTGAGGTAAAGTTGTTAATATAATGATTGATGGTATTATTATTGATATTGTGTTGTAGGAATCCCTCAAGAACTAAACAACTACTTGTGTATTTGGTTGTAAGTAGACTTTTCCTTTGAATGCATCTCATTGGCTATGTATATGATAAATGAAGTTTCATTGATTTTAGCTCCTTTAAATCATTGATTATGTATATTGTATATATTGATATATTGAAAAAAAATGAAATTGATGCCAAGGGCAAAGTAAAGGAGCTAATTCTTTAGCACGCACACCACGTGTTTGATAAAATATTTCAATGAATGTTTTATGGCTTGATGGTTATATGGTATTGTGGTGTTACCTATGGTAATTCTAAACCCACTTGACTGAAGTTGATCAACATAATGACATGTACTGTGACTGATTTTGACCGAGACGTACATGTGTGCCATTGACTGATGACCTATCAATTCCATACCAATGAAAAGAAATGAATTGTTCTATAGTTGCCATCTTATAATTGTTTTATATACACATTTTATTGACTGATGGCATATTACGGTTAAGAAATGGTATGTATTCCTTCTTTACACTATGGTATATGTACTTGTTATTTAAAGGTCTACTTGCTGAGTTTTATAACTCATTCAGTTATGTTCATGAGATGCAGATACATGTAACCGAGATTGATACGGCGGGGTGTCGAGACGGAAGAAAGAAATGTGCCAAGCTTGGAAGAAGGGTGAAATGATTATTTTGTCAATGGATGGTTGAAGAAAGTATTTTGTTTTGTAATGTTAGGAGTTGGCTAACATATTTTGTTGTAACCCATTTGATATTTTGGAGTTTAAACTTGACTTAATTACTTTGGTAATCAAATGGAATACTTTTGATTTTGTATATCTTTATGTATTAGTTGTTGGAAATTTTTATGGCGTATTGGTTTTATTGCTTGAGATAGGATATGAGTTCCTTTTTACGGGGAAACTTTGCCAAATTTTTAAAGTACATACTTTTCTCCAAGTTTATTTTTAAAGCTTCCGCATTATAGAGTTTATTATTATTTTAAAACGGGTTAGGGTGTCACATTTAGTGGTATCAGAGCAGGCGTTTTTCGGACCAATGTTTGACACATGACTTCTTCTGTTGGTGACACTTCGGTATGTACATTTCTGCATTTCATTGATGTACTGATATGATGATAAATATCTTCAATGGTATGTTGATGATTTAAAATGATTTTAAACTGAGATGTAATGTAGGAGATGCCACCTAAGAGGAAAGCTGTAGAGGGAGAAGATAGTTCCTCATCAGGAGTTGTTGATGAGTTTAGTAATTTTCTCAAGGAGCAAGCCAAAGTTCATGGAGATTAGATCCAATAGTTATTGAGATTGCAGAACCCAGTACAAGGGAGAGGTAGAGGTCTTGTGAGACAGGAGCCCAGTCCAAAGGGAGCGTATGACAGATTTAAAAGAATGAGTCCACCTAAGTTCGTGGGAAGTGCGGACCCTCTTATAGATAAGGAATGGGTTAAAGCTATTGAAGCAATCTTTGACTACCTGCACTTTGAGGATAATGATCGAGTTAGTTGTGCAGTGTTTCTTCTGACCAAGACTGCACGCATTTGGTGGGAGGCCACGAAGGTAACTGTCAATGTTCAAACCCTCCAATGGAATGAGTTCAATGAGCTATTTTATGACAAATATTTCTCCACGAATCTCAAGACACAGAAAGTGAAGGAGTTCTTGGAACTAAAGCAGGGCAACTTGAATGTGAATGACTGTATATTGAAGTTCGAAGAAGGATGTCTGTTCGTTCCTTTTATTGCTTCGAATGACAAATATCGAGGGGAACACTTCATGAGAGGCTTGAGAGCTGAGATCAGGAGGGATGTCAGAATGTCTAAGGCCACAACGTACAAAAGAGATCGTGGAGAAAGCTCTTTTAGCGGAACATGACGAGAAAGAGATTTAGAAGGAAAGGCAATTGAGAAGACAGAGCTTTAATCAAAAGATCCAAACTTCGAGTCAAAGGTCGAAAGGGGGATACAAAGGAAAATGAAAAGAAGAACATCGAGGTAAAGCTCCTGTGGTTCAGTCTGAGACTAATAGGTCTTTATGTCCCAAATGCAACAAGCCACACAAGGGTGAATGTAATAGCCAAGCCTGGTGTACGGTACGGTTTAAGTTTTCATAAGTTTATTGACTACTTGGTCAAGTTTAGGTATAGTTTGGATGTTAAGAGTTTCGATTTATGATTTATAGTATGGTTGGTTATAGATTATGTGTAGTGCTTTTGTAGCGGCGTTACGATTAAATTCATGATAATTCGTATATTGAGCCAATTGGTATGAGGCCAATTGGAGTGATTAGATAAGACATAGAGGTGTAACTTTCTTATTTTGAGTTTTGTTCAAATCATTGTGGAAGGTAAGCCAAAAGTGCCCCGAAGTGTTTCGTGTGTTTCGACGTTCCTCCAATGACACATGTTGGGAGAATGGACATAAAGTTTTACTCAGACGTCCAATTGATCTGAAATTTTGAGAGTTTTAAGATAAGCCATAGAGCTACAACTTTGTAGTTTACCACCTTTCCAAATTATGAAGCGAAGAGGCGTTTCAGAAGCGATGTTTGGAGTGGCAGTGCGCAGAGTGCGCGCCCGAGCGGGAATAAATGTCCGCCCGGGCGAGCCTACTTCGAAAATTTTGGATTTCTGGCCGAGAGTTCTGCGCTCGGGCGGAAAAAGATGTCTGCCCGAGCGGCCAGCTATTTTTTAAAAGCGTGTTTTTGGAGTTTTAAGTGCTTATATACAAGTGTTGCTCCATTTCTCTTATTTCTCACCTCTCATTTTCGGATTTCGCTCCTTGGGAAGGCTAGGGTTCCTTATTTCTTTCACTTCCTATCTTCGATTCAAGCTTTTAGTTGGTGATTTGAGTTAAGATCGAAGTTCTTCTTGGTGCTAGGAAGCTAAGGTAAGCTTTAGGTGTTGTTATTTCTTGGTTTTGGAAGAGAGATGATATGGGTTTGTTGTTTATGTTGGTTTTATGGATTATTTGGCATGGGTTCTTGATTATAGAGTTGATGATGGTGTTATATACATGGTTTATTGTTGTAGGTTTTGTACCAAGATTATAGATTCAAGGTGTTCTTGTGGTTTGTAAGTGGAATTTCATTCTTGTGCTCACATGATTATATATGTATTGTGTTTCAAAGGTTTTATTGTGTTATTCCCTTCATTTGATTCACTATTATGTATTGATACCTTTGTTGTATATTGTGGAGGCAATTGATGTCTCAACTTTGAGAAGGGAATACAAAAGAGAAAGAATATCAAAGTGTTTGATGAAATGTCCCAAAGAAAGAGTTTAAATGTTTTATGGATTGATAGATACATAGTCAGAGATTGCATGCAATTATTAGTTGATCAACGACCATAGGCTTATATCCCTCAGAGTTGTCGATTTATATCGATGGGATAAGAGCACCACAGACAGAGTTACTATTGATATCAATCCACCATAGTAAAGAGAAATACCATCTCATTGTTATGCTATTGCTACGATATACATGTTTCAGAGTTGATGGTATTTTATGATTTCAAATCCATGTTTTACAGAATATACTATGTATCATTGCTATGTAAGAGTTCCACTTGCTGAGTTTTATACTCATTTCAGTTATTTCATGTGATGCAGATAAGAGCGACGGACCAGGACTTTGATTTTGGCCCGGAGTCATATGCATACGAAGTTGGAAGGAAGATGTTATTTTGCAAGTATTTTTGGATCATGATCATAGGAATGATATTTTGTATTTTGTTATATCATTTGAATGATCATTTATTTATTTTTAAACATCTTAGGATATTGCGAATCCTTCCCATGTTCTTCGCCACGAGCCATTGGACTTGACGCCGAATTTGACGTACCAAGAGATTCCGGTTCAGATACTGGACCGCAAGGTTAAAGTTTTGAGGAACAAAGATATCGGCATCGTTAAAGTCCTTTGGAGGAATCATTTGATTGAAGAGGCCACGTGGGAACCATAGGATGAGATGAGAGAGAAGTATCCTGAGTTGTTCGTGCAGTGACGTCAATTTCGAGGACGAAATTCCTCTAAGGAGGGGAGATTGTAATAGCCAAGCCTGGTTTACGGTACGGTTTAAGTTTTCATAAGTTTATTGACTACTTGGTCAAGTTTAGGTATAGTTTGGATGTTAAGAGTTTCGATTTATGATTTATAGTATGGTTGGTTATAGATTATGTGTAGTGCTTTTGTAGCGGCGTTACGATTAAATTCATGATAATTCGTATGTTGAGCCAATTGGTATGTGGCCAATTGGAGTGGTTAGATAAGACATAGAGGTGTAACTTTCTTATTTTGAGTTTTGTTCAAATCATTGTGGAAGGTAAGCCAAAAGTGCCCCGAAGTGTTTCGTGTGTTTCGACGTTCCTCCAGTGACACATGTTGGGAGAATGGGCATAACGTTTTACTCAAACGTCCAATTGATCTGAAATTTTGAGAGATTCAAGATAAGACATAGAGCTACAACTTTGTAGTTTACCACTTTTCCAAATTATGAAGGTACGAGGCGTTTCAGAAGCGATCTTTGGAGTGGAAGTGCGCAGAGTGCGCGCCCGAGCGGGAATAAATGTCCGCCAGGGCGAGCCTACTTCGAAAATTTTGGATTTCTGGCAGAGAGTTCTGCGCTCGGGCGGAAAAAGATGTGCGCCCGAGCGGCCAACTATTTTTTAAAAGCGTGTTTTTGGAGTTTTAAGTGCTTATATACAAGTGTTGCTCCATTTCTCTCATTTCTCACCTCTCATTTTCGGATTTCTCTCCTTGGGAAGGCTAGGGTTCCTTATTTCTTTCACTTCCTATCTTCGATTCAAGCTTTTAGTTGGTGATTTGAGTTAAGATCGAAGTTCTTCTTGGTGCTAGGAAGCTAAGGTAAGCTTTTGGTGTTGTTATTTCTTGGTTTTGGAAGAGAGATGATATGGGTTTGTTGTTTATGTTGGTTTTATGGATTATTTGGCATGGGTTCTTGATTATAGAGTTGATGATGGTGTTATATACATGGTTTATTGTTGTAGGTTTTGTACCAAGATTATAGATTCAAGGTGTTCTTGTGGTTTGTAAGTGGAATTTCATTCTTGTGCTCACATGATTATATATGTATTGTGTTTCAAAGGTTTTATTGTGTTATTCCCTTCATTTGATTCACTATTATGTATTGATACCTTTGTTGTATATTGTGGAGGCAATTGATGTCTCAACTTTGAGAAGGGAATACAAAAGAGAAAGAATATCAAAGTGTTTGATGAAATGTCCCAAAGAAAGAGTTTAAATGTTTTATGGATTGATAGATACATAGTCAGAGATTGCATGCAATTATTAGTTGATCAACGACCATAGGCTTATATCCCTCAGAGTTGTCGATTTATATCGATGGGATAAGAGCACCACAGACAGAGTTACTATTGATATCAATCCACCATAGTAAAGAGAAATACCATCTCATTGTTATGCTATTGCTACGATATACATGTTTCAGAGTTGATGGTATTTTATGATTTCAAATCCATGTTTTACAGAATATACTATGTATCATTGCTATGTAAGAGTTCCACTTGCTGAGTTTTATACTCATTTCAGTTATTTCATGTGATGCAGATAAGAGCGACGGACCAGGACTTTGATTTTGGCCCGGAGTCATATGCATACGAAGTTGGAAGGAAGATGTTATTTTGCAAGTATTTTTGGATCATGATCATAGGAATGATATTTTGTATTTTGTTATATCATTTGAATGATCATTTATTTATTTTTAAACATCTTAGGATATTGCGAATCCTTCCCATGTTCTTCGCCACGAGCCATTGGACTTGACGCCGAATTTGACGTACCAAGAGATTCCGGTTCAGATACTGGACCGCAAGGTTAAAGTTTTGAGGAACAAAGATATCGGCATCGTTAAAGTCCTTTGGAGGAATCATTTGATTGAAGAGGCCACGTGGGAACCATAGGATGAGATGAGAGAGAAGTATCCTGAGTTGTTCGTGCAGTGACGTCAATTTCGAGGACGAAATTCCTCTAAGGAGGGGAGATTGTAATAGCCAAGCCTGGTTTACGGTACGGTTTAAGTTTTCATAAGTTTATTGACTACTTGGTCAAGTTTAGGTATAGTTTGGATGTTAAGAGTTTCGATTTATGATTTATAGTATGGTTGGTTATAGATTATGTGTAGTGCTTTTGTAGCGGCGTTACGATTAAATTCATGATAATTCGTATGTTGAGCCAATTGGTATGTGGCCAATTGGAGTGGTTAGATAAGACATAGAGGTGTAACTTTCTTATTTTGAGTTTTGTTCAAATCATTGTGGAAGGTAAGCCAAAAGTGCCCCGAAGTGTTTCGTGTGTTTCGACGTTCCTCCAGTGACACATGTTGGGAGAATGGACATAAAGTTTTACTCAGACGTCCAATTGATCTGAAATTTTGAGAGTTTTAAGATAAGCCATAGAGCTACAACTTTGTAGTTTACCACCTTTCCAAATTATGAAGCGAAGAGGCGTTTCAGAAGCGATGTTTGGAGTGGCAGTGCGCAGAGTGCGCGCCCGAGCGGGAATAAATGTCCGCCCGGGCGAGCCTACTTCGAAAATTTTGGATTTCTGGCCGAGAGTTCTGCGCTCGGGCGGAAAAAGATGTCTGCCCGAGCGGCCAGCTATTTTTAAAAGCGTGTTTTTGGAGTTTTAAGTGCTTATATACAAGTGTTGCTCCATTTCTCTTATTTCTCACCTCTCATTTTCGGATTTCGCTCCTTGGGAAGGCTAGGGTTCCTTATTTCTTTCACTTCCTATCTTCGATTCAAGCTTTTAGTTGGTGATTTGAGTTAAGATCGAAGTTCTTCTTGGTGCTAGGAAGCTAAGGTAAGCTTTAGGTGTTGTTATTTCTTGGTTTTGGAAGAGAGATGATATGGGTTTGTTGTTTATGTTGGTTTTATGGATTATTTGGCATGGGTTCTTGATTATAGAGTTGATGATGGTGTTATATACATGGTTTATTGTTGTAGGTTTTGTACCAAGATTATAGATTCAAGGTGTTCTTGTGGTTTGTAAGTGGAATTTCATTCTTGTGCTCACATGATTATATATGTATTGTGTTTCAAAGGTTTTATTGTGTTATTCCCTTCATTTGATTCACTATTATGTATTGATACCTTTGTTGTATATTGTGGAGGCAATTGATGTCTCAACTTTGAGAAGGGAATACAAAAGAGAAAGAATATCAAAGTGTTTGATGAAATGTCCCAAAGAAAGAGTTTAAATGTTTTATGGATTGATAGATACATAGTCAGAGATTGCATGCAATTATTAGTTGATCAACGACCATAGGCTTATATCCCTCAGAGTTGTCGATTTATATCGATGGGATAAGAGCACCACAGACAGAGTTACTATTGATATCAATCCACCATAGTAAAGAGAAATACCATCTCATTGTTATGCTATTGCTACGATATACATGTTTCAGAGTTGATGGTATTTTATGATTTCAAATCCATGTTTTACAGAATATACTATGTATCATTGCTATGTAAGAGTTCCACTTGCTGAGTTTTATACTCATTTCAGTTATTTCATGTGATGCAGATAAGAGCGACGGACCAGGACTTTGATTTTGGCCCGGAGTCATATGCATACGAAGTTGGAAGGAAGATGTTATTTTGCAAGTATTTTTGGATCATGATCATAGGAATGATATTTTGTATTTTGTTATATCATTTGAATGATCATTTATTTATTTTTAAACATCTTAGGATATTGCGAATCCTTCCCATGTTCTTCGCCACGAGCCATTGGACTTGACGCCGAATTTGACGTACCAAGAGATTCCGGTTCAGATACTGGACCGCAAGGTTAAAGTTTTGAGGAACAAAGATATCGGCATCGTTAAAGTCCTTTGGAGGAATCATTTGATTGAAGAGGCCACGTGGGAACCATAGGATGAGATGAGAGAGAAGTATCCTGAGTTGTTCGTGCAGTGACGTCAATTTCGAGGACGAAATTCCTCTAAGGAGGGGAGATTGTAATAGCCAAGCCTGGTTTACGGTACGGTTTAAGTTTTCATAAGTTTATTGACTACTTGGTCAAGTTTAGGTATAGTTTGGATGTTAAGAGTTTCGATTTATGATTTATAGTATGGTTGGTTATAGATTATGTGTAGTGCTTTTGTAGCGGCGTTACGATTAAATTCATGATAATTCGTATGTTGAGCCAATTGGTATGTGGCCAATTGGAGTGGTTAGATAAGACATAGAGGTGTAACTTTCTTATTTTGAGTTTTGTTCAAATCATTGTGGAAGGTAAGCCAAAAGTGCCCCGAAGTGTTTCGTGTGTTTCGACGTTCCTCCAGTGACACATGTTGGGAGAATGGGCATAACGTTTTACTCAAACGTCCAATTGATCTGAAATTTTGAGAGATTCAAGATAAGACATAGAGCTACAACTTTGTAGTTTACCACCGTTCCAAATTATGAAGCGAAGAGGCGTTTCAGAAGCGATGTTTGGAGTGGCAGTGCGCAGAGTGCGCGCCCGAGCGGGAATAAATGTCCGCCAGGGCGAGCCTACTTCGAAAATTTTGGATTTCTGGCAGAGAGTTCTGCGCTCGGGCGGAAAAAGATGTGCGCCCGAGCGGCCAACTATTTTTTAAAAGCGTGTTTTTGGAGTTTTAAGTGCTTATATACAAGTGTTGCTCCATTTCTCTCATTTCTCACCTCTCATTTTCGGATTTCTCTCCTTGGGAAGGCTAGGGTTCCTTATTTCTTTCACTTCCTATCTTCGATTCAAGCTTTTAGTTGGTGATTTGAGTTAAGATCGAAGTTCTTCTTGGTGCTAGGAAGCTAAGGTAAGCTTTTGGTGTTGTTATTTCTTGGTTTTGGAAGAGAGATGATATGGGTTTGTTGTTTATGTTGGTTTTATGGATTATTTGGCATGGGTTCTTGATTATAGAGTTGATGATGGTGTTATATACATGGTTTATTGTTGTAGGTTTTGTACCAAGATTATAGATTCAAGGTGTTCTTGTGGTTTGTAAGTGGAATTTCATTCTTGTGCTCACATGATTATATATGTATTGTGTTTCAAAGGTTTTATTGTGTTATTCCCTTCATTTGATTCACTATTATGTATTGATACCTTTGTTGTATATTGTGGAGGCAATTGATGTCTCAACTTTGAGAAGGGAATACAAAAGAGAAAGAATATCAAAGTGTTTGATGAAATGTCCCAAAGAAAGAGTTTAAATGTTTTATGGATTGATAGATACATAGTCAGAGATTGCATGCAATTATTAGTTGATCAACGACCATAGGCTTATATCCCTCAGAGTTGTCGATTTATATCGATGGGATAAGAGCACCACAGACAGAGTTACTATTGATATCAATCCACCATAGTAAAGAAAAATACCATCTCATTGTTATGATATTGCTACGTTATACATGTTTCAGAGTTGATGGTATTTTATGTTTTCAAAGCCATGTTTTACAGAATATACTATGTATCATTGCTATGTAAGAGTTCCACTTGCTGAGTTTTATACTCATTTCAGTTATTTCATGTGATGCAGATAAGAGCGACGGACCAGGACGTTGATTGTGGCCTGGAGTCATATGCATACGAAGTTGGAAGGAAGATGTTATTTTGCAAGTATTTTTGGATCATGATCATAGGAATGATATTTTGTATTATGTTATATTATTTGAATGATTATTTATTTACTTTTAAACATCTTATGGTGATGTATTTTGAAACCTTCCTTCATTTTATAAGAAAATTTTAAATTCCGCTGCTATTTTTATTGTTAACGGGTCGAGGTGTCACAGTGAATGTCTCGTAGGGAGCAACAAATGTTACAAATGTGGAGGTGCTGGTCATATTGCCATCAACTGCACCAAATCTTTAGGCCGAGGAGGAATCCAAGGGCGCATCTTCTCTTTGACCAAAGAGGGTGTTAATCCAGATACGTCAGTTATATCAGGTACTATTCTGATTTCAGGCACTGTAGCTCTTACTTTAATTGATACTGGAGCTACACATTCCTTTATGTCTGAAATTTTCATGAGATCGTTGGGTATTGCACCTATATTTGAACCTCTCCAGTTTAATATTGTGCTTCCTTCGGGTGATGTGATTTGTCCTACAAGTGTGATTAAAGCTTGTCCTATTCAAGTGAATGAGAGACTCTTATTTGCTGATTTAATTGTTATTCCTATGATAGAGTTTGATGTTATTTTGGGTATGGATTGTCATCATCGTATCGTGCAGTAATAGATTGTGTTGAAAAGACGGGGCGATTTTCGACAGAGGAAGGTGACAACAGGGTCTTCAAGCGTTCATGTACTTCGCTTGACACTTCTTTTATTTCTTGCTTGAAGTTGAATAAGATGTTGGTTAAGGAGTGTCAGGGATTTCTTGCGTCAGTAATGGATGTGAGTAAGGAATATAATGTGGATGTGAATGATATCAAAATTTTCAAGATTATTCGGCTGTCTTTGCCGATGATGTGCTGGGGTTGCCACCCGATAGAAAAGTCGAATTTGTCATTGATGTTGTACCTGGTACTGCTCCTATTTCTGAAGCCCCTTATCGAATGGCACCGACTGAAATGAAAGAATTAAAGAACCAATCGCAAGAACTGTTAGATGAGGGCTTTATTAGACCGAATTCTTCACCATGGGGGGCACCAGTGTTGTTTGTGAAAAAGAAAGATGGGTCACTACGTTTGTGTATTGACTACCGAGAGATCAACAAAGTTACAATTAAGAACAGGTATCATTTGCCACGAATTGATGATCTTTTTGATCAATTACAAGGGGCAACGGTAATTTCTAATATTGATCGGCGATCAGGATATCACCAATTGAAGGTGAAAGAAGATGACATACATAAGACTGCTTTTCGAACTAGGTATGGTAATTATGAATTTCTTGTAATGTCTTTCGGGTTAACGAATGCGCCGTCAGTTTTTATGGATCTTATGAATCGACTCTTCGAGCCTTATTTGGATAGTTTCGTCATTGTATTTATTGATGATATTCTGGTTTATTCGAAGACCTGAGAACTTTATCGAGAACATTTGAAAACCGTGTTGCAACAATTGAGGGATAACTAGTTATATGCCAAGTTAAAGAAGTGCGAGTTCTAGTTAGACCAAGTGACTTTCCTAGGCCATATTGTTTCTAAAGATGGAATTACCGTGGATCCAACAAAGATAGAAGCAGTGAAGAAATGGCTTATTCCTACGACAGTTTCTGAGGTACGATGAGATGGTTGGAACTTGTTAAGGATTATGATTGTACTATTAGTTACCACCCTGGGAAGGCGAATGTAGTTGGAGATGCATCGAGTCGGAAATCAGGAGTTGTGTTGAGTTCTATGATTCAAAACCTTTATTGTTATACTTGCAATGGAATGAGATCGCTTTGGTCGAGAAAGGTACGATAGCTTGACTTTTAGTTTTGGTGATTCGACCTACTTTGAATGACAGGATTAAAGATGGACAACAGAATGATAAGCAATTACTTGAAATGAGATCTAATGCTGAGCTGAAAGGAAATTCTGAGTTTGGTTTAAACACTAATGGGTTAATGACCTTCAGAGGTCGAATCTGAGTTCCTATCGGCAATGATATTCGACGAGATGTTTTGATTGAGGCGCATACCTCACCATATTCGATACATTCAGGTAATACAAAGATGTATCAAGATCTTAGTCGAATTTTCTGGTGGCTAGGTATGATGTAGGATATTGCGTTGTATATTTCTGAATGTCTAATATGTCAGCAGGTTAAGATTGAGCACCAAAGACCTGCAGGATTGTTGCAGTCATTGCCGATACCTCAATGGAAATGTGAACACATCACAATGGACTTTGTTGTCGGACTTTCGAAGACGCAGAAAGGTTATAATTCCATTTGGGTTATTGTTGATTATTTAACCAAGTCATCACATTTTCTTCCAGTCAAGACAACTTATTCGATGAAACAATATGTTGAGGCTTATGTTCAAAAAATTGTTAGACTTCATGGGATACCAGTGTCAATTGTTTCTGATCGTGATCCAAGATTTACATCTGAATTTTGGAAGAGTTTGCATAGAGCTTTGGGTTCAAAGTTGTCCTTCAACACAGCTTATCATCCTCAAAGTGACGGACAATCAGAACGAGTTATTCAGATTCTTGAGGACATGTTAAGAGCCTGCATTATTGATTTTCCTTGAAGTTGGGATTTGAAGCTTCATCTTGTGGAATTCAAATATAATAATAGCTATCAGTCCTCGATTGGCATGGCACCTTATGAAGCTCTGTATGGGAGAAGGTGTTGTTCATCTTTGTTTTGGGATGAATTAGGTGAAAGAAGGATGTTAGGACCAGAGTTGGTTCAACAAATGGTTGATGTTGTAGCATTGATTCGAGAAAGAATGAAAACTGCCCAGTCTCGACAGAAAAGCTATGCAAATGTTCGAAGAAGGCCTTTGGCATTCGAGATAGGTGATCACGTGTTTGTTAAGATAGCTCCTCTCAAGGGAGTTATGAGATTTGAAAAGAAGGGGAAGTTGAGTCCTCGTTTTATTGGACCTTTCGAGATTCTCGACAGAATTGGCGAGCAAGCTTATCGAGTGGCTTTGCCTCCAAGTTTGGATATAGTTCGTAATTTATTTCATGTCTCAATGCTTCGTAAATATGTATCGAATCCAACTCATGTACTTCGTCACGAACCACTAGACTTAACGCCAAATTTGAGTTATCATGAACGACCGGTACAAATACTGGATCGAAAGGTTAAAGTGCTTAGAAACAAAGATATTGGGATCGTGAAGGTGTTATGGAGTAATCATATCATCGAAGAAGCAACATGGGAACCCGAGGAAGAGATGAAGCAACGTTATCCTGACTTGTTTACGTCTTGAGGTAAATTTAAGGGACGAAATTTTTATAAGGGGAGGAGAATTATAATAGCCAATCGTTCATATCTTTTATTATGAATTACGGTATTTTTATTGTGATGGTTTATGGCTTTACATTATGATATGAATGGTAATGAATGTTATTGAATAGAATAGATAATGGATTGGTAGAATAGAATGTTGAATTTGAGTTAAATAGGTAATGGAAGTGTTGTAACGGTATGAAACTGTGGCAGTAATTGTGGTTTTTAGCATAATATTTTGTATATTGATCTGATTGATGTGAGGCTACTTTTATTAGAAAGATAAGACATAAGGCTATAACTTTCATGTGTTGAGTTTTGTTCAAATCATTATAGAAGACAAGCCAAAAGCGCCCCGAAGTGTGTCGTGCGTATTGTCATTCCTACAATGACACATGTTGGGAGAATGAGTATAACTATTTACTCGGACCTTCAAATGACATGAAGCCAATTGGAGATGAAATTCAAGACATAGGGCTACAACTTTTATGTCTATAACTTTTTCTAATTCTGAAGGGAAGAGGCGTTTCGGAAGCGATCTTTGATGTGGCTGTGCGCAGAGCGGCGCCCGAGCGGTAAGATTTGACCACCCGAGCGCCCCCCGTTCTGAATTTTTGAGTTTTGGGCAGTAAGTTCGGCGCTAGGGCGGTAATAAGTGACCGCCCGAGCGTCGTGCAAGTTAGAAAGCGTGTTTTGAGGTTTGGGATGACATAAAATCGAATTGGATCACTTTTTACTCACTTTTCCTCATTTCTTCTCTTCTCTCCATCCGTTTGGAAGCTAGGGTTATTCATTTCTCCTTCAATCCAACTTCTTCCAAGACATTAATCTTTGATTGAAACCTTAATTTTTCTTGGAGATTAGAAGTTCTTTTCCTCAAGAGTTTACGAGCAAGGTAAGAAAGCTTATTTCCTTTGGTTAGTGATTGAAGATAAGATGTTGGGTTGTTTGGTTTGGGTGTTGAGGTAAAGTTGTTAATATAATGATTGATGGTATTATTATTTATATTGTGTTGTAGGAATCCCTAAAGAACTAAGCAACTACTTGTGTATTGGGTTGTAAGTAGACTTTTCCTTTGAATGCATCTAATGAGCTATGTATATGATAAATGAAGTTTCTATTGATTTTAGATCTTTTAAATCATTGATTATGTATATTGTATGTATTGATATATTGAAAAGAAATGGAATTGTGATGAAACTTAAAATTAATATTTTATTATATGTTAAAACATGTATTTTAAAATTTAAGTTTCATTAAAATTATAAAATTATTTTATTTTAGTATTGTTTGTTTATATTTAATTGTCTTACTAAATATGTTTTATTTTCAGGTTTTCTACGTGTTGGTAAAATAATGATAACTCAAGCTAGAAAATTCAAATGGAGGTGACTCAAACATGTTTGGAATCCTTGAGAAATTATCTACAGCTTTGCAGAAGACATGATTGCCTAAAAAGTTTATTAAGATGATCAAATTGGGCAAATATCAAAAGGAGGACAAATTTACTTTTACTCTGACCAGCATATAGTAAAAAAATCATAACTATTTCAATATTTAATCAAATTAGGTGAACCAAGTAGCCAAATTCATCTACAGACAATTCCCCACATGTTTTCCGTTTTGAGCAGAGTCAAATTCGGTGATTAAACTTGTGGAACAAAGAATTGAAAGAAGGGACATGGAATTGAACTTGGAGGAGACAAAGAATACTATTGCAACAACATGGCATTAATAAAAATTTTGACCCTTTCTCTCATTTGGCCTATAAATAGAGACATTGTGCTAGCTTGAAAATCATTATATCTCATTGTAAAATATAGTGTGAGTGTGTATCAAAGTTCTAAGTTCCAATATATTTTCTTTCATGTTCTCAACTATGAGTGATATTTTAGTGTTGATCAAAAGTAAGCTTATGGCAAACTAAATCTATTATGTCAAGGTGAAGAGGATGCATTCTTGGTGAAGTAAGATTGTTTATATTTTGTATATTCTTTCTTTATTTCTTTTCATTTAGCTAACTTATTTTTATTTTAGGTATAAAAATGAATTATTTGTTGTTATCAATTTACATCAAATACTTGATACCATTAAAGTGCTTATCTTGATTTGTTGTTTAATTGTGATACAATAAATATTTCATCACTTATTATTATATATATATAGATATATATATATATATATATATTTATATAATAATATCATAATATTTCATTTAGATGATAGCGTGGCTCTGCCGGTTGTTCTAAATGAAATATTATGATTTAATACTAACATCTAACAATCTAACATTTACTTTATCGCAACTAACTTTTATTTTTCGCATTTAACTTTTACTTTCTCGCAACTAACTTTTACTTTTCCGCAACTAAAATTTACTTTATCGCAACTAACTTCTACTTTACTGCAACTAACTTATTAAATCAATATATTTCATTTAGGCAATAGCGTGGCTCTGCCGGTTGTTCTAAATGAAATATAATGATTTAATTTAACATTTACTTTATGCAATTATTTATTTATATAGTTATAATTATAATCATAGGTACCATATATAAAATATCGGTTAATTCGATATTTTCTATAGTGGGAACTATATTATATTATGTGTGTGTTTAATTTTCTTGGAACCATTATTTATGGTGGTTTCTTTTGTTTTATTTTTAGTTAAACAATATTACATAAACCAAGAATAAATCATCAAGCCTTGACAAATTTATAATTTGTAAACTTCATTCTTGCATTTGTTAATCTATAAATTAATAAATTTAAACTCAAAATAACCTCTCTGAGGATCGATCTCGTACTTACGAAATATATTACTTGCAGACAACCTACACTTGGGTGAATTATTATTTAAGTAGTAGCAAGTTTTTGGCGCCGTTGCCGGGGATGTATAATTTAAGTTTATATTTGTTAATTATGTTTTATTTATAAATATTGTGTTGTTTTGTTTGTATGAGTATTTGGAGTCGAAAAAAAATTGTTAGACTTATTCGAGTATCTGAAAATAATTTAAACACGGATGATAATTCAAATAATCAAGATAATGATAATATTAATAATAATAATAATAATAATAATAATAATAATAATCAAGAACATGATCAATTAAGAACACTTAGGCACCATATGAACCCTATTAGAACTAGTGCCCCATCTTGTTTAGTTTTTCCTCCTGATGCATCTAATTTCAACTTCAAACCTCAAATTATTCAACTTTTACCAAATTTTCATGGCTTAGATTCTGAAAATCCATATTTGCATCTAAGAGAATTTGAGGAAGTTTGTAACACTTATAATGATCAAAATTGTAGCATGGATATAGTTCGATTAAAGCTTTTCCCTTTTTCTTTAAAAGATAAAGCTAAAACATGGTTACAAAATTTAAGATCAAGTTCAATAAGATCATGGGAAGAAATGCAACAACAATTTCTCAAAAAGTTTTTCCCTTCCCATAGAACAAACTCTTTTAAAAGACAAATTATAACTTTTTCTCAAAAACAAGGAGAAACGTTTTATCAATGTTGGGATAGATATAAAGAATTACTTAATACATGCCCACATCATGGTTTTGAAATATGGAGAATAGTTTCTCACTTTTATGAATGTCTAATACCTAAAGATAGGCAAATGATAGAATTCATGTGTAATGGAACTTTTGAAGATAAAAACCCAAATGAAGCTATGGAATATTTGGATTCATTAGCAAAAAATGCTCAAAATTGGGATAATATAGGCACAATAGAACCACAAACAACTAAAAACAATAATTCAACAAATGGGGGTGGTATCTATAATCATAAAGATGATATAGATATTCAAGCTAAACTTGCATCTTTAGCAAGAAAAATTGAGTCATTAGAAATGAAAAAGAGTGGTCAATTAAAAAGTATTCAAGAAATTGTTTGTCATATATGTGATACACATGATCATGCTACAAAAGATTGTCCAACATTATCTTCATTTAAAGAATGTCTCCATGAACAAGCAAATTATGTTAACAATTATAAAAAACCAATACTAGATCCTTTTTCACCATCATATAATCCTGGATGGAAAAATCATCCTAATTTTAGTTGGAGGAATGAAAATAATGCACAACCGTCACAACAATATTTTCAAAATAACCAAAATCATCAAGGTTATATTCCTTATGTTACACCTGCAAGAAAAAACTTTGAAGATGTAATTCATGCATTTATCCAAAAGCAAGAGTCTATCAATATTCAAAACAGTCAATCTATGAGTGATTTGAAAGAAATTCTTACAAAATTTGCATCTGCACTTAATATTCATGAAAAAGGAAAATTTCCATCTTAACCTCAACCTAATCCTAAAAATCAAAATCAAGAATTAAAAAATGAAAAAATTGATCAAATAAAATCTGTTATTTCCCTTAGAAGTGGTAAAATAGTTAATGATCCATATAGTAATGAAAACAAGGATCATTTAAAATCAAAGAATAAAGATGATAATCCTGATACTTTTGAGAATGATGATACCTTAAATTTTAAGAATAATATGGTGAATGATAAATCATCTGAAATAGTAAATAAGTCAAATAAACCTCCACCATTTCCTCATGCATTAACAAATCATAAAAAACAAAAAAGTGATTCTGATATCTATGATGTTTTTAAACAAGTGAAGATAAATATTCCATTATTAGATGCTATTAAACAAGTACCTTCTTATGCAAAATTTTTAAAAGACTTATGTACGGTAAAGAGAAAATTGCATGTGAAGAAAAAAGCATTCTTGGCTGAACAAGTAAGTTCTATTCTTCAAAATAATTCTAGTTTAAAATATAAAAATCCTGATTGTCCAGCGATTTCATGTATTATTGGAGAAAATAAAATTAAAAAAGCTTTGTTGGATTTGAAAGCAAGTGTGAATTTACTTCCTTATTCAGTTTATGAAAAACTTAATTTAGGAGAATTAATACTCACTTCTGTTACTCTCTTACTGGCGGATAGGTCAATCAAAATACCTAGAGGTATTGTAGAAGATGTGTTGGTTCAAGTTGATAAATTCATATATCCTGTAGATTTTATTGTTTTGGATACACAACCAATAGAAGTACATAATGAAATTCCAGTAATATTGGGACGACCATTTCTAGCTACTTCAAATGCTTTAATTAATTGTCGAAATGGAATAATGAAATTGTCTTTTGGAAATATGACTCTAGAACTTAATGTGTTCAATTTATGTAAACAACCAAGTATTAATGAAAATGAATATGATAATGAAATTGAAACGATTGTGGAAGAAAATATACAAGAAGAAAACTTAAATCAACAATCTGAAGTTTTTTCAATAGAAAGTTTTGAGTCTAAAAATAATTTTAAAGAAGATGATAATACAAAACTTGAATTAAAAGTTTTACCATTAGAATTGAAATATGTATTTCTTGGTGAAAATAAAACATTTCCTGTTGTAATTTCTTCCACTCTTTTGCCAAATCAAGAAGAAGATGTGATTAAATTACTTAAAAAATATAAAAATGCAATTGGATGGACTTTGAAAGATATAAAAGGTATGAATTCTTTAATTTTTACACATAAAATTCACTTGGAAGAAAATGCTAAAACATATCAACAACCACAAAGAAGGTTAAATCCACATATGAAGGAAGTTGTTAAGAATGAAGTATTAAAACTATTAGACGCTGGAATTATCTATCCAATTTTAGATAGTAAATGGGTAGGTCCAACACAAGTAGTACCTAAAAAGTCCGGCATCACTGTTATAAAAAATGAAAAGGGAGAGTTATTACAAGCTAGGATTTCATCTAGTTGGCGTATTTGTATTGATTTTAGAAAATTAAATGATGTAACTAGAAAAGATCATTTCCCACTACCATTTTTAGATCAAATTCTAGAAAAAGTAGCAGGAAATTCTTATTATTGTTTTCTTGATGGGTATTCGGGGTATTATCAAATACCTATTTCATTAGAAGATCAAAAAAAACTATTTTTACTTGTCCTTTCGGAACTTTTGCATTTAAAAAAATGCCATTTGGTTTATGTAATGCTCCGGCTACTTTTCAAAGATGCATGTTAAGTATTTTCAGTGATATGATTGAAGAATATGTAGAAGTTTTTATGAATAATATAACTGTTTTTGGAAACTCATTTGAAAATTGTCTTAAAAATCTAGAAGAAGTATTAAAAAGATGTGAAGAAAAAACTTGTTTTAAATTGGGAAATATGTCATTATATGGTTAAATCTGGGATTGTTTTAGGACATGTGATATCTGAAAAGGAATTGAAGTTGATAAAGCCAAAGTTGATGTTATTGCTAATTTAACATCACCAAAAACGGTCAAAGAAGTTCGATCATTCTTGGGTCATGCAGAATTTTATAGAAGGTTTATAAAAAATTTCAGCATAATATCTAAACCAATTTCAAATCTTTTAACAAAAAATACACAATTTGAATGGACTCAGAAATGTGAAAATGCTTTTAAAAAAATTATTAATCTTTTAGTTTCATCACCTATTTTACAACCTCCAGATTGGTCTTTACCATTTGAATTAATGTTTGATGCAAATGATTATGCTATAGGAGCTATGTTAGGACAAAGAAAAGAAGAAAAACCTTATGCAATCTATTATGCTAGTAGAACCTTAAATAGTGCCCAAATAAATTATTCAACTACTGAAAAAGAATTACTTTCAGTAGTATTTGCATTAGATAAGTTTCGATCTTATTTAATTGTTTCTACTACTATTGTTTACACTGATCATTCTGCCATAAAATATTTATCAAATAAACAAGATGCTAAGCCAAGATTAATACGGTGGATTTTATTGTTACAAGAATTTGATATTATAATTAAAGATAAAAAAGGAAAAGAAAATATTGTAGCCGATCATTTATCTAGAATAATGACTGAATCATCCCATAATGAAATACCAATAAATGAAAATTTTCCAGATGATCAGTTGTTTTATGCTACTATTATGCCCTTGTTTGCTGACTTTGTAAATTTTCTTGTGACAAATAAAATGCCTTCTCATTGGAATTCACAGGATAAGAATAAATTCTTGATAGAAGTTAAAAAATTTTATTGGGATGATCCTTACTTATTTAAGTATTGTCCTGACCAAATTTTTCGACGATGCATACCCGACGATGAAGTAAGTAATGTTATTTAATTTTGTCATAATGAAGCATGTGGAGTTCATTTTTCATCCAATAAAACAGCTACAAAAATATTACAATGTGGATTTTATTGGCCGTCTTTATTCAAAGATACGTATTTATTTTGCAAATCTTGTGAAAACTGTCAGAAGATGGGATCAATTTCAAAACGAAACATGATGCCTTTAAATCCAATCATAATTATTGAAATATTTGATAGTTGGGGGATAGATTTTATGGGTCCATTTCCATTATCTTTTGGATATACGTACATTTTAGTCGCTGTTAATTATGTTTCAAAATGGATTGAAGCAATTGCATGTAGAACTAATGATCATAAAGTTGTTATAAAATTTTTAAAAGAAAAAATTTTTAGCCGATTTGGAATACCTAGAGTAATAATTAGTGATGTGGGAAGTCATTTTATAAATAAATCATTTTCTTCTTCGTTAAGAAAATATGGCATTACACATAAAGTTTCTACCCCATATCATCCTCAAAGTAATGGTCAAGTTGAACTTGCAAATAGAGAAATAAAACAAATTTTAGAAAAAACAGTTAATCCAAATCGAAAAGATTGGTCTTTAAGATTAACTGATGCATTATGGGCATATAGAACTGCATTTTAAACATCATTAGGGATGTCACCATATAGGTTAATTTTTGGTAAGCATTGTCATTTACCGGTTGAACTTTAACATAAAACTTATTGGGCAATTAAAGCATTTAATATTAATTTAGATGATGCATCTAAATTAAGAAAATTGCAAATAAATGAACTTGAAGAATTAAAAAATGATGCATATGAAAATTCAAAGATTTATAAAGATAAAACTAAAGCCTTTCATGATAAAAATATTATGAGAAAGTCATTTGAAATTGGACAAAAAGTTTT
This sequence comes from Primulina tabacum, assembly GCF_025594145.1. Lineage (NCBI taxonomy): Eukaryota > Viridiplantae > Streptophyta > Magnoliopsida > Lamiales > Gesneriaceae > Primulina > Primulina tabacum. Next base: position 15,938,070 of record NC_134556.1, read on the forward strand.
GATTTATAATTCTCGTTTGCATTTATTTTCAGGTAAACTAAGATCGAGGTGGTAAGGACCATTTATAGTCAAATTTGTTTATCCTCATGGTGCTGTTGATATTGAAAATCCTAAAAATAATGACGTGTTTAAAGTTAATGGGCAAAGACTCAAGCCTTTAATAGAAAATGAAATTCTTAATAATGAGTTTATGTCTTTATATGATCCACAATAGTTGTTTGATATTTTCATTTTGTTTTGCAGATTCTAGTTCATTTTCCGGTTAAGTGGCGGATAACGGTACTCCGTGACTGTTTAAGTCGGTTTCTTTAGTTTTCCCAAAATAATTGAAATATATATAATAATAATAATATGGATGCGTGTATTATGAATCTTCGTAAATATTTTGCTTGTTTACCTGATAATGCGTTGAAAAAAATTTATACAGCTAGATGTGAGCGGCTAAGGTTGATGATGTCATATGGCATACCAAATGATGTCCATTTGATAATTGAAGCAAAATTCCGATTGGTTGGGGAAGCAAGTGAATTAATAATAAGACATATGCCAGGATTTGGTAAAAGCACATATGTCAAAAAGCGAACAGCTAAACGTATAGGTGGATGTCATAAATGTGCAAGGTGGACTTGTAAGGGAAAATGCAAAAATGTTGGAATGACATCAATGAATAGAGAAGATAAAATTTTATTCATTAAGAATGGTCTGAGTAAAGAGCCTTTGGATAATTTTCTAGAGGTTCTTGATACGCATTCTAGTGGGTACGTGCAAAATGAACTTCTTAAACTATGGTGGCAATTTCAACAGGAGGAATATCAATATGGACGGTGGAATCAGCCTTACAAAGATCCTACTGTAGTAACGCATATCTATTTAGATAAGTAAATATATATACACAATTTCGTCTTGGGAATCTGACGTTAAAAGACCATGTTTCCCAATTTATAAGAAAATTGGATGGGAAGCATATCCTCGACTCATAGAAGGCGTTGAAGTCACTACTGAACGTAAAATCAGATGAAGATGTGAGCCACGATCACAACTACGCTGTATATATTTGTTTTAATTTTGCCATTTTTATTTTCTTTTAATAATAATAATTTCCTGTTCAAATATTGACTTTTGGCATGTTACGCTTATAAATTCATATGTTTTGATCTAACAATTACAAAAAACACATTTCTCAACATATCAACGTCCACGGTAAGTAAAATCAAAAATATTTGTGTATTTTGTTAATCTAGTGCAGGAAAAGATTCAATTTATGAAGAAGTAGCAGAAAATCTTGGAATAACACTTGCTAAAAAAAAGATTCATTTGGTATATGGTGGTGGTGAAGTTGGCCTCATGGGAAAAGTTGCAAAAGCTGCGCATGCAGGTGGAAGTGAAGTTTTAGGCATTATTCCGATTACCTTAGCCAATCTTACAGGACCAACAATAGGAGAAGAAATAATAGTGGACAACATGTATGAACGAATTACTCAAATGATTGAGCATTCAGATGCTTTCATTGCTTTGCCAGGAGGTTTCGGTACTTTGGAAGAAATATTTCATACTGTTTGTTGGACACAATTAAATATCCACAATAAGCCAATTGGTTTGTTAAATGTTAACAATTATTATGATAAACTGTTATCGTTTCTTGATGATGTTGTGGAACATTGATTTATTTCATTAGCTTCGCTAAGGATGTTAGTTTCTGCTACAAGTGAAGGTGAACTTATTGATTTACTGCAAGGATTTAGTCATGAACCAGATCCATCCTTATCTCAACTTAATTGGCCAACATCCAAAAGTAACAAAAGAAAATTCATGTGATGCTAAACTTGTAATTCAACGGTATGTTTTAATGTTTTTCTTTAAGGTATGAATAATTTCTTCTTCTTCTACTCTTAGTTTTTTTATATAAAAATTAAAATATATACTTATATATAGTAATAATAATAATAATTTTTAGTTCAATGTCGAGTAAGGTGTCAGTAAAATGCACCTGAGATGCATTAGTTAATAATTATTGAAAAATCACAATACACTAGATTTTAATATTCATTATATTCAAAATACAGACTAAAAGAAAAAGTAGTTTTTCATATGTACCAATTTATATATATATTTTGATCAATTAATATAAAATATATAATAGATGTGTTCATATATATATATAACTGTATGTGTTTTCAAATAAAATAATTTCTAAAATTTTTATGAGAATATAGTTAAAAGATATGGTTTGTATGGTTGTTAACATGTATAATTGAAAGAATTCTTTTGTAAAAGTATAATATATACTCACACATCTTTTGTGAGTGAGTGGTGAGAAATGAGAAAACAATTAATAAACTTTTATTGATTATTAAAAAATGGTTAATTACAAGAATATAACGCCCCTAAAAAAAATATTTATTGAAAAAAGAAAAAAAAAAGTAAATATATAACGGACTGCAAAATACTTTATTCATTGTAATTTTTTTAGATTTGATTGATGTACTATCAATGTGTTCTAAAAATATCAATATTGTGTTAAAAAAAAAACAAACAAACAAACAAAAAGATTTGTTTGTGCTAGATAAGTTTCAAAGGTAGTCGGATCTATCCGTTATATAAATATTTATATATATACATATATATATATATTTATGGTAGAATGTTTGGATAAAAAATTTTATGTTATTGTAAAATTTTGCAGTCACATTATTTAAAAAAAAAAAGAAAAAAATGGAGATTTTATTCTTTATAAATTTTCCTATTTTGTTTTCAATATTTGTTTAATTAATTGTCTGCCTTAATACTTAGCTTTTTTCAATGAGAGTTAATATTCATTCCAACTCCATGAGTGAAAACTAGCTATTTCTTAAACATTTTGACCTGAAAGAATATATGGAGTTGAGGCTTTTAGAATAATATTCTTGATATTATACATGTTATGGTGGGTGGTGTGAATTATCTTTTTGACTATATTATTATAAAAAATTTAGAAATTAAAAAAAATATTATATATATATTGTTACTTTATATATTATGTGAAAATAAGAATAATAATAAAAATACATTTAATTATATATTATTATATTAAACAAAAATATATATATATATATATATATAAATCGGTATATGATTTTTTTTTTAATAAATATGCTTGTATTTGAATATATAAAAGGAATAAAGAATCTAGGTTGTGATTTTCGATAAAGTTTATTACTATGAGACTAGTAATAAGATAGTGTGGGGGTGTGATAAAACTTAAAATTAATAATTTATTATATGTTAAAACCTGTATTTTAAAATTTAAGTTTCATTAAAATTATAAAATTATGTTATTTTAGTATTGTTTGTTTATATTTAATTGTCTTACTAAATATGTTTTATTTTCAGATTTTTTACGTGTTGGTAAAATAATGATAACTCAAGCTAAAAAATTCAAATGGAGGTGACTCAAACATGTTTGGAATCCTTGATAAATTATCTACAACTTTGCAGAAGACATGATTGCCTAAAAAGTTTATTAAGATGATCAAATTGTGCAAATATCAAAAGGAGGACAAATTTACTTTTACTATGACCAGCATATAGTAAAAAAATCATAACTATTTCAATATTTAACCAAATGAGGTGAACCAAGTGGCCAAATTCATCTACAGACAATTCCCCACATGTTAGCCATTTTGAGCAGAGTCAAATTCGGTGATTAAAGTTGTGGAACAAAGCATTGAAAGAAGGGACATGAAATTGAACTTGGAGGAGACAAAGAATACTATTGCAACTACATGGCATTAATAAAAATTTTGACTCTTTCTCTCATTTGGCCTATAAATAGAAAGATGCCTTGTGCTAGCTTGAGAATCATTCTATCTCATTGTAAAATATAGTCTGAGTGTATCAAACTTCTAAGTTCCAATATATTTTCTTTCATGTTCTCAACTATGAGTGATATTTTAGTGTTGATCAAAAGTAAGCTTATGGCAAGCTAAATCTATTATGTCAAGGTGAAGATGATGCATTCTTGGTGAAGTAAGATTGTTTATATTTTGTATATTCTTTCTTTATTTCTTTTCATTTAGCTAACTTAATTTTATTGTAGGTATAAAAATGAATTATTTGTTGTTATCAATTTACATCAAATGCTTGATACCATTAAAGTGCTTATCTTGATTTGTTGTTTAATTTTGATACAATAAATATTTCATCACTTATTATTAATTATATATATATATAGATATATATATATATATATATTTATATAATAATATCATAATATTTCATTTAGACGATAGCGTGGCTCTGCCGGTTGTTCTAAATGAAATATTATGATTTAATACTAACATCTAACAATCTAACATTTATTTTATCGCAACTAACTTTTATTTTTCGCATCTAACTTTTACTTTCTCGCAACTAACTTTTACTTTCCGCAACTAACTTTTACTTTATCGCAACTAACTTTTACTTTACTGCAACTAACTTATTAAATCAATATATTTCATTTAGGCAATAGCGTGGCTCTGCCGGTTGTTCTAAATGAAATATAATGATTTAATTTAACATTTACTTTATGCAATTATTTATTTATATAGTTATAATTATAATCATAGGTACCATAAATAAAATATCGGTTAATTCGGTATTTTCTATAGTGGGAACTATATTATATTATGTGTGTGTTTAATTTTCTTGAAACCATTATTTATGGTGGTTTCTTTTGTTTTACTTTTAGTTAAACAATATTACATAAACCAAGAATAAATCCTCAAGCCTTGACAAAATTTATAATTTGTAAACTTCATTCTTGCATTTGGTAATCTATAAATTAATAAATTTAAACTCAAAATAACCTCTCTGAGAATCGATCTCGTACTTACGAAATATAATACTTGCAGACAACCTACATTTGGGTGAATTATTATTTAAGTAGTAGCAAATTGAAGCCAAGGGCAAAGTAAAGGAGCTAATTCTTTAGCACGCACACCGCGTGTTTGATAAAATGTTTCAATGAATGTTTTTACGGCTTGATGGTTATATGGTATTGTGGTGTTACCTATGGTAATTCTAAACCCACTTGACTGAAGTTGATCAACATAATGACATGTACTGTGACTGATTTTGACTAAGACGTACATGTGTACCATTGACTGATGACCTATCAATGCCATACCAATGAAAAGAAATAAATTATTCTATAGATGCCATCTTATAATTGTTTTATATACACATTTTATTGACTGATGGCATATTACGGTTAAGAAATGTTATAGATTCCTTCTTTACAATATGGTATATGTACTTGTTATTTAATGGTCTACTTGCTAAGTTTTATAACTCATTTCAGTTATGTTCATGAGATGCAGATACAGGTAACCAAGATTGATACGGCGGGTTGTCGAGACGGAAGAAAGAAATGTGCCAAGCTTGGAGGAAGGGTGAAATGATTATTTTGTCAATGGATGGTTGAAGAAAGTATTTTGTTTTGTAATGGTTAGAGTTGGCTAACATATTTTGTTGTAACCCATTTGATATTTTGGGATTTTAAACTTGACTTAATTACTTTGGTAATCAAATGGAATACTTTTGATTTTGTATATCTTTATGTATTAGTTGTGGGAAATTTTTATGGCGTATTGGTTTTATTGCTTGAGACAGGATATGAGTTCCTTTTTACGAGGAAACTTTGCCAAATTTTTAAAGTACATACTTACCTCCAAGTCTATTTTTAAAGCTTCCGCATTATAGAGTTTATTATTATTTTAAAACGGGTTAGGGTGTCACACGATGTAATTCAACTGCATGCAAATCTACGAAATATGAAAAAATGAGTAATTAAATGATTTTAATTGCTAAATTGATTATGCGACATGCTTATATGATGTTTTAGTAGTTTTTCTACATACATGCATTAAAATGTATTTTAGAGATTATTCAAGTTGCGATCCAGGAACGGAGACCTATGGGCTGATAAATGTAAAAAGTTTTTACTATATAAATGTTTTTAATTATTTAAAAAATGAGTGATGTTTTCTAATATTTTTGAATATAAGAGGGTTTGAGGTGATTTTATACGTCGCGACGTAAATTTTATCGGTGTTGGTTTTCAACAAAAATATGAACGTTTGGCTACCCGACTAATAAATTCACAAACTTATTTAAATAAAATTCTTTTTAATGTTTTAATTAAGCACTAATGAGCTTAATTTACCATCATAGTGGACTTAAGCTTTATTAGAAACTTAATTAACTAATCAATGTACAAAACCCCACCCCAAACCCTCACATCACTCTCCCACATTCAGAATTCTTCTCCAAAAACTCTCCACCAAATACACGATACACACACACAAAATAATTTGAAGAAAAGTTTGAAAATTTCAAGGGGCGTTTCAAGCCTAGGTTGTCGTCGCCGTTCTTCGCAATCGTCAACGAGAATTCGTGCGTTAAATATGCAAAGGCACGCATATTTCTTTCCTTCAAACATATATCACACCATAATGTGAATTTAAGCATGTTTTGTATGAAAAACAAGTGACACGTTATTAATTTTTGTTTGTAAGTTGAACATGGATTTTTAAAGCTTAGGTTTTGTTTCAAATTCATGTTTAATATGATCTAAAAGGGCTGCCATGATTAGGACTTGATCAAGAACTGATTTACAGGAGTTTAAAGGTTCTAAGAACTCACACACATGATTCAAAACAGAACCGAAACAAGATGGAGCAACCTTCTGTCATAGGAGATCATAGGGGCTCGGTTTTTTGGACTTGGGAGCTTGGCTTGGTCATGAATTGGGGCCAGGGCCTGAGTGAGTCAAGGGAAGAGTCCTAGCCACGCTAGAACTTGGGTCGAGGGGGATGGGAGGAGTCCTAGCAAGCTAGGACTCCCACCCGAGAGCCCAAGGGAGAACGCGCTGGGCTGCGCGGGCTGTGCATGGTAGGTGGCTCGGCTTGGGGGCTTAGGGCTGGGCTAGGGTGAGTCCTTAGCATCCTAGGATTGTGCTCGAGGGGCTGGTTCAGGGATGTTTAGGTTGGCTACGTCCTAGGCGAAGTAAACAAGAGTCCTTGCCAAAGTGGGGGTTCTGGGCCAGCTGGTGTGCGTGGTTGGGAGGCTTCGGTTTTCAACTTTGGGCTGGTTCCTAAGCATGCTAAGGGTCCAATAGGGTCTAGACTAGGGTCGACTCGAGGTTGGCTCATGATGGTTCGAGCATGGCTCGACAAAAAAGGGAGAAAGCTCGAGGATGACTTGTTCGAAGGCACTAAGTTTTCTAGTTGGAAATTAAATCAAAACACGGCTCACGGGGGTCGAGTCGTGGTTCAAGAGGGCTAAAATAATATAAAAATCAATGTTTTGAGTTTAGGAAATTTATATTAAAGTTTGAAATTTTTCGGGATTAAAACGCCTTCAAAATGACTAATTACGAATTAAATAAAAAGTCTAATATTTAAGCTAAATAAAATTATGAGAATTTTAATTTAGGCTTAAATAATTATTTGAGACACATTAGAGTCAATGAAATTATGAAAAAGTTAAAAACGTGAAATATTACGTATAGGGGTAAAACGGTAATTTTATGCCCAAAAATTAGGAAACGTCATGGCAGTGTCCTGAATGCTGTTTTATATGCTAAAATGATTATTTTAAATATTTATGAAATCTTATATGTTAAATTATGTTTTTTAAATGTTCATGGATTTTATGGTAAATTTGGGCATTTAAAAGACATGTTGCATGCTTGGTTTAAAAGAAAAACGATATTTTTTTTTACTAAGTGATGAAAACATGAAATATTGAAGGATGTGAAGAGATTGTGACTAATACGATGATATGTTGGAGATATCGTGAAGGTTATGGTCCCAGTGGGAGCCCGACGATCGTTTCTCCTTGGATACAGATACAAATACATTAATATGTTAATACGTTGGCCAATGCCCAGTTGACCGGTGAGAGTGGTGCTGGTGTCCCCGTCGCCCAGTACTGTTGTTTTTATAGATGGATCCATTACCCAATACGAATACAAATACAAGTCATAATCACGATCTGAATCCAACAAACACGAATATGAATAGGTCAATATGAATATAAATATGTTGTTATGAAAGTGTTTTTGTTTAAAGTTTATGTATTATTATGAAAATGTTATTTTAAGTACAAGTATTTTTCACTGTTGTATATGATCTGTATATATAGTATTTGTTATCAAGAATGAGATGTGTTGTGTCTTTAGACGCACTAGGTGTGATTGATGCAGGTGATAATGATAATTATGATATTGAAGGTCTTGATGCTTGACTTTGCTGGACTTTCGGTGCACATGACCTGAGGACCAGCGCTTCTATATTTTCTGCACTTAAGATATATGTTTAAGACTTTTGTTAAAGATTTTACGACTACTTATTTATGCTTTTTGAGAGATTTTTGAGAGGTGGTTAGTTGGTAGCGACTTTGCTATTTTAGGAATTTCAAACGTTTGACGATTTCATGTTTTGACTACTTCCTTTGAGTTTCAATTACTAGTTGGTTGGTTTATTTTAAAAATGTTGCAAAAAAAATATTTTATAAATATGTAATAGGTTCGGCCGATTCCTTAGAGGATTTTTTTAAAAAAATAAAAATTTCTGGTACTTTTTAAGAAAAACGAATAGCAGATGTTTCAGTTGCTATCAGAGCAAAGGTCCTGTAAAGGGTTGTGCCACCATCAGCTCCAGAAAGATCAGTCGTCAAACCTCAAATTTTTAAGCTTTACATGCTTTATATGAATTAATATGATGTTACCTGCATGATGACATGAATAATATGTTTACGTTACATGTTTACTTAGCTTTTTGAGTATATATGATTTGCATGCTTAAATTGCTAAGTGAATTAGGATATGTCACATGATTAAAAAACTTAAATTTAAATGCATGTTGGTTAAGTTAGAATTTGGAAAACGTTCAGATAAAATACCTCCTAGACGTGCCCCTGCTATTGAGAATCAGGCTGAGAACAGTGTGAACAGATAAGACAATGTTAATGAACCCCCGCCTCCTAATAGGGATGCTGCTAGTCGTGCCTTAGAGGGGATGGATCGTTTCTTCGAGCAGCTGTTACAGCAGCAATTACAGCAGTTATAGCAGGCACCTAGGCCACAACGTGACATATATGATTAGTTCCGGAGGCTAGGGCCGAAGGAATTTTCTGGCACCACCGATCCCTTTGCTGCTGAGAGTTGGATTCGTTCACTCGAAGTACACTTTCGTTATCTGGATATGGGGGATGCAGACCGTGTGACGTGTACCAGTTATCTGTTTAGGGATGATGCTTCTTTATGGTGGGAAGGATCCGAGCATGGTGTTAATCTTGTTACACTTACTTGGGTTCGATTCAAGGAGATATTCTACGAGAAATATTTTTCTGCTGATGTTAGAGGGCGATTGAAGAGGGTATTTTTGACTCTTCGTCAGGGAGACGCTTCTGTTGCTGAGTTTGTGAAGAAATTTGATAGACTTTGTACCCTTTATTGCGAGAGATGCTGCGGAGAAGCTTCGACACTTCATAGATGGTCTACGACCTACCATTTGAAATAATGTTATGATGATGCGTCCTTTTGACTATACTACTACTACTACCTATGCCTTCCAGTCTAAGCAATCTTTGAAGGATATTGATTTTGAGTTACAGCGCAAGAGACAGCAGCATCAGTCACACTACTGTTTATATGCATGTGTGTCATTATTGTTTTTACTGTTTATTCTTCTTACAGCTGTGACCCATAGTTTTGTCATGATAACATATTATCCCTATAAAATTTATCATCTTTCTCTCTATTTTCGCAGAAAAAAAAAGAAAGTAAAATCATGGCTGGATTCTCTGCACAAACATTGAAAAATATTTGTGTATTTTGTGGGTCGAGTTCTAGAAAAAATGAAGTGTTTGTAGAAGCAGCGAATAATCTTGGAAAGATATTCGCTGAGAGAAAAATTCACTTGGTATATGGGGGAGGTAATATTGGGTTAATGGGATTTGTTTCAACATATGCTCATCTTGGAGGTAGTAAGGTTTTGGGTATTATTTCTACAGCATTAGCTGAAGGAAACATTACAGGTGTTACGATTGGGGAGGAATTAAAAGTTTCTTCTATGTATGAAAGAATCACCAAAATGATTGAAAATTCTGATACTTTTATCGCACTACCAGGTGGTTTTGGTACATTAGAAGAAATTTTTCACACTGTTTCTTCGGCACAACTTAATATCCATAATAAACCTGTGGGCTTGTTGATTATCAATAATTATTATGACAGTTTGTTGACATTTCTTGATAAAGCTGTGGAACTGAATTTCATTTCTGAAAATTCACGATGGATGCTCATCTCTGCTTCGACTGCCGACCAATTAATTGATGATTTGGAATCTTTTGTTTATAAGCCTGATCCGATGATAACAAAGATCAATTGGTCGCAATCAAGCAATAATAAAAGAAAGTTGGATCATTGATTCAAAATTCGTGGATTGGTTTGCGTTTGTTTCAGTTTGTTATCTTCAATAAAATTTCAGTTGATCTCTTTCATTATGTACTCTTTATTAATAGTTATTTTAACATTAGGGACAATGTCATATTCTAATTGGGGGGAGAACAAACATAAAAAAAAAAATTTTAAAAAAAGTTAAAAAATATATATTTTTATTTAGAAAAATATTATTTTAAAATAAAACCATATTTATTATTTGTATCTTAGTAATTTTTGCAAAAATATCATTCATTACATGTTTGAAAAGTTTAAATTGGAAAATGTGTTAATCTATCTAACGATGTTTAAATTTTTATTTGAAAAAAAAATCAATTTTAATATTCTGGTCACTATAAAAATATGATTTATGAAACTATTTGAGTGATTAACCATTGTGATAAAATCAGTTATTAAAGTATATTGCCCAAGATATACCTGATAAGAGTGCCTAAAATTTTTTAACTCACACATATTTTGTGAGTGAGTGGAGAGGATGGAGAAAACAGCTTGTAAGCCTTTATTGATCTTGAATTTTTATTTTGAAAAAAAATATGATATTTCGTGAAAAGAAAGAGAAAACAAAAAAGAAAGATGTTGAAGATCAATGTAATTTTAAAGTTATATGATATGACCCATTTATCTCTCATAAAAAAAAGAAAAAAAAAATAGAAAGAGAGAATTATATTGTACAAATTAAATAAACATGTGGTTAAGAAGCATAAAATTAGTCTGATTCCATGATGTTATAAAAAGAGATCAGGAAAAAATATATATAATAAGAATAACTAGATTTTGAATCAATGAATTTCCTATCTTTTGATTAATTTGGCTCGTTTGTTTGTCTGCATTCTGTAAAACATTTTCCTGAGCATTTATCTGTATTCCAACTCCATGAGAGAAATCGTTTCCATGAATTGAAACATTTATTAACATGTGAGGTTATGGAGTTGAGACTCTTGCTTGGAATTTCTGAAGACCATGTATATTTAATTACCTGAAAATAAGCTATGAATTGATATGTAATGCCCGAATTTTGAAAAAAATAAAATTGTTGCAGTAGTTGTGATGGTTTATGGATTTACGTTATGGTATGAATGGTAATGAATGTTATAGAATGAAATAGATAATGGATGGGTAGAATCAAATGTTTAATTTGAGCTAAATAGGTAATGGAAGTACAGAAACGGTATGAAAAATTTGGCAGTAGTTGTGGTTTTTAACATAATGTTTTTTATATTGATCCAATTGATGTGAGGTCACTTTCATTAGAAAGATAAGACATAAGGCTATAACTTTCATGTTTTGAGTTTTGGTCAAATCATTAGGGAAGACGAGACAAAAGTGGCCCGAAGTGTGTCGTGTGTATCGTCGTTCCTGTACTGACACATGTTGAAAGATTGAGCATAAATTTTTACTCAGACCTCCAAATGACATGAGGCTAATTGGAGATGCAAGCCAAGACATAGGGCTACAACTTTCATGCTGACCACTTTTGCAAATTCGGACGTTAAAAATGCGTTTTTGGAAGAATTCCGCGCGCCATCGCACAGGATCCGGCGCCCTAGCATGCCCGGTGCTGAAACTTTTGGTGTTGGGCAGTATGGGGTGCGCGGCTGCGCCAAATCACGCGCCACCGCGCCCAACAACATACTCAAAAACGTGTTTTGAGGTTAGGATTGTATATATTAGATTGGGGAATGATTTTTGTATCATTTCTTCTCATCCTCATTTCTCTCCATTGGTTTAGAAGCTAGGGTTCTTCCATTTTTCTTCTTTCCCTCCTATCATCTCTTTATTTATTCCTTCAATCCAAATTGGTATCTTCATCTACGCTAATAGAAAGATCAAGGTAAGTTATTACTTTGTCTTGTTCTTGGATTCCTTGAGTTGTAAGTTTGTATTGGTAAGTTTTCAACTTACGGGGGATTGAAAGCTTAACAAAATGATATTAATGGATGCTATTATGGCTTGATCTTGTAGAATCATCACCAAGTGCCAAGACTAGTGTATCTCTATTTGGTTGTAAGTAGATTCTTCCTTGGAATGCATCTCATGAGCTATGTTTATGATAAATGAAGATTCATTTGATTTTAGCTCCTTTAAATTATTGATTATGTATATTGTATGTATTGATATTTTGAAAAGAAATGGAACTGAAGCCAAGGGCAAAGTAAAGGAGCTAACTCTTTAGCACGCACGCCGCGTGTTTGATAAAATGTTTCAATGAATGTTTTTATGGAATATTACGGTTAAGAAATGATAAGGATTCATTCTTTACACAATTTTTGGGATTTGAGTTTTCTTGAATATCTAATTTGCGGATCTCGATTTGAAGTAGTATTGAATTAATTATGAATTTTGAACAGAAACTACTCTTTTTTGATAGATGATCAAAGTTCTTGAGTTATAGTAGAATTCAGATGTTCAAGACTTCTCAAATACACATTTCGATCTCTTTTTGGTAATATTTGAAAGGTATGTTACGGTCGGTAACATACGAGGTAAAAGTATCATTTTTATTTTAAATTGAAAATTTGATGGCTTGATGAATTACTTGTGATTTGTTGATGATTGATCTTTTGAGATGAGCTTATAATGATATTGACTTGATGGGATTGAAATGCATCATTGCATTGCATATTGAGCCACTTTTGTATTCAGATTTGATATGGCGGAGGTCGCCTTGACTTATTGATTTGTTGGACGTATGGGGCTATAGTTGAGTTGGCATAGTGTATACGGAGGTCGCTGCTATGGCTTGAATACTCTCTATAGGCACACCATAGTCCTGGGATTGTAGAACACTGCACCCCACCCCGAGCGGATGAGTCGGTGGATGTTGCTGGGGGATTCTCTTTCCTTGGGTACCCTATGACCAGATGATTCACTTGATCTTGAGATTTATTGACTACCCACAGCTTCTGATCATACATTGCCTTATATTGCATCTTTATGAATTTATATGAACTATTTGAAAATTTAATTCTCATATGTTATTGATTGTATCATACTGGGTTTATACTCACCGGTACGTCGGCTACCTCTTGTTTTCATGTGCTTGACGGTAGGTGAGGCGAGGCTTGGGATGCAAGAGTCCAGCTCCAGGCGAGGAGGTACGAGTTAGAGTGGGATTCTCGGGTCTTAGGAGCTATTTGATAATGTTTGGATTAATTTGGCCACTATTTTATTTTCGCATGTTGAAACTTATATTCAAAATTTGAGATCTTTAAATTATTTTGAAGATGTTTATGTCAGTTTGTGAACAACAAATTATATATTTTACTAAATCGTTTGGTCTGTTACAATTTTAATTATTAGTTTAGATGTCGGACCTGGGGCCCCACATGATCAGCTTAGATTATTTCATAAATTATAATTTTGATGATCTTGATATAACTTTGACAGTTTTAAAATTTAATTTAAACACTTGGATAGTTCTGATCACATTTCTATTTAAATTAATCAGTATGTTTTGTATTGCTATTAACGCTTAAATTGCTAGAGACTAGCAATAAGCTGGTTGGGGTGTGATAAACATAAAAATTATACATTAATTAAATGTTTTATAATATAAATTTATAGTTTTAGTTTTATTAAATGTTTAAATATTATATGTTTTATAATAAAGTGTATAAAAAATAAGTTGTTGTGTAATTATAAGTAATTACAGGTGCGATAAAACAAGAATAACCTTTGCATTGTAAATGAGATTAAGATGATTTTTGGACCTGTAGAAAGTTGTTGATAATATCTACAATTTTGGTGACAAGCATGAGGTAAAAATCTTTTCACAATTGGGATCAAATTCAGCAACAAATAAAGTTACCAAAAGAGTGACAATTTTACCATACTCTAGCATTTTGACCATATATTTCAAATTACTTGTTCAAATGGTTAAAAAAAATATTACAATTCAAACAACTCAATTATCTACATGTTTTGTCATCGAAAAGTGGTCAACAAGCGAGGTCCTTTTTCTTTCTGATAATTAATTGAAATCTCTTCTTTGACCAGTGGCAATTGATTTATTTCATTTTTCCGGGTATTCTGGTCGAGAAATTTTTATTTGGAAAACAAAATTCGGATGAGAATATTTTTAAAAGTGATGTGTATGATAACATAATTTTTTGGAACAACAATAAAGACTTTTGTGTAAAAAATAATATTTTATTTGTAATTGTATCCCCAAATTTTCCTATAAATAGGAGTGCATTGTAATGTATTGGAATATCCCTCATTTTATGAACAAACCTTTGAGTTCATAATATTTCTCTCTTTATTTCTTCAATTAAATATAATTAGCATATTAATTTCATATTCAAAGTTTTACACTTTGAATAATGAGTAGCTAACTTCCCAAAGTTGAGATGAAAATGTGAACTCTTGGCATGATAATAAGGTTATTAAAAGGTAAGAGTCTATGTTTTATATTATTTAATCATTATTTATTGTTTATGTTATATTATTTATTTAACCATTATTAAACCCTACTTATAAGTGATAGTTTTGATTTATTGTTGTTATATGTTACACTGAATTCTTAGAACCATTTAAATGTTAGTTTGGTATTACCAACCATTTAAATTAAATGCCTTGATTTATTTTATATGAATATATCATAATATTAATTTCTTGGTAATATTTAAATGTTTGTTTGGTTTTACCAACCATTCAAAATGGATGCCTTGATTTATTATATATGAATATATCATAATATTAATTTCTTGGTACAATTTAAATGTTTTTTTTGTTTTTATCAACCATTTAAAGTGGAAACCTTGATTTAGTGTTTACAAATATATATATAGCACAATAAATACTTAACAACATTTATAAGTTTTAGTATATATTATATACTTATAAGATAATAATTTATAACATAACATAAATATAATTATTTAATATATTTGGACCATTTTATGAAATGGATTTCAATAATATTCATTAATGTTAACTTTATTAAAATACTAAGAGTGGATCATTTAATCTCAATTACTTAAATTAAAATTTGAACAATTAAAAATTACCAATTAAAAATTCAAACAATTAAAAGAAAAAAACAAAAACAAAACAAAAAGACAATGTAGTGGACTTGAAATTTACCTTAGCTTCCCTCTGGATACGATATCGGAGTCACCGAATTAGACTACTTATGGACAACCTGCTCTTGGGAGTGCAACAATCAAAGTCGCATCAGGACTTAACAATGCCAAAACTGAAACTCTTAGTTTGCAATATGTTTCTGTAATGCCCTAGATTGTATGTGGATAAAATGAAAAGATGAAGTGTTGCTTGAAGAAAGGGACCGCACCCGCGCCTAGAGAAGCACCGCACCCGCGGTGCATGGACAAAAGTTAGTCATTTTTACAGTAGAGTCACCGCACCCGCGGTTGATGGACAGAGAGTTGGAAAGTATTTACAGAAATGACACCGCACCCGTGGTTCAAACGTGACCGCACCCGCGGTCTTATATGTAGCGCACCCGCGGTCGTTTAATTTCAGAAAATGAAAGGCATGCCGTGGGCACAGCGCACCCGCGGTGAAGAGTGACCGCAACCGCGGTGCTGCATGCGAGAAATCCACCTTTGTTCCTTGTTGTGACACATGGCATGTATATATATAGATATTGAACTGATTAGTCTTTCTCATTTCAGAATTCAGAACCGAGAGCATCTCCAACAATTCCTCAAGTTCTCCCAAAGTTATAATTGTGATTGTGTGAGATTTATACATTAAAACTTGAATCTAAATATAGATTTGGGTTCCTTTCTTTGGAAGCTACAAGAAGATGTAAGTTTCATTCAATTCCTAGCACCTTTTGATATATATGTGTTAGGAGAAGGATGAATTGAGTTTCATAATATGTTTTTGAGATTATTGATATCGTAGAAACGCAACCGGATCGAAGAACGGACGTTGTATGCTATAGTTATTATTTTCCGACATGTTTAGAGTTAACTTATGCAGACTTTGAGTACTATCATATGCTTATGATGATGATTATGAGTTGAGAAGTATGAATTGGTGATATATGTTGAGAGTTGGATTGACCGGTATCGAGAAATTACGTCGTTATGCCGTTAAATTGTACCGAGATCAAGTATTGAATTGGATATGTGTTGATTGAGATTAGAGATTGATAGAATATGTATCAACATTTCCATTTCAGATTTGATATTGACAGATTCGTCTTCGAGACTTCGACTACGACAGATTGTACGACGAAAGGTATAAATCATGTTTTGTTTGGGGAAGACACAACTCAAATGAGATTCAATTTGAGTTTCCCAACCAAATCACATACTAGAATTGTTGTTTATCTTTTGATATGAATTTGATTTGTTTATAGATCTATATTCAAATCTCTTGATAGGATGCTGTCTTGTTTATAGATTTATATTCAAGCCTTTGAGATAGGATAGTCATTGGCAGACTTGCCAAACTAGATGTTCGGTGGTATCGACGCTTCGGACCAGATTCAATCCGATTGTAGACACTCGATACAGATATGACCGAATTCTAGGAATAAGACGTACAGTCACCCCGATTGGGAGGGTAGGTGACAACCATTGACGTCTTATTCACACCGGGATCCCTAGAGTAGAGTCGATTCGAGTCAAGACATGATTTGATTTGAGTTGCATGTTTAGATAGATCGGTTTCATAGACTATGGAGCCATTGTTATTGCTTTCATGCATGATTTATGATTTCGTATCAGCATGTATACATGTTTTATACTGGGATTTGTTCTCACCGGAGTTTCCGGCTGTTGTTATGTCTGTATGTGTGCATAACAACAGGTGGGGCAGGATCTGGGTCACGTCAGAGATGAGATCAAGATAGCGTGGTGACTACGGGCGCAGAAGATCAATAGTGATGTTGTACTAGATTTGTACTACTTGTAGTTTATGGTTTGTAGTAAACACTAATGATGTGTTGGTAGTAAAACATGACATGTATATTATATGTGTTGTAATTAAATAAAGAAAGATATTATGCTTAGTATTTACATTTGAATTAATGTTAAAAAGCGAAAATTTGACCCTACATTTTGAATAAAAATCCAATTAATCCCAAAAAGAATTGAGTTAGAGCCCGGGTCCCCACAACAGGTGGTATCAGAGCAGTAGGTTCTGTAGACTGAGATAGAATAGAATGAGCGGGGTAGATCGAGTCTTCTTCCTTGCTTTTGATGTGCTAGCATGATTTAATGCTTTCCCTATTATATATTGTATTGTATATGAGTTGATTTACAACATATACTTGTAAAGACTGAATCAGAACCGATTCTGGATCAGAGGTATATGATCAGAGGAGGGCTGAGACAGATTGTATAGATTGTATCCTAATCTGTTTGATAATCAGATATGCCGCCTAGAAGGATACCACAACCAGCTGCAGGTCAAGTGCTAGAACAAGGTAGTATGTCAGGTACTCAGATCGATGTTACTGCGACACCGATGGAGACTTTGTTGAAGAGATTTCAATCATTCCATCCACCTACCTTGAAGGGCACAAAAAATGCAGTGGATTGTGAAAGCTAGTTGGATGATATAGAGATGTTATTTGAATCACTTGCCTATACAGATGAACGTAGAGTGAAGCTGGGGTTGGGCATCAATTGCAAGAAGTGGCCAAGAGTTGGTGGCTAACGGCGAAACGAGCCTTAGAACATCGAGGTATTGATATTACTTGGAAAGTCTTTAAAGATAAATTTTATCAACGTTTCTTTCCAGTGTCGTATCGAAACGACAAAGGGGCCGAATTTGCCAACTTGAGACAGGGGCAATGGAACATAGAGGAGTATGTTGCCAAATTCTCGTCCTTGCTTCGATTTGCACCTCACGTAGCAGGGAATGATGAGGCAGTTGCCGATCAATTCATAAATGGTTTGAATCCGGATATCTTCACTTTAGTGAACACGGAACGACCCAACACTTTTTCTGAGGCGCTGAATCGAGCGAAGGGAGCAGAGGCTGGCTTGATTAGGCAACGAGGAGCTTCCTATAGTGTTCAGGGTCAGAGATCCGCCACCGTTCGCCACACAGTTTCCACCACCTCCTCCTCGATTTGATATTGGAATCAGTAGTAGTGGAAAGAAAGATTCTTTGAAAGCTAAGGGTAAGCAGTTCAAGAGAGCAGGGAGCAGTTCATCGAGCTCCAGTGGGTCAAGACAGAGAGGTCCTGGCCAGAGTACAGATGTCACAAGTGTATATTGTACTACTTGTGGAGGCCGACATGCCACAGAGCAGTGTCAGGGAGTGATGGGCAGACGTAACATATGTAAGCAACAGGGACATTTTGCCAGAGTCTGTCCCCAGAGAGGTGCACAAAGATTTCAGAGTGCAGGGTCATCAGCATCAGTGACTCAGCCTGAGAGGCAAGCTTCGTCTGTCCATTCCTTCCAGCCCACGCCTACACAGTCCCAGCCTAGAGCTAGAGGTGGCCAGACAGTGAGCCAACCTCCCAGACAACAAGCTCAGGTGTTTGCATTGACGAAAGAGCAAGCCCAAGATGCACCAGACGATGTGATTGCAGGTAACTGTTTTCTTTGTGGTTATCCTGCATATGTATTGATAGATACAGGTGCATCACATACATTCATATCAGAACATTTTGCATTGACACATGCATTGCCTGTAGAGTCATTGTCTACTGTAGTGTCTATTTCTTCTCCGTTGGGAATCGGTTTGATATCTGTGACTTCAGTTAGACATTGCTTACTACAGTTTGAAGGGCATGAGATTGATTTAGAATGTGTTATACTTAATTTATCTGATTTTGATTGTATTGTCGGGATTGACATGTTAACTAAGTACAGAGCCACCGTAGACTGTTTTCACAAGATTGTCAGATTCAGACCTGAAATGACAGAGGAGTGGAAATTCTATGGTAAGGGTTCCAGATCTCGGATTCCCTTAGTATCTGCTCTGTCTATGAGTAGATTGTTGGAGCAAGGAGCAGAAGGGTTCCTTAATTATTCAGTAGATTTACTGAAATCGAGCCCGACATTGGCAGATTTGCCAGTAGTACGGGAGTTTGCAGATGTATTTCCTGACGAGATTCCAGGGTTACCTCCAGCCCGAGAGGTAGATTTTAGCATTGATCTTATTCCAGGTACCGTTCCTATTTCGAGAGCTCCATATAGGATGGCGCCGATAGAATTGAAAGAATTGAAAGCACAATTAGAAGATCTTCTAGCCAAGGGATATATCAGACCTAGTGTATCTCCTTGGGGTGCTCCAGTGCTATTTGTGCGAAAGAAAGACGGTTCTATGAGATTGTGTATAGATTACAGGCAACTGAACAAGGCAACGATAAAGAACAAATATCCTTTGCCTCGTATCGACGACTTATTTGATCAGTTGCAGGGATCTTCTATCTTTTCCAAGATCGATCTGAGATCTGGATATCACCAGCTGCGAGTACAAGATATTGATATACCAAAGACAGCATTCCGAACCAGGTATGGACATTACGAATTTATTGTCATGCCTTTTGGTTTAACGAATGCTCCAGCTGTGTTCATGGGGTTGATGAACCGTGTCTTTCAGAGGTATTTAGATGAATTTGTGATTGTTTTTATTGATGATATTTTGGTGTACTCTAAGAATCTGAATGAACATGCCAGTCATTTGAGAATTGTGTTGCAAACATTATGAAATGGAAGATTATATGCGAAACTGTCAAAGTGTGAGTTTTGGCTGAGACAGGTTGTCTTCTTGGGTCATATCATATCTGGAGATGGTATTTCTGTGGATCCGAGTAAAGTGGAAGTTGTGATTAGTTGGCCGAGACCGACTTCGGTGCCTGAGATACGCAGTTTCATGGGTCTAGCAGGGTACTATAGACGATTCATCAAAGATTTCTCCAGTATTGCGAAGCACATTACCCTGTTGACACAGAAAAATGCGCCGTTTGTGTGGTCTGCGGATTGTGAGTCTAGCTTCCTAGAGTTGAAGAAGAGGCTGACCAGTGCACCTGTCTTGATGATTCCTTCGGGTACTGGTGATTTCGTTGTATATTATGATGCATCTCACAGAGGGCTGGGATGTGTTCTTATGCAGCGTGGTCATGTGATCGCATATGCCTCTAGACAGCTGAAGCCACACGAGATTCGATACCCCATTCATGATCTTGAATTGGCGGCTATCGTATTTGTCTTGAAAATCTGGCGTCATTATCTTTATGGTGAGAAATTTGAGATTTACTCTGACCATAAAAGCCTGAAGTATCTGTTTTCTCAGTCGGAGTTGAACATGAGGCAGCGTAGATGGCTTGATCTACTGAAAGATTTTGATTGCGAGATCAAGTACTCTCCAGGGAAGTCAAATGCAGCAGCAGATGCCTTGAGTCGAAAGGTTTGTGCCCTATCCTTATCGACGATAGGTGTTTCGAATTTAGTTGAAGATTGTTGTTGGTCTGGTTTAGCATTTGACACAGATAGTAGACCATTAAGACTTGCCACCATTCAAGTTGAGCCAGATTTGATTATGAAAATCAAAGAAGCTCAAAGACCAGATCAGAATATACAGCAGTCAATTCAGATGGTCAGATCAGGACATCAGTCTGAATATCAGGTACGTGATTTTGTCCTGTATGTGAATAACCGTATTGTAGTACCAGATGTTTCGGAGTTGAAACAACAGATATTGTCAGCAGCGCACTGTAGTCGGTTCAGCATTCACCCTGGTGGCAGAAAGATGTACAACGACTTGAAGACACAGTTCTGGTGGAAACAGATGAAATCAGATATTGCCGAATATGTGTCTAAATGCTTGAATTGCCAACAGGTGAAAGCCGAGAGAAAGAAGCCGGAGGTTTACTTCAGAGCCTATCTATTCTAGAATGGAAATGGGATCACATTTCCATGGATTTCGTGACGAAGTTACCTCGATCATCCCGGGGTTGTGATGCGATTTGGGTTGTGATAGACAGATTAACCAAATCAGCGTGTTTTATTCCGTACAGGATGACGTACAGACATGATCAGATGGCTGAGATATATGTCAGAGAGGCAGTCAGATTACATGGTGTGCCGAAGTCTATCGTATCAGATCGTGATCCACGATTCATTTCACACTTTTGGCACAGTTTGCAGCAGGCCTTAGGTACGACATTACACCTGAGTACTGCTTATCATCCTCAGACCGACGGATAGTCAGAGCGGACTATCCAGACTTTAGAGGACATGTTGAGAGCTGCAGTGCTAGACTTTGGCATTAGTTGGCAAGATTCACTACCGTTGTGTGAATTCTCGTACAACAACAGCTATCAAACGAGCATAGGGATGGCACCGTTTGAGGCGTTATATGGCAAGAAGTGCAGATCTCCTCTATATTGGGATGATATATCTGAAGTACCAGAACTTGGGCCTGATATGATTCGGGAAATGACTGAGAAGGTGAAGATCATTCAGAAGCGAATGAAGACAGCACAGGATAGGCAATGCCAAATATGCCAATATCAGACGTAGCCTGCTAGTATTTGAACAAGGAGACAGAGTGTTTTTGAAGATTTCTCCTTTCAGAGGCTTTGTCAGATTTGGCAAATGCGGGAAGTTGTCTCCTAGATACATCGGTCCATACGAGATTCTTGAAAAGATTGGCGGTCGAGCATATCGACTGGCTCTTCCTCCTTCCCTATCCGGGATACATGACGTTTTTCATGTATCGATGCAGCGTAGATACA
Organism: Primulina tabacum; assembly: GCF_025594145.1. Classification (NCBI taxonomy): domain Eukaryota; kingdom Viridiplantae; phylum Streptophyta; class Magnoliopsida; order Lamiales; family Gesneriaceae; genus Primulina; species Primulina tabacum. Next base: position 15,960,230 of record NC_134556.1, read on the forward strand.
TGTCAGATTGTTCTCATGTCATTCGACCTGACGAAGCTGAGCTGGATCAGACATTGAGTTATGTGGAACAACCGATACAGATTCTTGATCGGAAAGAGAAACAGCTCAGAACGAAGACTATTCCACTAGTGAAAGTCCAGTGGAGTCGTCATGGCACCGAGGAAGCGACTTGGGAGACAGAAGCAGATATGAAATAGAAATATCCCGAGTTATTCTCGTGATGTGAGTATTTATTCAGCTTTTGATTTTACTGCTGTTTGTACATACTTTGATTAATTGATTTCACGTTCGAGGACGAACTAATATCTAAGAGGGGGAGAAATATAATGCCCTAGATTGTATGTGGATAAAATGAAAAGATGAAGTGTTGCTTGAAGAAAGGGACCGCACCCGCGCCTAGAGAAGCACCGCACTCGCGGTGCATGGACAAAAGTTAGACATTTTTACAGTAGGGTCACCGCACCCGCGGTCCAAGAAAGAGTGCACCCGCGGTTGATGAACGGAGAGTTGGAAAGTATTTACAGAAATGACACCGCACCCGCGGTTCAAAAGTGACCGCTGTGTGAATTCTCGTACAACAACAGCTATCAAACGAGCATAGGGATGGCACCGTTTGAGGCATTATATGGCAAGAAGTGCAGATCTCCTCTACATTGGGATGATATATCAGACATTGAGTTATGTGGAACAACCGATACAGATTCTTGATCGGAAAGAGAAACAGCTCAGAACGAAGACTATTCTACTAGTGAAAGTCCAGTGGAGTCGTCATGGCACCGAGGAAGCGACTTGGGAGACAGAAGCAGATATGAAACAGAAATATCCCGAGTTATTCTCGTGATGTGAGTATTTATTCAGCTTTTGATTTTACTGCTGTTTGTACATACTTTGATTAATTGATTTCACATTCGAGGACGAACTAATATCTAAGAGGGGGAGAAATGTAATGCCCTAGATTGTATGTGGATAAAATGAAAAGATGAAGTGTTGCTTGAAGAAAGGGACCTCACCCGCGCCTAGAGAAGCACCGCACCTGCGCCTAGAGAAGCACCGCACCCGCGGTGCATGGACAAAAGTTAGTCATTTTTACAGTAGGGTCACCGCATCCGCGGTCCAAGAAAGAGTGCACCCGCGGTTGATGGACAGAGAGTTGGAAAGTATTTACAGAAATGACACCGCACCCGCGGTTCAAACGTGACCACACCTGCGTTGATGTTACCGCACCCGCGGTCTTATATGTAGCGCACCCACGGTCGTTTAATTTCAGAAAATGAAAGGCATGCCGTGGGCACAGCGCACCCGCGGTGAAGAGTGACCGCACCCGCGGTGCTGCATGCGAGAAATCCACCTTTGTTCCTTGTTGTGACACATGGCATGTATATATATAGATATTGAACTGATTAGTCTTTCTCATTTCAGAATTCATAATCGAGAGCATCTCCAACAATTCCTCAAGTTAACCCAAAGTTATAATTGTGATTGTGTGAGATTTATACATTAAAACTTGAATCTAAATATAGATTTGGGTTCCTTTCTTTGGAAGCTACAAGAAGATGTAAGTTTCATTCAATTCTAGCACCTTTTGATATATATGTGTTAGGAGAAGGATGAATTGAGTTTCATAATATGTTCTTGAGATTATTGATATCGTAGAAACGCAACCGGATCGAAGAACGGACGTTGTATGCTATAGTTATTATTTTCCAGCATGTTTAGAGTTAACTTATGCAGACTTTGAGTACTATCATATGCTTATGATGATGATTATGAGTTGAGAAGTATGAATTGGTGATATATGTTGAGAGTTGGATTGACCGGTATCGAGAAATTACGTCGTTATGCCGTTAAATTGTACCGAGATCAAGTATTGAATTGGATATGTGTTGATTGAGATTAGAGATTGATAGAATATGTATCAACATTTCCATTTCAGATTTGATATTGACAGATTTGTCTTCGAGACTTCGACTACGACAGATTGTACGACGAAAGGTATAAATCATGTTTTGTTTGGGGAAGACACAACTCAAATGAGATTCAATTTGAGTTTCCCAACCAAATCACATACTAGAATTGTTGTTTATCTTTTGATATGAATTTGATTTGTTTATAGATCTATATTCAAATCTCTTGATAGGATGCTGTCTTGTTTATAGATTTATATTCAAGCCTTTGAGATAGGATAGTCATTGGCAGACTTGCCAAACTAGATGTTCGGTGGTATCGACGCTTCGGACCAGATTCAATCCGATTGTAGACACTCGATACAGATATGACCGAAGTCTAGGAATAAGACGTACAGTCACCCCGATTGGGAGGGTAGGTGACAGCCATTGACGTCTTATTCACACATGGATCCCTAGAATAGAGTCGATTCGAGTCAAGACATGATTTGATTTGAGTTGCATGTTTAGATAGATCGGTTTCATAGACTATGGAGCCATTGTTATTGCTTTCATGCATGATTTATGATTTCAGTATCAGCATGTATACATGTTTTATACTGGGATTTTTTCTCACCGGAGTTTCCGGCTGTTGTTATGTCTGTATGTGTGCAGTAACAACAGGTGGGGCAGGATCTGGGTCACGTCAGAGATGAGATCAAGATAGCGTGGTGACTACGGGCGCAGAAGATCAATAGTGATGTTGTACTAGATTTGTACTACTTGTAGTTTATGGTTTGTAGTAAACACTAGTGATGTGTTGGTAGTAAAACATGACATGTATATTAATGTGTGTAATTAAATAAAGAAAGATATTATGCTTAGTATTTACATTTGAATTAATGTTAAAAAGCGAAAATTTGACCCACATTTTGAATAAAGATCCAACTAATCCTAAAAAGAATTGAGTTAGAGCCCTGGTCCCCACAGTTTCACAGTGCTCAACTGGACTTAGCACAACTGATCTCTTTTAAAATCGAATTTACAACAAAATAATTTGTGTTAGTAAGCTCGAAAAGTATTCTAGAATGCTACGAATAAATCTGATAAGTATGATCTTCTAATTTTTGAATATGAGCGAGAATTTCAGCAAGAATGATAGAATAGTGAATCGTTTTTTTTCAACTACTCTTCTATGCTATTTATATGCTTCTCTTCAATTGTAATAATCAATGTAATTTGAATCTTTATATTCGTTGTTTGCCATGTCAATATCTTTCATGACATTCGTACAGTGCAGCTTTTCTGAAATGCGTGGTTCCCACTATTAGTTGTTGTCTGCTTTGTACTGTTGTCGATTGAATGTCCTCTTCGTTAACTGATGACGTGTACAGCTGAAGGATCAGCTGATAAGCTCACAACTGAATGTAGCAACTGATCAGTTTCCAACTAATCATGGCAGCCCCTTTACACATGCTTAACATAATTTTTGGATCAAAATTCATGAATTTATTACATGTATGTGCAATATTCCGAAAATAATCAAAAGAAATTCATGCTTTTCATGCACATGATATTTAAACGATAATACGATGTGATAGACGAGAAAAAGAGATGTATGACGTGCCTTTGCGTTTTATATGCACGAAATAACGTTGGCGACGAAGAACGGATCGAAACCTTTGCTTGTTTCCCCTTTGCACCTTCGAAATTTCTTTCCCTTTTTGATGTGTGTGTGCCGTGGGGTCTTTGAGAGGGGTGGAGAGTGTTTCAGAAATTGTGAGGTGTGTGGCCGTGAATTCCCTTGCAAGAGTAGGGTTTTAGGTGTTTTATATATATTAAATAAACTAATTAAATTACTAACAAGGCTTTAGGCCTATCAAGCCTTTAAATTAAGTAAATTAAGCCCATTAGTCTTAATTAGGATTTAATAAAATATTAACAAGATTTTTGTTTAAATAAATTTCTGAATTTATTAGCCGGGTTGCCAAAAAGCTCGTATTTTAGTTGAAAAACCAACACCGATAAAATTTACGTCCGGCGTATAAAATCACCTCAAAACCCCTTATTTTCAAAAATATGAAAAATCATCAACAATATTTTAAACAATTAAAAATAATTATTTAACAAAAACATTTTCTATTTTTCAACCCTCAGTCTCCGTTCCTCGATCGCAACTCGAATAACCATTAAAAATATATTTTAATGCAATCATGAAGAAAATATATTTTAAACATGTAAATATGCACAACATAACTAATTTATGCAATTAAAACATTTAATTAAAATACAAGATAATTTAATAATTGCATGCATGTGGTTTGCGTGGACCTTTAAATTTTCGGGGCGTTACAGATCTCTTTCCTGATGAGATCAATGTGAGTCTGTACTGAGTTGGTTGGTCGTGACTCTTCTTGCAACTTTCCTGTGCCTTTAGGAATCAGTCAGGACATGAGGGAGACTCGGTCCCGATGTGGTTGCATCAATTCTTTCTTCAATCACTACCCCTTTGGGTCTGGCGAAAAGTAGAGTGGAGAAGCCAGAAATAGTGATTAATGGAGCCTTTACTCCAGCCGATTTCTTCTTATCACCAGATTTGGTGATCTTCTTCTTCGACTGGTCATCAGAAAGAGGTAACTGAATCTCAGTTGATGGTTCAGATTGTACAGCTCTCAGAGGTGTAGCCTGAATAGGCTGTTGAGCTCCTGACTGAATCAACCTTTCAGTTGGGATGGTTCCAACTGCAACAGCAGGTTTGGTCTTCTGAGTCCTGGGTCTATTGTTGATTTTGGGTGAAGGAGTCTTCTCCGAATCAGACTCTCTGACAATCATTTTTTTCTTGATTGTCTTCTGCTGAACTGTCTTCTTGGTCTTCTGAGTAGATTTGGGGGCCTCCTGCGTCCCAATTTCCTTCTTCACATTCAAGAATTTCTAAGGAGACATGTCCAGCTTGGGCTTTGGCGGCTGGACATTCTTGGAATTGAAGATTTTGATTTTGGATGATTTTTCAGAATCATCACCCACCAAACTCTTGACTTTCAGCGAATAGCTGAGCTGCACTGCATATCCCTTTGATTGCTTGGACAACTGAAACATGTTCTTTAAAATGTTGAATATGATATTCTTCCATTTCAGTCTCCTGTCAGCCATGATAGCAGTCATAGCTTGAAATTTCTCAAGTGTTAGAGCAGCAAAGGATCCTGCCTTCGCTAATAGCCCCTTTGTTACAATATCATCCCGCAACTGAACTTCTGGCTTTAGTTCTTTCTTTGGATCAGAAACTTTGATTTTTTGTCCATTAGCAGAGAGTGCAGTTTGCATCTCCTCAACATCAGCAGTTTTGATTTAAGAAATGTTAGCTAGCCCATCAGTAGGCAGCTGAAATAGATTGCTGAAGGAGACCTCATCAATGATAAACAACTGACTATTGACAGTAGATGCGATGTTGCACGTAGTAGTGATGTAGCCATTTGCGTAAAGATCTTGAATCTCTTTAGGGTATGTTTCCTGGAAAGATAATCCCAAAAATGGTTTGAGTCTAGCTGCTTCAAGTTTGTTAAAGATGTTCTTCACAGCTTCATCAGGAACAGACATAACAAAGGCAAAATTGATTGTCATGGCATTCAGAAAGTGAGCTGGAACTTGAGTTGCCATTTGATGAAATGATTTTCTGCGAGAAAGAATGCTTTGCGTTTGGATTTGCTCTGTAAATCTGAATAAGCGTAAAGAAAAACTGAATAGGAGCGGGGTATAGTACTTATGTATGTGACGGTTCAAATTTTGGACACGTGTCAGTCCAAGAGAATTTGAATAAAAGCGTGTGTACGTGTGATGAAAACGTGTGTAGGATATAAATGGATCACGTTAGTCCACGTTTCAAAATACTATTCATTGAAAGACAAAAATTAAATGTGTAATCAATCAGTCACATTACTTAATATAGAATATTATTCGATTAATCAGTTAACTTAGTGGGGAAGATCAGTTATGTCAGCAATTGAATGTTCTTTTATTAGCTGAATCAATTCAGTTAAGGACCAACTGACTATTGTCTTCTTAGGTAACCATTTATTCGATATTACCCCTCAACAAATGCATAAAAATTAAAAGAAGGGTAAGAAAACTTAGTCTGGATCAGTTTAGTCTGTTTGATAACTGATGACTCTTCGTCTTCCTCATGTCTCTTTAAGGGTTGTCTATAAATAAGACCACTGTTATTCGATAATAACATCTATACACTGATGGATTGCTCAAGCAGTTCCAACGTCCCTCATCCTTCATTGACGCCTCATAGTTTGAAAGATTCAAGAAGGCTCTTGAGCAGTACATCTTTTCAAAAGTTAAGTCCATTTGGACCACAGTTCATGATCTCCAATCAATTCACAGTGGTGAATTTCCTGCTACTGCTAAGCAGAGATCAATTGCAAGGAAATACAAAAGGTGTTTTGAAGTCGACCACATTTCAGAGCTTGCCACTGATCAATTTCTATTGCATTTGATGCTGTGGAAGGAGTGGCATCGGCTTTAAAAGATCTCCTCTTCTGAATCCTTCAGAAGACTTAATTGCAATGATATGTTTAATTGTATTTTCATTTGGAAAGATGCTGTTGAGATAGATGAGTTGTGTAGTTTGGTTTAGATTTTATTCGCAATAAAATCCTGTTACGATTCATTGTTATTTCCTTTTTTTATCTGCAAAATTAACTGGAATCAGTTGACAAATAGAAAGCTAACTGAATAAGGTAACTGATAAGTGATTAACTTGCATCAGTTGACAAACAGTTAACTAACTGAATACAGTAACTGATAAATGACTAACTGAATGAACTGCAACTGACATATCAACAATAAAACTGATATAATTAAGACTAGTCAATTAAACCAAGAATATTACGAAAGTGATAAAACTTAGTCTCTGGTAAAGGTTCGGTGAAGATGTCAGCAGCTTGTTGTTCAGTTGGCACATATTCCGGTCTGATTGCTTTCTTCAGAGCATGATCTCTGATAAAATTATGCCTGACATCAATGTTCTTGGTCCTTGAGTGAAGAATTGGATTGTATGTGATCGCAATTGTGCTTGTATTGTCACAAAATATTTATTTGACTGATTATGTTACACGTGTTGATTGAGATATTGATAGGGAGATTGAATAAGGTGACTATATTGAATAGTGACAATAAGATTTGTGAATAAAATGGTGTCATGAACATAGCTATTGAAATGCACGAAACGGATGAAAACTATGACACTTCTTACGGTTTTTAGCATAAGTATTTGAATATGAATCATATTGGTATGATGCCAATTTCATTAGAAATCCAATAAGTAGGACTAAAACTTTTATGTTTTGAGTTTTTTTTAAATCCATTGGGAAATAAGGTCAAAATCGTCCGAAGTGTGTAGTGTGCTTCGTTGTTCCTGCACTGACACATGTTGGGAGAATGAGCATACGTTTTTACTCAGACCTTCAAATGACATGAAACCAGTGGAGATGCAAGCCAAGACATAGGGCTACAACTTTTGTGTTTACCACTTTTTAAAATTACGAGGGGAGAGACGTTTCTGGAGCGATCTTTGATGAAACTGTGGGAGAGGACATATTTCCGGCGCCCGACCGATAAGATATTACCGCCCGATCGCCCCTGTACTACAAATTCAGTATTTTTATAGAAAGTTCCATGCCCGAGTGGTAGAATATTACCTCTCGAGCGCCACTGGGTATATTAAAGGATATGTTTCGAATTTTCTAGGCCTCTACACCATTTCCTCAACTCACTTCACAGTAAATACACGGGATAAAACAAGAAATCTTACTCCAAGTGATATATTTATTCTTCTTCTTCCTCATTTTGAAAGCTAGAATTGAATTCTCCACATCAAGAACATCCTAGGGTTGTAAGTATTCATCTCTAATGGTTGTTATACATGTATAGGACCATAAAAGGGTGATTTTAACCTAGTATAGACATTGTTACTGAATTATTGTTGTATTTGAAAGCATAGGAACGAGAAATATCGTCAAAACCAATAGTTCTTACGCTTGGACTGTAAGTTGATAAGTTCTTGAAGTAATACATGATTAATATTATGAATTTCAAATGCTTTCCATTGATTATTGCTATATGTATATTGTTAGTATGTTATTGTTGAAAATATAGCACCATATTACATTGTTATGTATTAAATATGAAAGAAATTCAGGAATATTGAAGATAGGTGCTATGTCATGAACATGAACATGAAAATGATTGATTGTTATATGATATATGAGCTTGTTGACATCATGGATGGTTTTAAGTCCACCAAACCTATTGGCCAGTACATGTTCATGGGGCATGGGGTTGTCACAGGGCACCCTGACGTCTAACACAGTAGTAGCTATATAATAAATAAAGCACGGTAGTACATGTCAATTGACGAGGCTCAAGTACGTAAATGAACATGAATATATGTTATGATATGACATGGTTTAAAGATTCATTGTTGATGACGACTTGTTATGTATAATTCTTCGTAAATATTGATACGTATAAGTGCCAACTTATTGAGTTTTATAAACTCATGTAGCTCATGTGTTACAGGATCAGGTAATGAAGATACATAGGATGCCGGTTCGTCAATGGATGCTTGTGACGTGCCTTACCTCGACAAGAACCTAGACGTCTTATTGTCTAGCTTCCGCATATGTATTATAGTGGATTTTATGTCTTGGTTTGAAACAAGTTTCACGACATTTATGACTATGTATAACGATACTGTGTATGTTTGTATATGAAAATATGGTTATACGTATGTATAGATGTTGTTGCTTGAGTTTTGGCTTATACAAAATGTAGGGACATCATGCCAAATTTTTTATAAACCATCAAATTAATACCCCTTGTTTGAATTGCTTCATAATATATGTATGTCTTTCAAACCATATTTTGATTATGAGTATAGGTATCATTAATCTAGTCAAGTATAGAAGAAGGGTGTTACACTAGTGGGATTGAGCCGTAGCCTAGAGTGGCTCGAACATGGCTGGAGTTGGTGGAAAAATCGGTCGAGTGAGTGTGAGTCAAGTATGCCGCGGGTGGTGGTTCTTGGGCGATTCTCGGTTGTTGACATTTTGGCAGCTTGCATGGGGCTGTGTCCTTGAGATGGGTTGGTCCAGTAGGGTCCTAGGGTGGTCTAGAAGGGACTGGTCTGTGGCTGGTCCTAACCTAGTTAGGTTCCGGGTCGATGGTTTGTGTCTACGGTTGCGACTAGGGTTTTGTTTGTTGTTATCATAATTCCAGCAGCCTTTAGTCTTGTTGTTGTGCCTCATGGACGGGCTAGAACATATGGTTTAAGGGCTGGTTGGACATGATAAAGACATGATTCGAGTTGGGAAATATTTGGTTAAGTTTCAGATTGATTAGGGTTAAAATCGGGACCCCGATCTACGTTTTAAAACGATTCTTTAAATTTGAAACGGGCTCGAGTTTAAGTCTAATAAATATTTCAAAATATTTTTTGGGATATTTTAAGGAGTTTAGTAAGCTTCGGATCGAAATGTAGAGGTCCAGAGGTAAAATTGTCATTTTGAGTTTCCAGGGGCAAAATGGTCATTTTGCACTCGAGTCGAGATTTTTGTCCTAACAGCGCCCTGAGCACAATTTAGCATGTTTAATTTAAATGTTTGGTATCACGAACATGATTTTTATGAAATTATGAAAATATGTCGCATGCATGATTTTAAAGAAAAATTTCGAAATTTCATGATTTTTATAAGTGATGAAAATGATGATGTTTTTGAAGGATGAGAATTTATTGTGACTGACGATATATGTCTACGATTATGATGAGTCCTAGGCCCATTGGATGGGTAATACAGTCACTGAGGTCCAAAAACCGACAGGTACCAAGGCTATGTGAAGATGAATCCATCAAATAGAGCTGATACGATCGAGCTTATACGAAAGTCACAACTAATGAACTGAATTTAATTAAAGTAAATATATATGTATAAGATGATACGATGAGCTGTTTTGTCTCGATATGATTTCTCATGACATGTTTACGTTTTTGCTTTTAAGTTCATGAAACGTATCTTGTTACATTATTTTTAACTTTTGCATGTTATGTATATGTTTTGCTATTAACAGTACAGGTGTGTTGAATCTTTAGACTCACTAGGCGTTTGTGATGCAGGTAAGCATTTTGAGGAGGAGACTGGAGGTGCCGAACTATGAGTACGCAGAGCTGGTTGTGCGCACACAACCCGAGGACCACACTTTTTTACACATCGTGTTTTATGAGCTTTTAGTAGACATGATCGGTTTTATACATTATTATTATATGATGTTGATTTTCAGGATTTTACTCGTATTATTTTGTTAATGCATGGTAGAAGGCCGTGTTGGAAAATTTTAAACTGCAGTGTTTTGATTGTCATTTGATTACGATTAATTTCAAAGGGGTATTTTGCAGTAGTCCATCATGCATGCATTAAAATGAGATTTTCGTGTATTAGCTATTAAAAAAAATTTAGTAGTCTTTTTAAGTAGCAGATGTTTCAAGTTTTGTGTGTGTCTGCATTGTGTGTGCGTGCATTTCATATACATTTTGTTCTTTTTAGAATTTTCATATGCATATGATCGTGTCTAACTTGTACATGATGAATTTACAGGTGAAATGACCGGAGAACTGAAATTGGGACAGAAATATGCAAGCCACAAGAAATTGCTAGAAAAGCTGGCGCCCGTGCGGTAAAATCTTACCGCTCGAGCGCGAGGATGGATCTCCGGAAGTTCTGATAGAAGAGTTGGCGCCCAAGCGGTAGGCTCTTACTGCTCAGGCGCGAGTGGTGCATGTGCCAAGTGAAGATTACAGAAGACTCGGCGCTCGGACAGTAGAATCTTGCCGCTCGAGCGCAAGTGCCGCACATTGGGATCGAAGTTACAGAGGAATCGGTGCTCGGGCAGTAGAATTTTACCGTCTAAGAGGAACTAATTTTTAAAAAATTTCTTGAGGATGATTTTTTGCCTTCTGTGAGATTCTTACCAAGGGAGGATGTACAAAAGACCTTAGGGCACGAAAACTGACATTATTAAGAAGCCACCAAGGTTTGGAAGAGAGAAAATGAGACGTCCTGCTCTTTTTATTGCTTTAAAAGTACTAGAAATTTTTTTTTTTTTTTTTCCTCACTTAGCATCGGCCGAACCATAAAATATTTTTGACATCATTTTAAAAATAAACATCCAACTGCTATTTAAAAATCCAAAGAAAAATATTTTAAAGCATAAAATCGTCAAACATTTTACTAAACCTAAAAAGCAATAATTTGAAAAGTAAAGCCCATACTAAACCTCTCAAAAATCTCTCAAAAGCATACATAAGTAATCTTAAAAATCTTTAATCATAAAGCATGAGTCAAAAGTCATAATGCGGAAAAAGTAGAAGCGCTGGTCCTCGATTTGTGTGCGCCTTCAGTCCAGTCAAATCACTCATCAAGTCCTCCCTCAATACCACCTGCATCCATCACACCTAGTGAGTCTAAAGACTCAACACACCATAATCTTGATAACGAGTAATACGTAATACAGTCAACATATAACGGTGAAAAATATGTGTACTTAAAATATCGTTTTCATGAAGATGCATAAACATAAACATTTTCATAAATATTTTCATGATGCATAAACTTTAAACATAAACATTTTCATAAAATACTTTTTCATGACATGCAACCATAAACCTTAACCTTTTCCCTTTTCCCTCAACATGACATGACATAAAACATTTTTCATGATCATAAACATTTTTCCTTTTCCTTTTCCTTTTCCTTTTCCTTTTGTTGAATTCAGATCGTTAATTGTGACTTTCCTGATCATGCTCATGAGGGTCGATGGATCCATCTACATAAAACCACAGTACTGGGCGGCGGGGGACACCAGCAACACTCTCACCGATCAACTGGGCCCTGGCCTATCATGATTCGAATAGAAATACGCTCGTCGGGGCTCCCTCCGGGCCTTTTCCCATAAATGGGCTCCCTCTGGGGCCTTTTCCCCTCACGATATTCCCATTCTTCCGTTACCACAAAACCGTTACCACATATCCGTTACCACATATTCGCAATGATGGAAACACGATCGTCGGGCTCCCACTGGGACCATAACCCTCACGACGTCGCCAACATTAACGAATTAGTCACAATTATTTCACATCCTTCAACATTTTTCATTCACATCACTTTAGAAAAATCATGAATATCATTACGTTTTTCATTTTTGAAACCAAGCATGCAACATGTATTTTAAATGTCTTCCCTCAATCATAAAAATCAAATAGACATTTAAAAATCATCATTCAATCATGAACAATTCATAAACATTTAAAAATAATCATATTTTCATAAAATAGCATTTAGGGCACTGCCATGACCTTAACTAATTTCTAGGTGTAAAAAGACCGTTTTACCCCTGGACTCGAAATTTTACGTTTTCGACTTTTTCCTTGATTTCACGACTCTAACATGTCCCAAATAATTATTTAAGCTTACGTGAATTTTTTTCATAATTTTATTTGGCTTAAATGTTAGACTTTTCCAATTATCTTTTCTTAATTGTTTTAACAGTGTTTTAATCCCGAAAAATACCAAACTTTAATATAAAATTCTTAAATTCTAAATTTAGTCTTTTTATATTATTTTAGCCCTTATGGACCCCGACTCGACCCCCGTGAGCCGTTTTCCAATTTTTTCTTTACTTAAAACCCTATTTTGACACCTAAACTTCGACCCCGAGCCAACTTCTGATTTTCACGAGTTACCCCCGAACCATGTCGAGCCAAAACATGCCCAAGACAATAATTTAGCCTACTGGACTCTAACTTTAACAAGAAACCCTCCCCAAAACCAAAAACGAAAGTCCCCTCTACTGCCCATAAGCTGGCCGAGAGTTATATCCTGCATGGACTCTATGTTTGATGCAATAAGGACCCTAGCCGACACTCTAGCCACGAACCAGCGTACCTAGCACTTACCCAGGATCCTAAGGACTCGCCCTAACCCTGCCCAGCAAGCTTGGAACGAGCCCTTCCCTTCCCTGCAGCCGCGCACCTCCTGCACGCGAACTGCCATGCTTCTCGGGTAGAGTCCTTCCTACGATGGACTCTTCGCCGCCTCTCCTCTCGAGTCCTAGCATGGCTAGGACTCTTCCTTGGTCTCCCCCACGCCCCTGGATAGCCCCTGGACAAGAGTCGCACCAAGCCCGGCCGTGAGGACCCCTAATCGAACCCATGTTCTTCCCATGACGGCAACTTACGTTTTATTTGGTGCTCTTCAAATTCCAGCGTGTATGGTGCGCTTACAGGACCCTAACTCACGTGTAAACCCTTGTAAATCATGGCCTAGATCATGGCAGTCCTTAAACAACATACAATCATGTTTTAAGAATCAAAAACCTTGCTTAACATATCATGCTATGATCCAAAACGAAAATTTAGAAAAGTGGCACTTGTTTTTCTTTCATGTTATTCATGCATCCAATAATTTAAGCGTTAATATGATATGATGGATGAGTAAAGGGAGATTAGGGTGTGCCTTTGCGTTTTATACGCACGAAAAACCGTTGACGACGAAGAACGGGACGCGACGATGGCTTGCTCTTGGCTTGATGCCTTCCAAAACCTCTTCTAGCTTGGTGTGGTGAGTGCCGTGTGTGTATGGGAGTGTTTTCAGATTTTAAAAAGTGTGTGGCCGATCCCTTGTGCAAAAAGTGTAGGGTTTTGGGGAGACTAAATCATGTATTATATACTAATTATTTGCTAACATGGCTTTAGGCCCATTAAGCCAACAATTAAGCCCATTAGCCTTTAATTAGAATTAAATAAAATATTAACAAGGTTTTTGTTTAAATAAATTTGTGAATTTATTAGCCGGGTTGCCAAAAAGCTCGTATTTTAGTTGAAAAACCAACACCGATAAAATTTACGCCCCGGCGTATAAAATCACCTCAAAACCCTTAATTTCATAAAAATACTAAAAAGCATCGACCATCTTTTAAATAATTAAAAATAATTATTTAATATAAATATTTTACGTTTTCTTCAGCCCTCGGTCCCCGTTCCTCGATCGTCACTTGAATATTCCTAAAAATACATTTTTTTATGCATGATGACAAATAAATCTCATTTAGCATATAAACAAGTACGTCACATAATTAATTAGCAGCTAAAATCAATTAATTACTCAATTTTTCATAATTTCCTAGATTCGCATGCAGTTGGATTACGTCGTCTTAATTTTGGACCTTAGAGAAAAGGCATGGAGGAAGATTGTTGTTGAAGATTTCAAGATTTTCTGGCAACATTCTTCGCATTTTCGTCACGTCTAGTATCTCAAGTTTATTTTCTCTTATTCAAATATTGTTTTTCTTAGTTTGATCATGAGTTCTAGTAGCTAATTTTCATTATTTGTTGGGATTTAAGGGGATCCTACCTGAAAACCGAGTTTAGTTGATTCATCTATCGACTTTTGATTTATTATTGATTGTGCTATTAGTTTTATTGCGTTGTTGAAGTGTAGCTAAGTTTAATAACGATATCATATTGCGAGTGAGTTCAAGAGAATAGCCTGTGAGAGGAACGAGTAGCATAATCCGTGGATTTACAATTTACATAAAATATGAATTCGGATACACGTCGATAGTCATAGTCCAGTACTTCGAAAGCTAAGAGATTTCATATAACGACATGCAATTCACCTTATATAAATAATTAAAGAATTTAATTACTTCATTGAGTCAAATTAGTTTGGCATAGCTCGAGAGAGAATGTTCAATTGGATAGGAAATCCCGTCGAAATCATAGATCATTGTCGAACGAATTAAGTAGATTAGCGAGGGTTATGTGAACCGAGATTCCCAACAAATTTATTTCTTATTGAACTTTAATCAATCATTCTAGCTTATTTATTTCATCATTTAATCCTTGAAACATTTAATTGAGTTTTTATTTAATTGTCAAAGTAGTAAACAATCATCAAAATTATCGCTGCTAAATATTCTAATAACTGATAATAACAATTGCGAAATACAGTCTCTAAAAGAACGATACTCGTACAATATATTTATAACGTCTACTCATTTTAAAAAGTAAGGAAATAATTTTTGTTATTTAAAAGCTCGCATTCAGGAAATGACATTCAAAATAATCATATTCAATTGACAATAAAAATAGCGCAGTTCAAAAATAACCAACGTCATCCAAGTTCAAACGTAAACATAAACGAGTGAAGATCGTAATATCATCAACGTATAAAAATGTTTAACTCCTCTCAAAATTCATAAATCAAATGCGAAAAAACATGCGGTCCTCGGGTTATGTCACCGCACCAGAGCTACCTACTCAGAGTTCAGCACCTCCAGTCTCCTCAGCATCAAACTCACTTGCATCACACACGCCTAGTGAGTCTAAAGACTCAACACACCTGTACCAGGAATAACAAGTAAATATACATGGCACACAACAGTGAAAAATATCATACTCAACATATCTTTCATGAACTTAAAAGCAAAGCATAAACGTGTCGTGTAAAATCATATCATGTCAAATCATTTCATCTTGTTTCATCACTTACGTATACATTTTCATTTAATTGAATTCAGTTCATTAGTTGTGATTTTCGTATCAACTCTATCGTATCAGCTCTATCGATGGATCCATCTAGATGTAACCACGGTACCAAGCGGTAGGGACATCAGCAACAACATTACCCATCCACTAAGCCTTGGCTTCAGCTCATCATATCTCATATCATCATATACATATACATCGTCAGTCACAACCAATTCTCATCTTTAAAAAATATCATCATATTCACAACTTAATAAAAACATGCATTTTACGTAACTTTTCCTTAAAACCAAGCATGCATCGTTTTTACCCTAATTTCATAAAAATCTTAAACGTGATGCATAAACATTTAAAATATCATAAAATTGCGCTCAGGGCGCTTCCAGTACAAAAATCTCACCCCGGGTGCAAAATGACAACTTTGCCCCTAGAACCCAAAAATTACCATTTTACCCCTAGACCTCTAAAGTTGACCTGAAGCTTACCAAAATCCTTAAAATATCCCAAAACATATTTGAAAATATTCCTAGAAGTAAACTCGAGCCAAATTCAGAACTTAGCCGATTCGTTTTAAAACTTGAACTGGAGTCCCGATTTTAACCCGAATCGACTCGAAACTTAACCGAATTTTTCCCAACTTTTTATCATTCCGAATAAACATTTAAAATGTCCTAAATTAATCAAAACTAGACATCTAAACACCTCGATCAGACCCTGAAAGCTGCTGCTAATTTTCCCCATCTACACTACTCGACCCCTATACACAACACCCATTCACATTTGCGTCCCTAGCCCAACACCAAGTGAATCAGCTCCTGACCCACCTCTTCTAGACCACCCTAAGACTCTACCGGACGCCATTGACTCGAGCTTACGGCCCCATGCAAGCCCACGAGATTCGCATAACCCTAACCCCGCAAGGAAAGCATCCGCGCAGCTCCTACCCTTCTCCCCCGATCGATCACGCTTGTGGCTTGTTCCAGTAGGTCTTGAACCTCTCCAGGCCTTGACTCAGACCCTCTAGGGTTGAGTCCATGGCTCAGATAAGTCCTCAAGTTTCTGGTTCAGCCCTTACACATGATCTACCCCAATAACGAGCCCTCTTCTAGCCATCACTCCTCTCAGCTGCCACTAAGATCACCACCAGCCCTTCTAACAATCTCATAACTCCAACTTACCACCAAGAACAGCCCCTTAGAATAAACTACTGGCAGCCCTTCGCACAGATCAAAGAAACCATGAGCAACACAACACAAAAATGTAATAACATAGTGCAAAACCGAAGGATCTCTCATGTTCTTGGATAGATCGAAAGATTTCAAGCACACATGCATACACATCATTAATATCAACGTATGTGGTGCAAAAACGAATGTACAATGCGTGCATGCTGGTCTTTTATGTGAGAAGATTGAAGAGGTGAGCAAGGGGAAGCTCCGGAGAATTTTCGTTTCAAGAAATGGAGATGGCCGAGAACTGCAGCTGGGGGAGGCTGCTGAAAACGAGGGAGTGGTTGTCAGAATGGGGGTGTCGACTGGTAGGAGGATTAGTTTAGGGTTAGGGTTAATTAGGTATTAATATATATATTAAGTTTAAGAAAATTGGCCCTAATTGATCATTAAAAGTTTAAAAAAAATAATTAAGCCCAATAAACTTAAATGTAGGCCCATTAAATCCAAAAACACTCTCGAAAAATATATCGCGTCGGAAAGTTTTTGAAAATACTAGCCGAACCATCAAAAAGTCCCCCGGTTAGATAAAATTTACGTACCACTAAAATTCAAATCCTGCGGGTAAGAATACCCAATAAATCCCATTTTTTAAAAAATACACTTAAAAACATCTTAAAATAATTAATAAAAATTAATCGTGTAATAAAAAAAATAATTTTCCTAAAAATTCTCCGGTCTCCATTTCTCGCTCGAGAGCGAAACGCATCTAGAAACCCTAATGCATGAACTTTTAAAATTTCATGAATTAAATCCTACCATGCAATAATTATTCATAAAGTGCATAAAAATAATTAAACACATAATTTAAATGAAAATCCTAGATTGTATTCATTCATGTTAGATGGATTAAATTCCTGGCCATAAAATATTTTTACTTGACATCGTACACTTGCGATTATTTCGAGCTTCAATTTTATAAATTTTTACTGAGGATTTTTGTAAGGCCCGAGAATTTGATTACCGTAATCTGAAATAATTTGGGGATAATCGATGTGATTATAGACGTAAAGGATTAGACTGGAAAAAACGAGAAAAGACACGCAAAGTAGGTGTGAGGGTGTGCCATTCGCGCACATGCGCGAGCCATGCGCGATTTGGGCAGAATGCCCCGCGCATATGCGCGGCGTGAGGGCGCGCATATGCGCGAGGTGTCCAGTAGCCAAGGAGCTATAACAGAACATTGCGCGCACATGCGCGACGTAAGCCGCGCACATGCACGAGGTAGGCAGAGAAGTTGGCGCATATGCGCCGGATAGAGGCGCGCATATGCGCAAGTTGCATTGCACGGGACAGTAGGTCTCCCGCATATGCGCGAAGATGGGGCGAACATGTGCGTGAGCTGCCGTGATGTTACGCACCGAGACTTTGTGTCTCGCGCATATGCGCCGATGCTGGTCGCGCATATGCGCAAAACGTGCAGTTTGCACATTTAGCCACTTGCCTTGCATTCGTGAATGTGTATATATATAAATATATATATATATATGTACCTTGAAATTCTTCAGAAGAAAGAAAGAAAAGAACCGAGGGAGGGAAGCTCCAAATCCTTATGCCTTTATATTTCGATCCGTCCGTTATATTTTAAATCTGAGTACGACGACAGCTTCAACTGGACGTAAGTTTTGTTACGTTCAGACATGATTTGAAATTATGATATTGTCAGAATCGAATATGAATCATATATGGTGTTTCTGATACCGTGGACATCGTATATTTGAAGTCAGATCGAAGAACAGACTGTGTATGTATTTGTTATGATTTCCGGAGTCGATTTGATATCAGATTTGTATTGTTATCAAGTATGAGTTACAGGAATTGATATCAGTTGATTTATATTGCGTGGTATATTTATATGGTACCGTTATGCCGTTGAAACCGAATTCGATTAGGTTCTGATTTTATCTGATATTGATTATGAGCCGTATTATTATATCTGTGATGTTGAAATTGACGGGGTTATCGAGGTTGTATTATCATGCTGTCGAAACATCAGTGAATTGATATTGATCGGATTCAGTATTGATTGAGATTGTATTATGGTGTCGTGATATCGATCAGATTAGGTATTGAATTGAGTGATACATTGATACAGTATATTCGATATTGTTATTGCCAGATTGCTATCGACAGACAGTGAGTCCAAAGCTTCGACAGAGTCAGACTGAAGATGAACAGAGTTGAGTTTGAGACTTCGTCTTCGTCAGACCGAGAAGAGAAAGGTATAAGTCAATGTGGTACCGGGAGATCGACTCGAGTATAGTATGATATACTTGAGTTTTCCTAAATCACATACTTCTTATTATTATGTTCATTGATTTGACTGGATATGCTTGTTCTATGAATGTATAGAAAGTAGGTATTAGTCGAGTGATCTTGTGACTGAAGTACCTGATAGTGGCGGGATCGCCACGGACACATTGCACCATGTCACAAGATAGTAAATTGGCAAAAGTGCCAATGTCTATCACGTATAGGTCACTGGACGATTGGCAATCGATGTGGATAGAATTGGAGTTTCTTCTATTACTGGTGATCGATACCATATCAATGTGGATAAAATTAGTGTTTCTTCTTTTACTGGTGATTGATATGGAATGCCAACGTCTGGAAACCGGGATCCCTATACTAGGATTGAGCCTAGTTTGAGTTTAAGAGTTACGGATATTGATTCATTGATTGATGTTGATTTATGTTCCTGATTATGGTACATGTTTAGAGTAAGGGTTATTGTTGATATTAATTCATGTTTCGGATTATGATACATGCTACGAATATTTGATTCATGTTATGATTTTGATACATGTTATGAATATCTGTTATATGCTTTTATATTGTTTATATGATTGCATGTATACACGATTTATACTGGGAATGTAATTCTCACCGGAGTTATCCGGTTGTTGTCTTGTTTGTATGTGTGCATGACAACAGGTGGGACAGGATCAGGGTCAAGAAGAGAACGAGGCTGGATTAGATAGCGTGGAGATCCGGGCTCAGAAATAAATTAGGAGTCAGTACTGATATGTAGTTGAACCTGATTGGATTATTGTAGACAATACAGGACTTGTATGTTTATATTTAATATGTAATTCTGATTGATTTACATAACGTTTCTGCTTTGTATTTTTAAAAAAAAAATTAGACCCTGTTTGTTTTAATTGATTGATTAATTCTAAGAACGATTAAAAACTTTAATTAACGTCCGGGTCCCCACAACAGGTGGTATCAGAGCTTTAGGTTCCAGAACAATAGGTTCTAGAACTGTAGGTTCTTGAGACTGAGATAGAAGCTAGTGAGCGGGGTAGAATGTGTTTTCTTTCCTTGCATGTGATTGCTAGCATGTGATTTATTATAATGTTGAATTACATTGTATATGTTAATATTGTAGTATGTTTTACTGTTTTGGAATATACATGTTAACTTAATATCTGAGTTGATTTGTTAATGTGTATTATTTGAAAATGAATCAGAACCAATTCTTGATCAGAGGTAAGCTGATCAGAAAGGGGCTGAGATGGATTTATCTCATGTGCCTGCTAACTCTTGTGATTATCAGATATACCTCCGAGAAGAATTCGAGAATTGGGTAGTACTTCGAGTAATCAGATGGATGTGTCAGAAACTCCGATGGCAACAATGATAATGAGGTTTTAGTCATTTCAACCGCCGATTCTGAAGGGTACCGAGACACCAGTCGATTGTGAGAATTGGTTAGAGGATATAGAAATGCTATTTGAATTTCTGGGTTTCACAGATGATTGTAGAGTTAAACTAATTGGGCACCAGTTACGGGAAATCGCAAGGAGTTGGTGGCTGGTAACCAAAGAAGCTTTAGAACAGCGTGGCCCAGTGATTACGTGGAAAGTTTTTAAATTTGAATTCTATCAAAGATTCTTCCCCGTATCATATAGACAGGATAAAAGTGCAGAGTTTGCAAATCTGAGATAGGGTCAGTTGAATATTGATGAGTATTTGGCCCAGTTCTTCACCTTGCTACGTTTTGCCCCTCACGTGGCTAGAAATGATGCAGCTATGTTTGATCAGTTCATCCAGGTATTGAATCCAGAGATACATACATTGGTGAATGCGAAGCAACCAAATAGTTTTGCTGACACTGTGAACAGAGCTAGAAGAGCAGAAACAGTTCTGATGAGACAAAAGGAAGCTTCGTATGTTCTTTCAACCCCGAAACCACTGCAACTACCTCCTTGAATCGAGATTGGTGGCAGCAGTAGTGAAAAGAAAGAACAGTTGAAAGCTCGAAAGAAGCAGTTCAAGAAGTTAGGGAGCGGTTTATCTAACTCCAGTAGTTCTAGCCAAGTTATACAGGAGTTTATTGTAGCACTTGTGGAGGAAGACATTCCACAGAGCAATGCCGAGGTGTGTCTGGAAGTTGCCACAATTGACGTCAGCCAGGACATTTTGCTAGAGTATGTCCACTGAGAGATTTCCGAAGATCTCAGGTAGCAGAATCATCTGGTTATGGTGACCGAGGAACAGACCCAGGATGCACTTGATGATATAATGACAGGTAATTGTTCTTTTGCGATTAGTTTGCATATGTATTGATAATAATAAGGCATGCCGTACGATTATCTTTGAATGAATTGTATTGATAGATGCTTGATCTGTTGGGTCTATATGTACTGTAGTATTGATTTCTTTATCTTTTGGGGGAAAGATTGACATCAGTGAATTCTGTAAATATCTTATACTGCAGTGAAGTGAGAATGAGATTGAGTTATACTGTGTTGTACTTGGGTTGTCTGATTTTGACTGCATTATTGATATTGATGTGTTGACAAGTACAGAACTATTATAGATTCTTACCAGGAGATGGTAAGATTCGGACCTGAAATGGCCGAAGAATGAATGATGTACGGTAAGGATTCTCGATTTTGAATTTCTTTGATGTCAGTATTATTTATGATTCGATGAATTTCGAAAGGAATGGAGTTATTCCTTATGCATTCAGTTGATTACCGAAATTGGGCATACCATGAGCTGAATTGCTAGTAGCAGGAGAATGCTAAAGTCTTTCCACATAAGATTTCGGGTTTGCCTTATATCAGAGAGAGTGAATTCCGCCTTGAATTGATACCAGGTATTGGTTTTATTTTAGAACTCCTTACAGAATGATACTGATTGAATTGAAGAGAATTGAAATATCAGTTAGAAGATTTATTGTCTGAGAGTTACATCTAAGTGAGTGTTTTTCTGTGAGATATTTCAGTTCAGTTATGGGTTGATGAATCATGTATTCAGAGGTATTCTGACGATTTTATGCTCGTTGTATATATGATATTTTGATTACTCGCAGCATATGACTGATTGAATCGCATATTTTGTATTGAATTCTCTGAGAACTGAGATTGTGATATACAGAAATTGTTTAGATATGAATCTTGACTGAAACAGATTTTATTCGGGGTATGTGATATCCGAATACAGTATACCGATTGATCTTAGCACAGTTGAGACCGTGATCAGTGGCTGAGAATGATACCAATTGTCAGAAACTTCTTTATTTTCTTGCCTGAGTTTAACAGATTATTGTATATGACTGTTGTTTTGAAATTGCTTGAGAATTGTATTGTTCTAAAACAGTATTTGAGACAGAGTATATTGGTTGGGGAACATTACATTCGAAAGTGATATAGCAGTTGATCTAAACAAAGTCGAAGATGTGATACAGATTATTGGGAACCATTGAGATTATATACAGTTCCAACCGAATCAGAGCTGATTTTGAAAATTACAGCAGTTTAGAAATTTGATCAGACTATTCAGAACTTGATTCGATAGTCAGAACAGGGTGTCAATCAAAATATCAGGTAGGTAATACTGTATTATATGTGAATAATCGACTTGTTTGTGCCGAATATTTCGAATATGAAATGACAGATATAGTCAGAAGCGCACGGTAGTCGATTAAGTATTTATTCTGGTGACAGAAAATGTATGATTATTCAAAAAGACAGTTTTGATATAAATAGAGGAGATCTGTTGTAGCAGAGTTTGTACTGAAATGTATGCATCGTCGACAGATGAAGACAGAAAAATAGAAACCAGGAGGTTGGTTATATAGATTATGGATTCTTGAATAGAAATGGGAGTACATTTCTATGGATTGTGTGACGACACTACTGAAATCTGGATAAGATTGTGCTATGATGTAATTTTTATTGATAGATTGCTTGAATTTGCTTATATGATGTTGTACAGGATGACGTACAGATACGACCAGACGACTGAGATTTATGTCAGAAAAATGTGTCAGATTGTATTGAATGCCAAAATTGATTATATCATACCATGATTTGGATTGATTTTGTACTTTTGGCAGAATATACTACAAGATCTTTCACCTATCGTTTATCAATTAACGGATAGTCGGAGCAAACTATCCTGATACGGGAGAATATCCAGGAACTGTAGTGCTGGATGTTAGCACTAGTTGACATGGTTTATTGTCACTTGTAAATTATCGTATAACGATAGTTATCAGATGAGTATGGAGATTGCATCATTCGAGGCATTGTACAGTGAAAACTGCAGATTTTCCTCGTATGGGGATTATATCTCGGTGATACCTGAGAACTGGATTTGATAGGATCAGGGATATGAAAAGAAATCGAAACTGATTCAGAAGAGAATAAAAACAACTCAGAATAAATGGACGGAATATGTCAACGTTGGACGATAACTGTTGATATTTAAGGTTGAAGACTGAATATAACCCTGATTGAAATTATCATATTGATAGGAGATGATAATATTGATTGTTATGAGTCGGTAATTGGTATATACGGATGTTGTATAACCAATGTTCTGAGATCGATTCTATCAGAATTACTTCCAGTTGTATTATGAGATTATACTTCTTGCATTAATATTCCACTTTGGAATTAGAGATTCAGGAAAGAAGAATAATCCAGATTGAAGAATATTCCGCTGTTGGAAGTACAATACAATCATCAGGGCATCGAAGAGGCTACCTGGAAGACTGAGTCTGATAGGAGGTAGCGATGTTCAGAGTTATTACACTAAAAGGAGTTATTACTGATTCTATTTTACATTTCCTTCTCTATCGGATTTAATTACCTGTGATTTCGGGGAAGAAATCGTATCTTAGGGGGGGAGAAATGTAAGGGCCCGAGAATTTGATTACCGTAATCTGAAATAATTTGGGGATAATCGATGTGATTATGGACGTAAAGGATTAGACTGGAAAAGACGAGAAAAGACACGCAAAGTAGGTGTGAGGGTGTGCCATTCGCGCACATGCGCTACGTGATGCGCGAGCCATGCGCGATTTGGGCAGAAGACCCCGCGCATATGCGCGACGTGAGAGCGCGCATATGCGCGAGGTGTCCAGTAGCCAAGGAGCTATAACAAAACATTGTGCGCACATGCGCGACGTGAGCCGCGCACATGCACGAGGTAGGCAGAGAAGTTGGCGCATATGCGCCGGATAGAGGCGCGCATATGCGCGAGTTGCATTGCATGAGACAGTAGGTCTCGCGCATATGCGCAAAGATGGGGCGTGCATGTGCGCGAGCTGCCGTGATGTTACGCGCCGAGACTTTGTGTCTCGCGCATATGCGCCGATGCTGGTCGCGCATATGCGCGAAAACGTGCAGTATGCATATTTAGCCACTTGCCTTGCATGCGTGAATGTGTATATATATATATATATATGTACCTTGAAATTCTTCAGAAGAAAGAAAGAAAAGAACCGAGGGAGGGAAGCTCCAAATCCTTATGCTTTTATATTTCGATCCGTCTGTTATATTTTAAATCTGAGTACAGTAACGAGTTTCTAGCGACGACAGCTTCAACTGGACGTAAGTTTTGTTACGTTTAGACATGATTTTAAATTATGATATTGTCAGAATCGAATATGAATCATATATGGTGTTTCTGATACAGTGGACATCGTATATTTGAAGTCAGATCGAAGAACAGACTGTGTATGTATTTGTTATGATTTTCGGAGTCGATTTGATTGAGATTTGATATCAGATTTGTATTGTTATCAAGTATGATTTACAGGAATTGATATCTGTTGATTTATATTGCATGGTATATTTATATGGTATTTTTATGCCATTGAAACCGAATTCGATTAGGTTCTGATTTTATCTGATATTGATTATGAGCCGTATTATTATATCTGTGATGTTGAAATTGACGGGGTTATCGAGATTGTATTATCATGCCGTCAAAACATCAGTGAATTGATATTGATCAGATTCAGTATAGATTGAGATTGTATTATGGTGTCGTGATATCGATCAGATTAGGTATTGAATTGAGTGATACATTGATACACTATATTCGATATTGTTATTGCCAGATTGATATCGACAGACAGTGAGTCCAAAGCTTCGACAGAGTCAGACTGAAGATGGACAGAGTTGAGTTTGAGACTTCGTCTTCGTCAGACCGAGAAGAGAAAGGTATAAGTCAATGTGGTACCGGAAGATCGACTCGAGTATATTATGATATACTTGAGTTTCTCTAAATCACATACATCTTATTATTATGTTAATTGATTTGACTGGATATGCTTGTTCTATGAATGTATAGAAAGCAAGTATTAGTCGAGTGATCTTGTGACAGAAGTACCTGATAGTGGCGGGATCTCCACGGGCACATTGCACGATGTCACAAGATAGTAAATTTGCGTAAGTGCCAATGTCAATCACGTATAGTGTTAGAATAAGTGCCCGTCGAGCCAAGTGTTGGCCGAGTGTTCACAATGAAACTCTATGTATAAACGATCTTTATTTTAATAATATTTGAAATTATTGTTTTCGCACATCTTTATCTGTATATCCATGCTAATTGCATAGATAAAGCCTTTGAATATACAAATAGTAAAAAGAATATGAGATGCTCATATGATGAGTATCATGAAACTCATATTTGGAATACTGTATATTCTAAACAGTTCCTAGTCGATTCAGCCGCCGCTAAGAAGGATATAGGCCGCTCGAGTTCGAGACTAGTATCTGCGATGTGAGTACCATGTTTCATTGATAGGGGACATTGTGATGTCCGAGCATGCAGATAGGTGCTCCTTGATGAGTGCACTGAACAACCCTCCATAAAGGACTTTCCAAGTGGTTCTCACTTATCGTGTGGAAACGTCCTAGTTTATGGTTGTACACCATTAGTCCTTATGACCCAGGACAACATTGAGACTCTATGTGCTAGCATTGCACTTTGACTTGTTTACCGACTCTCAAGGGGTATTCAGGTGGCAAGGTTGGGTGTTTTGTCGAAACATATAGGAGTCGATACATTGTAGTCGGGGATTCACCGCTTACCTTCGGGTATGGATATCCTATGTGTGTAGTATGAAATCTCTGATCAGAGTATGGTGGTAATTATGAAAGGGGTTTCATAGATTACACCATCGATGCAACTACAACATGACACATAGTATCAATTCATTGACAACTCTCGATATACCAATGGTTGTCGAATCGATCGTGATATATGAGTTGAAGGGACCGTACTGTACGCTAACCATAATTGAATGGTTCTTGCAGGCACTATCATTTGATACCTAGGGAATCATGTAAGCGATGCTGCTAGGCGTTTAACATGATTGGTTGGGTACTATCAGACTTGAGTTCTGACGTTCTTATTATCAAGGAGTTGATAAGTAAGAATGGAGCAATTGGAGTATGCTCGTATAAGGACATGTTTAGTCCGAATCACATGGAGATGTGAACCCATGGCTAGTTGTATCAATGAACCATTGATGATCACACAAGTGCTAACTTTTTAGATCCCGTTGAGAAGTAAAATAGTTCAATGTGTTGAACGGCTTATAAAGGAGTTTATAAGCGTAAATAAAAATAGAAGTATGACTTCTATAAGGATAATATAACTTTTAATTTGAGGAAGTTTTCCTAAATTAAAAGTTGGTCAAACGAGTAATGTATTTGAAAATTGTGATTTTCATATACATTATTATGGACGAAATTAAATTAATTCAAGTGTTGAATTAATTAAACACTAGTGGACTTATTAGAGTCCAAATAATTAAATTAATTCAAGTGTTGGATTAATTAAACAACATTGGGCCTTGTAGAGCCCAATTAGAAATAATTATCAAACTATTGGGTTTGAGTAAAATCAAGTAAGGTTTAATTGGTCTCAAATTTGTTTGAGACAATTAAATTAGAGTCCATGGGCCTTGTAATTGTTTTAAGCCCAAATAGAATGTGCATGGGGAGGTGAAGAGTTGGGAAACAACTTTTTCCATGTCCAAGGCATGGCATGCTTTTGGGACAACACAACAACTTTTTCCACAACCAAGAAAACTCTCCCTTCGCTCCTTAGACCATATGGCCGAAATTTTCATGCTAATTCTCCAAATTTTTGCTTCTTCAATTGTTGAAGATTGCACACAATTCTCAAAGAAAAATGCTCTAATTTTTCTAGACACCTTAGTTGGAGCCAACAATCAATCTTTGAGATTGATAGGTACATTTCTAAAACACCCTATGTATGACATTTCGTGTATTTGTATTTGCTACACACAACAATTGAATTGTAATAGCCAAGCCTGGTGTACGGTACGGTTTAAGATTTCGTAAGATTATTGACAATTTGGTTGAGTTTAAGTATAGTTTTGATGTTAAGAGTTGCGATTTATGGTTTATAGCATTGTTGTTATTAGTTGTTGTGTAGTTGTGTGTATCAGCGTTGCGATTCGATCTTTGTTCCGTAGAGTTGGTTGTTGACTGTAGTGGTGACCGCACCCGCGGTCAAAAAGGCACCGCACCCGCGGTCTCATGCTTCAGAATTTTGGTTGTTTTCCAGTAGCCTCAGCGCACCCGCGGTGCAAGGTGTAGCGCACCTGCGGTGTTCGGGCAGAGACCAGAGCGCACCCGCGGTCCTTTGTGGAGCGCACCCGCGGTCATCAATTGTGGATTTTTGGTTGTGTTGCCGAAGGCACACCGCACCCGCGGTGAGGAAGATAGCGCACCCGCGGTGCATGAACAGTAGAAGCGTGTTTCGAGTTTTAAGTGATATAAGTTGATATGTTTGGCTCATTTATCTCATTTCTATCGGTTCTTCTCGGTTTGCAGCTCTTGGGGAGACTAGGGTTTCTTTATTTCTTCTTTTCATTTCTTTGATTCAAGCTCCTAGTTGGTGATTTGTGGTGTAATCAAGGTTCTTGTTGGTTCTAGAAGCTAAGGTAAGCTTTTGGTTTGGTTATTTCTTGGTTTTGGTGTTGGGTGAAATCATGAGTTTGGTGTTGGTGTTGGTGTTATGGATTAATTGATTTGGGTTTATGATTATTGAGATGTTGATGGTGTAATTTATGGTTTATTGTTGTAGGAATTCAACCAAAGGTTTAGAACCAAGGTTCCAAGTGGTTGTAAGTGGAATTTCATTCCTTGTGCTCACATGATAATATATGTATGGTGTTTCAATGGTTTTAATGTACTATTCCCTTCATTTGATTCGTGATATGTATTGATACACTTTGTTGTATATTATGGAGGCATTTTTATGTCTCAATTGTGAAAAAGGGAATACAAGAGAAAAGAGTATGCTAAGTGTTTGTTTAAATGCCAAAGAGAGAGTTTAAATGGTTTATTGGATTGATAGATACATAGTTAGAGATTGCATGCAATTAGTTGATCAACGACCATAAGCTTATATCCCTCAGAGTTATCGATTTATATCGATGGGATATAGGTACAGAGACAGAGATACTATATAGATATCAATCCAACAGAGAAAAGAGAAATACCATCTTATTGTTATATTATGCTATGTTATTCATGTTTCAAGAGTTGATGGTATTTAATGATTTCAAAGCCATGTTTTACAGAGTATGATATATGTATCCATTGCTATGTAAGAGTTCCACTTGCTGAGTTTTATACTCATTTCAGTTATTTCATGTGATGCAGATAAGAGCAACGGGCCGGGACGTTGATTGTGGGCCGGAGTCATATGCATATAGAGAAGGAAGGACGAAAACTATTTTGATAGCATTTTTGACATGATCACAAAAATGATATTTTGTATTTTTGTTGCATCATTTGATTGATCATGTATATACTTTTGATTATACATTGACATGTATTTTAAATCCTTCTTTCTTTTTAGAAAATTTTAAATTCCGCTGTTATTTTATTAAAATCTGTCGAGGGTGTTACATTTAGTGGTATCAGAGCCAGGTTCTTCGGACCAATGCATATGATTTCGTCTACTTTCAACAGTCCGGGTATGTCTTCTTCTACATCTATTCATTGTTATCTATTGATATGTATTGTGTGAGCACATTGTAGGAGTATGCCTCCTAAGAGAAAGGCCGCAGAGGGTGAGGATAGTTCTTCCTCTAGAGTTGTCGATGAGTTTGGCAAGTTATTGAAAGAGCAAGCCAAGGTCCACAGTGAGCAGATCCAACAGTTACTACGTTTGCAAGGTACAGGTCAAGGTAGAGGTCAAGTGAGAGGCCAAGTGGCACAAACAGTTGGTACTGATGGGATCTTTACTGCTTTCAAGAGGATGGATCCGGCTGAATTTGCAGGAAGCACTGATCCGCTGGTGGCAGTAGAATGGATCAAAGCACTTGAGGCAATATTTGATCATCTCAACTATGCAGACAAAGATAGAGTTGGATGTGCAGTGTTCATGTTAGTCAAGGCTGCACGCATTTGGTGGAATGCTACCAAGGTTAGTGTGTATGTTCCGGCATTGAAGTGTTCAGAGTTCACTGATCTTTTCTGTGACAAGTACTTCCCAGACGCACTTCGTGCTAGGAAGGTGACTGAGTTCTTGGAGCTTCGACAGGGAGGTATGAATGTTGATGAGTACATTCTGAAATTCGAGGAGGGCTGTCTGTTTGCCCCGTATATTGCTTCCAATGACAAAGACAAAGGTGCTCATTTCATTAGAGGCCTTAGAGCAGAAATCAGAAGGGACATTAATATGTCGAAGGCTGTGACATTCAAAGAGATTGTGGCTAAGGCTCTGTTGGCCGAGCAAGATGAGAAAGACATTACTAGGGAGAAACAAGTGAGGCAGCAGGCCATTGCTCAAAGAGGACAAGGTTCAAGTCAAAGAGGAAAGGGCAGTTTCAAAGGGAAAGGCAAGTTAGAGTCGAGTCCTAAACCACCGGCAGTTCCATTTGATCCCGAGAAGCCATTGTGTCCCAAGTGCAGTAGACATCATCGGGGAGAGTGCAGATTTGGTACTCATACTTGTTATCGATGTGGCACTGCAGGCCATATTGCCAAGGACTGTCCAAGAGGAGCGAGTAAAGAGAAGGTGCAGGGACGCATCTTCACCTTGGCAAAGGAAGGTATAAACCATGATTCTTCTGTGATCTCTAGCACTATTTTAATTTCAGGCAGAGTAGGTACGACATTGATTGTTACAGGTGCTACTCATTCTTTTATGTCCGAACTATTTTTGAGATCTTTTGGTATAGTTCCTTCTGTTATTCCCCTCCAGTTTTGTAGAACCCGTAAATCAATAGACGTATAAGCCATGCATAATTCTAGATTTTTAAATTTAATTGACTTCATTGCATGATTATTTTAAATGCATTTCTTTGAAGTTAATTATTTTATTATTTCAGTTCAGTAGTTTGATTTTTAGCATTTCAGTTATTTCAGTGAGGCCGGACCGGAGTTGGAGTTTTGAGATAGAATTTAAGATTTGAGAAGTATTTTTAGAAGTTAATTTAGCTAGCAAGTAAGTTCATTTAAGTTAATAAGAAGGTTTGAGGATTTAATTTAAGTTACTTGAGGTGAGTAGAAAATAAGCTCATTTAAGTTGCATAATTAAGGGGTTAGCTCACCAAATTAGTTAAAGGATTAGTAACGTTTTTAAGGGTTATTAATTCACTAGATAATTATTTTTCCCTTCATTTTATTTATTGAATTTCGGCCACCCCCTTAGACTATTAAACAATTCATTTGCCTTGCCACCTTTGACCCTTTCTTGTATTTAATTAGGAAGATAATTCTTTGATCTTTCTAGCACCATTTAATGATCTAATTAGCATTATCCTATCCTAGTCTAGCATGTAAAAATCGGCCATCACCATTCTAGAAACACCCAACATAGACTTGATATCAAACAACCATTCAAAATTCAAAAAAAAAGGGAGACTTGGTCATACATTGAACCCCTTTATTATTGGATCTCCCCCTCACTCTCCTAACCATCATTCCCCCTCCCCCATTCACGAAATTCAGAGAATTTTTCAGTAGAAAAACCGTGGGAATTCAGTAGGAAGCAAGGGAGGAAAATCGAGAGTAAAGAAAACAAGAGAAGCGCTCCACCTCCTCCGTGCCGCGTCGTCGTCGTTTCGTTCGTTTTCTTTCGAAACGAAACCAGGCATGTCTAGATATTTTCTAAACCTCAATCAAGTCATATTATCATTTATTTTACAGTACATGATCATGTTTATTCAAGCAAAAATCAAGATCCATGTCAAAACTTTTGAAAACAACACATGCAGAATTTTTTATATTTCTTGGCAAGCTTCACGTTTTCTTGGTTTGTGAGTTTCAGGTGATTGGTTCGACTCCAGGCTCCCAGGGCGACCTCAATACATGTAATAGGATGCATTAGGATCAGATTGGTCCATTCGTTCAAGCCCCTGGTTTCTGGAAATTTAGAAATGGACAGCAACTTCTCATTTGGTCCATTTGAGTTTCGAAATTCAGCTTGTTGGCAAAGAGGAAGGATCTGATCTTGGCTGCCCTAGGGGCCTATAGCCATGGTTAGATCACTCCCCTAGCATGTCTAAGACGTGACTAAGTCGCCCTTTTGGTGGCTTGGTCCATGGCTCATCGGTTTTTAATAAAAACATCACAACCGCCCCTATGTCCCTTCGGCCCTTACAATTTCAGCATACACGGTTTCGATTTTGGTTGCTTGGTATGGATCATGGTTGGCCTATGGCCTTTAGCCACGGTTCATACCATGCTCCTAGATGTCTAGATCGTGCCATGGTAAATCAAATGGCCACTGGAACGACGCAAGACATCGATCTAAGCAAAACACTACACACGCATGCACGTTGGTTCTCGGTTGGAGTTTCGGTTGAGTTATGGTGTGATGCGGATTGTGGCTGGCCTAAGGCCCTTAGCCATGGTTCAAATCATTCCTTGGGATATTGGTAAGAGTCTCTGGTCGGTGGTTCACGCCCCAATGGCCGGTAGTCTCGAAAACAACACAAGTTACACGATTGTACAGTTGCTGGAATTTTACAGCAAGTTGCTGTGACGGTTCGGTGGCGGTTCAGGTTGGCTCGGAGTCATGATTAAATGCGAAGTCATTAGGCGTCATAATCGCATCTTTTGAACTAAATTGCATAGTTGGTCAAGTTTAAGCTATTGCATATTTTTCATGGCACAGTTAGGTTGCAGCGAGCCTGGGGACGATCCAATCCAATCCAGTTGGTAAAATTACGGGACATTTTCATTATGCCAGTTAATTATTTTACGTGCATTAAATAGAAAATGATTATTTTTGAGATTTATGCGATATGGCTTGTGGTTCATTCACTATGTGGGAGTGTTAATTTATACAGTCGCCAGTGACCGATCAGTTCAGTATGGTACCACCCGGTCGCCAGTGACCGGCCAGCTCAGTTCAGTTTCAGCCTCTCCGGTTGCCAGTTACCGACCAGTTCAGCTTAGTGCAGGGGCCACAGGCGTAAAACATAATCTCAACAGAAAATTTTACCAGTTATTTCAGTAATAGGCTCCAAGGAGCAAACATTTTTTTTACTGTGATTATCAGTTCAGTTATGCACGTATTATGATTGCTAAGTATAGATTATTTTCAGCATGCCTCAGGACAGGATATGTTATCTCATGCATATTTTAATTCAGATTTTTACTCGTTACCTGCGATGTATGCATGCTGAGTCTTTAGGCTCACTAGACTTGATTGTTGTAGGTACTGATGAGGCCAGGGCCGAGGGCGGGGACCAGTGAGCCAGCTTGGGTCGGCAGTAGTGGCACCCGAGGACCTCAGAGCAGCAGCAGTTGTTATTTTATTCCGCAAACATTTTATCAGTCGTTGGATATTTTTAAATTGTGATTTTTGGCAAACTTTATTTTCTTCCGCTGCAATATTTTGAAATATTGAACTTGATTCACCAGTGATTTTATGAATGAGGCCATTTAAGTTCTTTTAAAAAGAAAATTTTTAATTTTTCCGCAAATTTTCAAGCAAGAAGTTCTAGGGCCTCTACAATTGGTATCAGAGCGGTGGTTCTGTATAGGGTTTCACTACTACTGACCGCGAGAAGCTCACGAAGCCACGTCTTTGGTCTGTAAGTTTTTCAGTTCAGCAGTTTGTTCAGCATTTCAGTTAAAGCATGAATTATTTTGTCAGTATGCTTCCAGATTTTCAGTACTTCAGTGTTCATTTAAAATAAACTATGGAATTATGCATGTTAGTTACGTATGGATTATGTTGGAACAGTATGTCCCCTAGACGCATTTTGGAGCGCAACAGAGAGGAGGAGCCTCGCCGAGAGGACAGGGAGGAGCGTAGACCGGAGGGAGACCTACCACCTCCTCCACCACCCCCACCGGACATGAGTGCCCAGATGTTAGCTGGGATGGCACAGTTCTTCGCACAGTTTGCAGGGAACAATGCCGCAGCCGTAGCCGCAGCCGCAGCCACGCCGACAGGGCCCGAGGCTGTTTATGAGCGGTTCATGAAGATGCGCCTGAAGGAATTCTCTGGGACATCTGACCCCATGGTTGCTGAGGGATGGATCAAATCCTTCGAGGACATCTTTGAGTTTATGGAGCTGGGGGACGCAGATCGAGTCCGATGTGCCACCGACCTGTTCACTGGAGACGCCCGCTTATGGTGGGAAGGAGCTTCGGTAGCCTTGATTTTGGCTACACTTTCATGGACCCGCTTTACGAAAGTTTTCTACTCCAAGTATTTTTCTGAGGAGGTTCGCACCAGGCTGACCACCGAGTTCATGAGTCTGAGACAGGGGGATATGACGGTTACGGAGTTTATCCGTAAGCTCGAGAGGGGCTGTCACTTTGTGTCCCTGATCGCGAATGATGCCAGAGCCAAGCTGATGCACTTCCTGGTGGGTTTACAGCCGATCTTGCATCGGGATGTTAGGGTATCTGACCCTGCTACTTATGAGATTGCCGTCTCCAAGGCCTTAGCCGCAGAGTAGGATCTGCGTGATATCGAGAGGGATCGCCAGGGCAAGCGCCCAGTCCAGGCACCGCACCGCCCTTCTCCTCATCAGCATCAGCAGCAGAATAAGAGGCCTTTTCATGGACCGCCCAGGAACCGAGGCCAGCAGCAGCAGCAGCAGCAGCAGCGGGGACGCCCAGCCCCGAGGACTCAGGAGCACCCAGTCTGTCCCAGGTGCTCGTGTCGCCGTCCTGGAGCATGTATGGCTGGCTCAGGAAAGTGTTTTAAGTGTGGTAGTCCAGACCACATATTGCTGCAGTGCCCTCAGAAGAATCTGCCTACTCAGGGCAGGGTTTTTGCTCTCCATGCCGCGGAAACCAACCCTGAGACTATGTTGTTGACAGGTACCTTTAAACTTTAAGTTATTATTTGAATTTCCGTGTTTGGGAATCGGGATTTAGATTTGAACTTAGAACTATTATAGGATTGCATGCTCTACTCAGATTTATTTTGGGGGAAATAAAGCTAGAAGAACCTTGACTTTTGCATGTCTATAAGTTTAGTTCTTGTAACTACTGGATTCAACTTAGAGCTCCGCTCTTTCAGGGAGAATTTTTATATCTGGTTCCGCTACCAAGGCCTTGATAGATTCAGGGGCCACTCACTCGTTTATTTCGGAGGTCTTTGCAAACTTTCTCAAGATCCAGACCATTGGGCTAGATACAGCCTTTTCAGTAGTGTTGCCGTCAGGCAAGGAGATGGCAGCCACCAATGTTATCCGAGATATAGACCTTGAGCTGCACGGTAATCTTGTTTATGCGGATCTGATTGTGCTACCGATGTCGGAATTTGACATCATCCTAGGGATGGACTGGCTATTGAGGAACAGAGTGTTGATAGACTTCCAGCGGAGATCTGTTCTTGTCCGACCGCCTGGAATGGAGCAGTTCTTATTTGAGCCGCACAGGTACTTTCTTTTACCGCGCATTATTCCGTATGTTCAGGCTAGGAAACTCATGCATAGAGGGTATCGGGCATTTCTAGCGACCTTTTTATCTGTCCCCGAGGAACCCAGCCAGTCAGCCTCAGATGTTCCGATTGTCAGAGATTTCTTAGA
This sequence comes from Primulina tabacum, assembly GCF_025594145.1. Taxonomy (NCBI): domain Eukaryota; kingdom Viridiplantae; phylum Streptophyta; class Magnoliopsida; order Lamiales; family Gesneriaceae; genus Primulina; species Primulina tabacum. The sequence continues at coordinate 15,995,240 of NC_134556.1, forward strand.
AGTTTTTCCCGAAGACGTCTCTGGTATGCCACCCGAGAGAGAGGTGGAGTTTTCCATTGAGCTTATGCCAGGTACGGCTCCGATATCCAAAACGCCGTACCGATTAGCACCGACAGAGATGGCAGAGCTTAAGAAGCAGATTCAGGAACTTCTCGACAAGGAGTTCATTCGCCCGAGCTTTTCTCCATGGGGCGCGCCGGTCTTATTTGTGAAAAAGAAGGATGGCACGATGAGGCTTTGCATTTACTACCGGGATTTGAACAGGGTTACAGTGAAGAATAAATACCCACTGCCGAGGATTGAGGATCTGTTTGACCAGTTGCAGGGAGCTTCGATTTTCTCCAAGATAGATCTGCGTTCCGATTATCACCAGTTGAGGGTGAGAGATGCGGATGTCTCGAAGACTGCTTTTAGGACTCGTTATGGCCACTACGAGTTCCTTGTGATGCCCTTCGGACTGACGAATGCGCCAGGGATCTTCATGGATCTCATGAATCGCGTATTTCAGCCGTACCTCGACCAGTTTGTGATAGTGTTCATAGATGACATTCTCGTCTACTCCAAGAGTCGGGAGGAGCACAGCAGACATCTGACCACAGTGTTGTAGACATTGCAGAAGCACAAATTATTCGCAAAGTTCAGTAAATGCGAATTCTGGTTAGAGAAGGTGGCGTTCTTGGGCCATATTGTCTCCAGCAGTGGTATTGAGGTAGACCCAGCAAAAGTTGCAGCAGTCAGAGATTGGGTTGTGCCTCAGAATGCATCCGAGATCCGCAGTTTTCTTGGGTTGGCAGGATATTACAGGAAGTTCATTCAGGGATTCTAATCCATTGCCGTTCCACTCACAGCACTGACCAAGAAAAATGTGAAGTTTGTGTGGAGCGAGGAGTGTCAGAAGAGCTTCGATACTTTGAAGCAAGCTCTTATCTCAGCACCCGTTTTGGCTGTACCGTCAGGATCCGGTGAGTTTGTTCTGTATACCGATGCTTCGAAGCTTGGTTTAGGTGCAAATCTTATGCAGCATGGGAGAGTGATAGCGTATGCTTCTCGACAGCTGAAAATCCACGAGAAGAATTACCCTACCCATGATCTGGAGTTAGCGGCCGTAGTTTTTGACTTGAAGATTTGGAGGCACTATCTGTATGGAGAGAAGTGCCAGATCTTTACCGACCACAAGAGCCTCAAGTATTTCTTTACACAGAAGGAGCTGAACATGCGTCAGAGGCGTTGGTTGGAGCTTGTGAAAGACTACGATTGTGACATTAGCTACCACCCGGGTAAAGCTAATGTAGTTGCGGATTCTTTGAGCAGGAAAGTCGCAGTGATGGCTCATTGTACGATTCAGAAACCTCTTCAGATCGAGATGCAGAGGTTTGATCTTGAGACTTACCCTCGAGGTAGAGTTCCTCGTCTATCTACCTTGACCATTCAGTCTTCTCTTTTGGACCGTATTCGCAGTGGTCAGGCCGCAGATGAGCAGTTGGCACAGTGGAAGAAGAGAGATGAAGCCAAGGGCAGTGTTTTGTACTCAGTCAGCGACGGTATTGTGAGATACCGAGACAGGATGTGGGTTCCTAGCAGTGATTCTATCCGAGCAGACATCTTATCAGAGGCCCATAAGTCCCCGTACTCCTTTTACCCTGGGAGTACGAAGATGTACAAAGATCTGCAGCTATTGTACTGGTGGCCAGGGATGAAGAAGGACATCCGACGTTTTGTATCCGAGTGTCTGAGCTGCCAGTTAGTGAAGGCCGAGCATCAGAGATCAGCAGGTTTGCTCAATCCTCTTCCTATTCCCGAGTGGAAGTGGGAGAACATTACCATGGATTTTGTGACCGGTTTGCCGAAGTCAGCCAGAGGATCGAATGCTATTTGGGTGATTGTAGATCGTCTTACCAAATCAGCGCACTTCTTGCCTATTAAGACGACTTTCACCATGATTCAGTATGCAGAGCTGTATATCCGAGAGATAGTCCGACTCCATGGTATTCCAGTTTCTATCGTATCTGACAGAGATCCCAGATTTACTTCCTCGTTTTGGAAGAGTTTGCATTCGACTATGGGTACGAAGTTGCTGTTTAGCACAGCTTTCCATCCGCAGACAGATGGGCAGTCGAACGAGTTATTTAGATTATGGAGGATCTTCTTCGCGCTTGCGTCATCGATTTCTCAGGGAGTTGGGAGTCGAACTTGCCACTGGTTGAGTTCACCTATAACAACAGTTTCCAGTCGTCTATAGGTATGGCTCCGTATGAAGCACTGTATGGCCGCGAGTGTAGATCTCCTGTTCATTGGGATGAGGTAGGAGAGAGAGTAGAGTTGGGTCCAGAGATTGTCCAGCAGGCAGCAGAGGTAGTAGTCAAGATCCGTGATAGGATGAGGACTGCTCAGAGCCGACAGAAGAGTTATGCCGATCAGCAGAGGAGAGATTTAGAGTTTGCAGTGGGCGATCATGTCTTTGTGAAAGTTGCACCTATGAAGGGTGTCATGAGGTTTGGCAAGAAAGGGAAGCTCAGTCCGAGATTCATTGGACCGTTTGAGATCCTTGACAGAGTTGGGACGCTAGCTTATCGTGTGGCTCTTCCGCCGAATCTGGCCGGAGTACACAATGTCTTTCACGTCTCCATGCTGAGGAAGTACATGGCGAATCCTTCGCATGTCCTGAACTTTGAGCCGTTGCAGCTTTCTCCGAACTTATCTTATGAGGAGAGGCAAGTGCAGATCCTAGACCGTCAGGAGAAGAAACTTCGGAACAAGTTGGTTAAGCGAGTCAAAGTCAAATGGCTCAACCATTCTGAGGAGGAAGCTACTTGGGAGTCTGAGCCGGAGATGAGAGATCAACACCCCGAGTTATTCGGTGAGTTCTAATTTCGAGAACGAAATTTCTTTTAAGGGGGAAGGATTGTAGAACCCGTAAATCAGTAGACGTATAAGCCATGCATAATTCTAGATTTTTAAATTTAATTGACTTCATTGCATGATTATTTTAAATGCATTTCTTTGAAGTTAATTATTTTATTATTTCAGTTCAGTAGTTTGATTTTTAGCATTTCAGTTATTTCAATGAGGCCGGACCGGAGTTGGAGTTTTGAGATAGAATTTAAGATTTGAGAAATATTTCCAGAAGTTAATTTAGCTAGCAAGTAAGTTCATTTAAGTTAATAAGAAGGTTTGAGGATTTAATTTAAGTTACTTGAGGTGAGTAGAAAATAAGCTCATTTAAGTTGCATAATTAAGGGGTTAGCTCACCAAATTAATTAAAGGATTAGTAACGTTTTTAAGGGTTATTAATTCACTAGATAATTATTTTTCCCTTCCTTTTATTTAGTGAATTTCGGCCACCCCCTTAGAGTATTAAACAATTCATTTGCCTTGCCACCTTTGACCCTTTCTTGTATTTAATTAGGAAGATAATTCTTTGATCTTTTTAGCACCATTTAATGATCTAATTAGCATTATCCTATCCTAGTCTAGCATGTAAAAATCGGCCATCACCATTCTAGAAACACCCAACATAGACTTGATATCAAACAACCATTCAAAATTCAAAAAAAAAAGGGAGACTTGGTCATACATTGAACCCCTTTATTATTGGATCTCCCCCTCACTCTCCTAACCATCATTCCCCCTCCCTCATTCACGAAATTCAGAGAATTTTTCAGTAGAAAAACCGTGGGAATTCAGTAGGAAGCAAGGGAGGAAAATCTAGAGTAAAGAAAACAAGAGAAGCGCTCCACCTCCTCCGTGCCGCGTCGTCGTCGTTTCGTTCGTTTTCTTTCGAAACGAAACCAGGCATGTCTAGATTTTTTCTAAACCTCAATCAAGTCATATTATCATTTATTTTACAGTACATGATCATGTTTATTCAAGCAAAAATCGAGATCCATGTCAAAACTTTTGAAAACAACACATGCAGAATTTTTGATATTTCTTGGCAAGCTTCACGTTTTCTTGGTTTGTGAGTTTCAGTTGATTGGTTCGACTCCAGGCTCCCAAGGCAACCTCAATACATGTAATAGGATGCATTAGGATCAGATTGGTCCGTTCTTTCAAGCCCCTGGTTGCTGGAAATTCAGAAATGGACAGCAACTTCTCATTTGGTCCATTTGAGTTTCGAAATTCAGCTTGTTGGCAAGGAGGAAGGATCTGATCTTGGCTGCCCTAGGGGCCTATAGCCATGGTTAGATCACTCCCCTAGCATGTCTAAGACGTGACTAAGTCGCCCTTTTGGTGGATTGGTCCATGGCTCATCTGTTTTTAATAAAAACATCACAACCGCCCCTATGTCCCTTCGGCTCTTACAATTTCAGCATATACGGTTTCGGTTTTGGTTGCTTGGTATGGATCTTGGTTGGCCTATGGCCCTTAGCCACGGTTCATACCATGCTCCTAGATGTCTAGATCGTGCCATGGTCAATCAAATGGCCACTGTAATGACGCAAGACATCGATCTAAGCAAAACACTACACTCGCATGTACGTTGGTTCTCGGTTGGAGTTTCGGTTGAGTTATGGTGTGATGCGGATTGTGGCTGGCTTAAGGCCCTTAGCCATGGTTCGAATCATTCCTTGGGATGTTGGTAAGAGTCTCTGGTCGGTGGTTCACCCCCCAATGGCCGGTAGTCTCGAAAACAACACAAGTTACACGATTGTACAGTTGCTGGAATTTTACAGCAAGTTGCTGTGACGGTTCGGTGTCTCGTTTGAGTTCTCAGTTGGATTTTAGCCTATGGCCTTGGACTGGACGATGCCCCTTTGAGTTGGGAAGGTCATGTTTTTGACTGTTTGTGATTCGGTTCATTTTTGAGGTCGTACAAGAATTTACGGTGCGATGTGCCAAATTGACTCTCGAAAGAGCGTTTCGTGTTTTGGCCTCCATTCCACCTAGATTTCGACCCTATCATTTTAGGAGCATTATTTTACGATTTTTCAGCGTATTTTAATCATGACTATACGTCGTATAGAACCCGTAAATCAGTAGACGTATAAGCCATGCATAATTCTAGATTTTTAAATTTAATTGACTTCATTGCATTATTATTTTAAATGCATTTATTTGAAGTTAATTATTCATTATTTCAGTTCAGTAGTTTGATTTTTAGCATTTCAGTTATTTCAGTGAGGCCGGACTGGAGTTGGAGTTTTGAGATAGAATTTAAGATTTGAGAAATATTTCCAGAAGTTAATTTAGCTAGCAAGTACGTTCATTTAAGTTAAAAAAAAGAAGTTTAAGGAATTTTTTAAGTTAGTTGAGGATTTTAATTTAAATTATTGGAGGTGATTAAGAAATGAGCTCATTTAAGTTACTTAATTAAGGGGTTAGTTCACTAAATTAATTAAAGGATTAGTAAGGCTTTTAAGGGTTATTAAATTACTAGATAATCAATTTTCCTCCTACCATTTATCATGCATTTTCGGCCACACCCCTAGAAGAACAAACTAGGACTTGCCAACTCACCTTTGACCCATTCTTGGTTGATTAGCATGCTAATTCTTTTAACTATTTTTCCACCTTAATTAATTAATACTAGACCACTATCCTAACCCTTGTTTGGCATGATAAAATCAGCCACTATAGTCTAGAATCACCCAAGAGATCATTTGATAGCAATTAAAAATTCAAAATTCAAATGCATGAAGACTTGGTCTTGATATGATCCTATTTTTGTGCACCCTTCTCCTCACCTTCATAACCATCACTCCCCCTCCACCTCCACCGAAAATAAGACCCCTTTTCAGTAGAAAAAAACGTGAATAACAGCTAGGGAGAAAGGGAGATAAATCGAGAGCCAAGAAAGGTAGAGAAGCAAGCCACTCCGTCTCCTCCGCGCCGTCATGTCTCTTCTTTTCGTTTTCTTTCGAAACGAAACCAGGCATGTCTAGATTTCTTTCAAACCTCAATCAAGTCATATTATTATTTATTTTTCAGTACATGATCATGTTGTAGCAAGCAAAAATCGAGATCCATGTCAAAATATTTTGGAACACACATGCAGAATTTTCGACTTCCCTTGACAAGCTTCACGTTTTTCTAGGTTTTGATGGTTTCAGGTATTGGATCGACTCCAGGCTCCCAAGGCGGCTTGTATACATGTAGTAGGATGCATTAGGACCATGTTGGTCCATTCAAACCAGCCCCATACTTGCTGGAAAACCGAAATGACAGCAAGTTCCCCATAAGTGCAGAAATGTGATTCGAAAATTCAGTTTGGATGTCAAGGAGGAAGGATCTGATCTTGGCTGCCCCAAGGGCCTTTAGCCATGGTTGGATCACTTCCCTAGCATTTCTAAGACGTGACTAAGTTGCCCTTTTGGTGGCTTGGTCCATGGCTCATCGGTTTTTAAATAATCAACAAGAACAGCCCCTTTCCCCATTCGGCTTCTTCATTTGTTCAGCTTTTGATTTCGTTCTTTTGTTGCTTGGTATGGATCTTGGTTGGCCTATGGCCCTTAGCCACGGTTCATATCATGCTCCTAGATGTCTAGATCGTGCCATGGTCAATCAAATGGCCACTGGAACGACGCAAGACATCGATCATAGCATAAACACTACACACGCACGCATGAGGGCCCTCGGTGAGAACTTTCGGGTGGTTGCTGGAATGAGGCGAATTGTGGCTGGCCTAGGGCCCTTAGCCATGGTTCAAATCATTCCTTGGGACGTGGTGGAGAGGCTTTGGTCGGTGGTTAAAGCCCCAATGGCCAAAAGTCTCGCAAACGACGCGATGCAAGCTAGGTCGCACCTGCTGGAAATTACAGCAAGTTGCTGTGTCGGTTCAGAGGCTCGTTCGAGTTCTTGGTTGGCTTTTAGCCCATGGCCTTGGACTGGACAGTGCCTCATTGAGTTAGGAAGGTCATGTTTTTGACCGTTCGTCATTTGGATCATTTTTGAGGTCGTACGAGAATTTACGGTGCAATGTGCCAAATTGACTCTCGAAAGAGCGTTTCGTGTTTTGGCCTCCATTTCACCTAGATTTCGACCCTATCATTTTAGGAACATTATTTTATGATTTTTCAGCGTATTTTAATCATGACTATAAGTCAGTTCAGTGTCGGTTCAGGTTGGCTCTGAGTCATGATTAAATGCGAAGTCATTAGGCGTCATAGTCGCATCTTTTGAACGTAAATTGCATAGTTGGTCATGTTTAAGCTATTGCATATTTTTCATGGCACAGTTAGGTTGCAGCGAGCCTGGGAACGATCCAATCCAATCCAGTTGGTAAAATTACAGGAATTTTCATTATGCCAGTTAATTATTTTACGTGCATTAAATAGAAAATGATTATTTTTGAGATTTATGCGATATGGCTTGTGGTTCATTCACTATGTGGGAGTGTTATTTATACGGTCGCCAGTGACCGATCAGTTCAGTATGGTACCACCCGGTCGCCAGTGACCGGCCAGCTCAGTTCAGTTTCAGCCTCCCCGGTAGCCAGTTACCGATCAGTTCAGCTTAGTGCAGTGGCCACAGGCGTAAAACATAATCTCAACAGAAAATTTTACCAGTTATTTCAGTACAGGCTCCAAGGAGCAAAAATTTTTTTACTGTGATTATCAGTTCAGTTATGCACGTATTATAATTGCTCAGTACATATTATTTTCAGTATGCCTCAGGACAGGATATGTTAACTCATGCATATTTTAATTCAGATTTTTACTCGTTACCTGCGATATATGCATGCTGAGTCTTTAGGCTCACTAGACTTGATTGTTGTAGGTACTGATGAGGCCAGGGCCGAGGGCGGGGACCAGTGAGCCAGCTTGGGTCGGCAGTAGTGGCACCCGAGGACCTCAGTGCAGCAGTTGTTATGTTATTCCGCAAACAATTTTTATCAGTTGTTGGATATTTTTAAATTGTTATTGTTGGCAAAACTTTATTTTCTTCCGCTGCTATTGTTTTAAACATTGAACTTGATTCATCAGTCGATTTTATGAATGAGGCCATTTAAGTTCTTTTAAAAAGAAAAATTTTTAATTTTCCGCAAATTTTCAAGAAAGGAGTTTTAGGCCCTTCGCAGTTGGTATCAGAGCGGTGGTTCTGTATAGGGTTTCACTACTACTGACCGCGAGAAGCTCACGAAGCCACGTCTTCGGTCTGTAAGTTTTTCAGTTCAGCATTTTGTTCAGCATTTCAGTTATAGCATGAATTATTTTGTCAGCATGCTTCCAGATTTTGAATATTTCAGTAATAAATTATGGAATTATGCATGTTAGTTACGTATGGGTTATGTTGGAACAGTATGCCCCCTAGACGCATTTTAGAGCGCAACAGAGAGGAGGAGCCTCGCCGAGAAGACAGGGAGGAGCGTAGACCAGAGGGAGACCTACCACCTCCTCCACCGCCCCCACCGGACATGAGTGCACAGATGTTAGCTGGGATGGCACAGTTCTTCGCACAGTTTGCGGGGGGCAATGCCGCAGCCGTAGCCGCAGCCGCAGCCAGGCCGACAGGGCCCGAGGCTGTGTATGAGCGATTCATGAAGATGCGCCCGAAGGAATTCTCTGGGGCATCTGACCCCATGGTTGCCGAGGGATGGATCAAATCCCTCGAGGTTATCTTCGATTTTATGGAGCTGGGAGACGCAGACCGAGTCCGATGTGCCACCTACTTGTTCACTGGAGACGCCCGCTTATGGTAGGAAGGAGCTTCGGTAGCCCTGACATTGGCTACACTTTCTTGGACCCGCTTTACGGAGGTTTTCTACTCCAAGTATTTTGCTGAGGAGGTTCGCACCAGGCTGACCACCGAATTCATGAGTCTGAGACAGGGGGATATGTCGGTTACGGAGTTTATCCGTAAGTTCGAGAGGGGCTGTCACTTTGTGCCCCTGATAGCGAATGATGCCAGAGCCAAGCTGATGCACTTCCTGGTGGGTTTACGGCCGATCTTGCGCCGGGATGTTAGGGTATCTGACCCTGCTACTTATGAGGTTGCCGTCTCCAAGGCCTTAGCCGCAGAGCAGGATCTGCGGGATATCGAGAGGGATCGCCAGGGCAAGCGCCCAGTCCAGGCACCGCACCGCCCTCCTCCTCTTCAGCATCAGCAGCAGAATAAGAGACCTTTTCATGGACCGCCCAGGAACAGAGGCCAGCAGCAGCAGCAGCGGGGACGCCCAGCCCCGAGGACTCAGGAGCACCCAGTTTGTCCCAGGTGCTCACGTCGCCATCCTGGAGCATGTATGGCTGGCTCAGGAAAGTGTTTTAATTGTGGCAGTCCAGACCACATGTTGCTGCAGTGTCCTCAGAGGAATCTGCCTACCCAAGGCAGGGTTTTTGCTCTCCATGCCGCGGAAACCAACCCGGAGACTATGTTGTTGACAGGTACCTTTAAACTTTAAGCTATTATTTGAATTTCCGTGTTTTGGGAATCGAGATTTAGATTTTGAACTTAGAACTGTTATAGGATTGCATGCTCTACTCAGATTTATTTCAGGGAAATTAAGCTAGAGGAACCTTGACCTTTGCATGTCTATAAGTTTAGATCTTGTAGTGGGATTCAACTTAGAGCTCCGCTCTTTCAGGGAGAATTTTTATATCTGGTTCCGCTACCAAGGCCTTGATAGATTCAGGGGCCACTCACTCGTTTATTTCGGAGATCTTTGCAAACTTTCTCAAGATCCAGACCATTGGGCTAGATACAGCCTTTTCAGTAGTGTTGCCATCAGGCGAGGAGATGGCAGCTACCAATGTTATCCGAGATATAGACCTTGAGCTGCACGGTAATCTTGTTTATGCGGATCTGATTGTGCTACCGATGCCGGAATTTGACATCATCCTAGGGATGGACTGGCTATTGAGGAACAGAGTGTTGATAGACTTTCAGCGAAGATCCGTTCTTGTCCGACCGCCTGGAATGGAGCAGTTCTTATTTGAGCCGGACAGGTACTTTCCTTTACCGCGCATTATTCCTTATGTTCAGGCTAGGAAGCTCATGCATAGAGGGTGTCGGGCATTTCTAGCAACCTTTTTATCTGTCCCCGAGGAACCCAGCCAGTCAGCCTCAGATGTTCCGATAGTTAGAGATTTCTTAGACGTTTTTCCCGAAGACGTCTCTGGTATGCCACCAGAGAGAGAGGTGGAGTTTTCCATTGAGCTTATGCCAGGTATGGCTCCGATATCCAAAGCGCCGTACCGACTAGCACCGACAGAGATGGCAGAGCTTAAGAAGCAGATCCAGGAACTTCTCGACAAGGAGTTCATTCGCCCGAGCTTTTCTCCATGGGGCGCACCAGTCTTATTTGTGAAAAAGAAGGATGGCTCGATGAGGCTTTGCATTGACTACCGGGAGTTGAACAGGGTTACAGTGAAGAATAAATACCCACTGCCGAGGATTGAGGATCTGTTTGACCAGTTGCAGGGAGCTTCGATTTTCTCCAAGATATATCTGCGTTCCGGTTATCACCAGTTGAGGGTGAGAGATGCTGATGTCTCGAAGACAGCTTTCAGGACTCGTTATGGCCACTACGAGTTCCTAGTGATGCCGTTCGGTCTGACGAATGCGCCAGCGATCTTCATGGATCTCATGAATCGCGTATTTCAGCCGTACCTCGACCAGTTTGTGATAGTGTTCATAGATGACATTCTCGTCAACTCCAAGAATCGGGAGGAGCACAGCAGGCATCTGACCACAGTGTTGCAGACATTGCAGAAGCACAAATTATTCGCAAAGTTCAGTAAGTGCGAATTCTGGTTAGAGAAGGTGGCGTTCTTGGGCCACATTGTTTCTAGCAGTGGCATTGAGGTAGACCCGGCGAAAGTTGTAGCAGTCAGAGATTGGGTTGTGCCTCAGAATGCATCAGAGATCCGCAGTTTTCTTGGGCTAGCAGGATATTACAGGAAATTCATCCAGGGATTCTCCTCTATCGCCGTTCCACTCACAGCACTGACAAAGAAAAATGTGAAGTTTGTGTGGAGCGAGGAGTGTCAGAAGAGCTTCGATACTTTGAAGCAAGCTCTTATCTCAACAACCGTTTTGGCTGTACCGTCAGGATCCGGCGAGTTTGTCCTTTATACCGATGCTTCGAAGCTTGGTTTAGGTGCAGTTTTGATGCAGCATGGGAGAGTGATAGCGTATGCTTCTCGACAGCTGAAAATCCACGAGAAGAATTACCCTACCCATGATCTGGAGTTAGCGGCCGTAGTTTTTGCTTTGAAGATTTGGAGGCACTATCTGTATGGAGAGAAGTGCCAGATCTTTACCGACCATAAGAGCCTCAAGTATTTCTTTACGCAGAAGGAGCTGAACATGCGTCAGAGGCGTTGGTTGGAGCTTGTGAAAGACTACGATTGTGACATTAGCTACCACCCGGGTAAAGCTAATGTAGTTGCGGATGCTTTGAGCAGGAAAGTCGCAGTGATGGCTCATTTGACGATTCAGAAACCTCTTCAGATTGAGATGCAGAGGTTTGATCTTGAGACTTATCCTCGAGGTAGAGTTCCTCGTTTATCTACCTTGACTATCCAGTCCTCTCTTATTGACCGTATTCGCAGCGGTCAGGCAGCAGATGAGTAGTTGGCACAGTGGAAGAAGAGAGATGAAACCAAGGGCAGTGTTTTGTATTCAGTCAGCGACGGTATTGTGAGATACCGAGATAGGATATGGGTTCCCAGCAGTGATTCTATCCGAGCAGACATCTTATCAGAGGCCCATACGTCCCCGTACTCCATTCACCCTGGGAGTACGAAGATGTACAAAGATCTGCAGCTATTGTATTGGTGGCCAGGAATGAAGAAGGACATCAGGCATTTTGTATCCGAGTGCCTGACTTGCCAGTTAGTGAAGGCCGAGCATCAGAGACCAGCAGGTTTGCTCAAGCCTCTTCCTATTCCCGAGTGGAAGTGGGAGAACATTACCATGGACTTTGTGACCGGATTGCCGAGGTCAGCCAGAGGATCGAATGCTATCTGGGTGATTGTAGATCGTCTTACCAAATCAGCGCACTTCTTGCCTATTAAGACGACTTTCACCATGGTTCAGTATGCAGAGCTGTATATCCGAGAGATAGTCCGACTCCATGGTATTCCAGTTTCTATCGTATCCGACAGAGATCCCAGATTCACTTCCTCGTTTTGGAAGAGTTTGCATTCGACTTTGGGTACGAAGTTGCTGTTTAGCACAGCTTTCCATCCGCAGACAGATGGACAGTCGGAGCGAGTTATTCAGATCTTAGAGGATCTTCTCCGTGCTTGCGTCATTGATTTCTCTGGGAGTTGGGAGTCGAACTTACCATTGGTAGAGTTCACCTATAACAACAGTTTCCAGTCGTCTATAGGTATGGCTCCGTATGAAGCGCTGTATGGCCGCAAGTGTAGATCTCCTGTTCATTGGGATGAAATAGGAGAGAGAGCAGAGTTGGGTCCAGAGATTGTTCAGCAGGCAGCTGATGTAGTAGTCAAGATCCGTGATAGGATGAGGACTGCTCAGAGCCGACAGAAGAGTTATGCCGATCAGCGGAGGAGAGAGTTAGAGTTTGCAGTGGGTGATCATGTCTTCGTGAAAGTGGCACCTATGAAGGGTGTCATGAGATTTGGCAAGAAAGGGAAGCTCAGTCCGAGATTCATTGGACCGTTTGAGATCCTCGACAGAGTTGGGACGCTAGCGTATCGTGTGGCTCTTCCGCCAAATCTGGCCGGAGTACACAATGTCTTTCACGTCTCCATGCTGAGGAAGGATATGGCAAATCCTTCGCATGTGCTGAATTTCGAGCCGTTGCAGCTTACTCCGAACTTATCTTATGAGGAGAGACCCGTGCAGATCCTAGACAGTCAGGAGAAGAAACTTCGGAACAAGTTGGTTAAGCGAGTCAAAGTCAAATGGCTCAACCATTCAGAGGAGGAAGCTACGTGGGAGTCTGAGCCGGAGATGAGTAGTCGATACCCCGAGTTATTCGGTGAGTTCTAATTTCGAGGACGAAATTTATTTAAGGGGGGGAGGATTGTAGAACCCGTAAATCAGTAGACGTATAAGCCATGCATAATTCTAGATTTTTAAATTTAATTGACTTCATTGCATGATTATTTTAAATGCATTTATTTGAAGTTAATTATTCATTATTTCAGTTCAGTAGTTTGATTTTTAGCATTTCAGTTATTTCAGTGAGGCCGGACTGGAGTTGGAGTTTTGAGATAGAATTTAAGATTTGAGAAATATTTCCAGAAGTTAATTTAGCTAGCAAGTAAGTTCATTTAAGTTAAAAAAAAGAAGTTTAAGGAATTATTTAAGTTAGTTGAGGATTTTAATTTAAATTATTGGAGGTGATTAAGAAATGAGCTCATTTAAGTTACTTAATTAAGGGGTTAGTTCACTAAATTAATTAAAGGATTAGTAAGGCTTTTAAGGGTTATTAAATTACTAGATAATTAATTTTCCCCCTACCATTTATCATGCATTTTCGGCCACACCCCTAGAAGAACAAACTAGGACTTGCCAACTCACCTTTGACCCATTCTTGGTTGATTAGCATGCTAATTCTTTTAGCTATTTTTCCACCTTAATTAATTAATACTAGACCACTATCCTAACCCTTGTTTGGCATGATAAAATCGGCCACTATAGTCTAGAATCACCCAAGAGATCATTTGATAGCAATTAAAAATTCAAAATTCAAATGCATGAAGACTTGGTCTTGATATGATCCTATTTTTGTGCACCCTTCTCCTCACCTTCATAACCATCACTCCCCCTCCACCTCCACCGAAAATAAGACCCCTTTTCAGTAGAAAAAAACGTGAATAACAGCTAGGGAGAAAGGGAGAAAAATCGAGAGCCAAGAAAGGTAGAGAAGCAAGCCACTCCGTCTCCTCCGCGCCGTCTCGTCTCTTCTTTTCGTTTTCTTTCGAAACGAAACCAGGCATGTCTAGATTTCTTTCAAACCTCAATCAAGTCATATTATTATTTATTTTTCAGTACATGATCATGTTGTAGCAAGCAAAAATCGAGATCCATGTCAAAATATTTTGGAACACACATGCAGAATTTTCGACTTCCCTTGACAAGCTTCACGTTTTTCTAAGTTTTGATGGTTTCAGGTATTGGATCGACTCTAGGCTCCCAAGGCGGCTTGTATACATGTAGTAGGATGCATTAGAACCATGTTGGTCCATTCAAACCAGCCCCATACTTGCTGGAAAACCGAAATGACAGCAAGTTCCCCATAAGTGCAGAAATGTGATTCGAAAATTCAGTTTGGATGTCAAGGAGGAAGGATCTGATCTTGGCTGCCCCAAGGGCCTTTAGCCATGGTTGGATCACTTCCCTAGCATGTCTAAGACGTGACTAAGTTGCCCTTTTGGTGGCTTGGTCCATGGCTCATCGGTTTTTAAATAATCAACAAGAACAGCCCCTTTCCCCATTCGGCTTCTTCATTTGTTCAGCTTTTGATTTCGTTCTTTTGTTGCTTGGTATGGATCTTGGTTGGCCTATGGCCCTTAGCCACGGTTCATATCATGCTCCTAGATGTCTAGATCGTGCCATGGTCAATCAAATGGCCACTGGAACGACGCAAGACATCGATCATAGCATAAACACTACACACGCACGCATGAGGGCCCTCGGTGAGAACTTTCGGGTGGTTGCTGGAATGAGGCGAATTGTGGCTGGCCTAGGGCCCTTAGCCATGGTTCAAATCATTCCTTGGGACGTGGTGGAGAGGCTTTGGTCGGTGGTTAAAGCCATAATGGCCAAAAGTCTCGCAAACGACGCGATGCAAGCTAGGTCGCACCTGCTGGAAATTACAGCAAGTTGCTGTGTCGGTTCAGAGGCTCGTTCGAGTTCTTGGTTGGCTTTTAGCCCATGGACTTGGACTGGACAGTGCCTCATTGAGTTAGGAAGGTCATGTTTTCGACCGTTCGTCATTTGGATCATTTTTGAGGTCGTACGAGAATTTACGGTGCAATGTGCCAAATTGACTCTCGAAAGAGCGTTTCGTGTTTTGGCCTCCATTTCACCTAGATTTCGACCCTATCATTTTAGGAACATTATTTTATGATTTTTCAGCGTATTTTAATCATGACTATAAGTCAGTTCAGTGTCGGTTCAGGTTGGCTCTGAGTCATGATTAAATGCGAAGTCATTAGGCGTCATAGTCGCATCTTTTGAACGTAAATTGCATAGTTGGTCATGTTTAAGCTATTGCATATTTTTCATGGCACAGTTAGGTTGCAGCGAGCCTGGGAACGATCCAATCCAATCCAGTTGGTAAAATTACAGGAATTTTCATTATGCCAGTTAATTATTTTACGTGCATTAAATAGAAAATGATTATTTTTGAGATTTATGCGATATGGCTTGTGGTTCATTCACTATGTGGGAGTGTTATTTATATGGTCGCCAGTGACCGATCAGTTCAGTATGGTACCACCCGGTCGCCAGTGACCGGCCAGCTCAGTTCAGTTTCAGCCTCCCCGGTAGCCAGTTACCGATCAGTTCAGCTTAGTGCAGTGGCCACAGGCGTAAAACATAATCTCAACAGAAAATTTTACCAGTTATTTCAGTACAGGCTCCAAGGAGCAAACATTTTTTTACTGTGATTATCAGTTCAGTTATGCACGTATTATAATTGCTCAGTACAGATTATTTTCAGTATGCCTCAGGACAGGATATGTTAACTCATGCATATTTTAATTCAGATTTTTACTCGTTACCTGCGATATATGCATGCTGAGTCTTTAGGCTCACTAGACTTGATTGTTGTAGGTACTGATGAGGCCAGGGCCGAGGGCGGGGACCAGTGAGCCAGCTTGGGTCGGCAGTAGTGGCACCCGAGGACCTCAGTGCAGCAGTTGTTATGTTATTCCGCAAACAATTTTTATCAGTTGTTGGATATTTTTAAATTGTTATTGTTGGCAAAACTTTATTTTCTTCCGCTGCTATTGTTTTAAACATTGAACTTGATTCATCAGTCGATTTTATGAATGAGGCCATTTAAGTTCTTTTAAAAAGAAAAATTTTTAATTTTCCGCAAATTTTCAAGAAAGTAGTTTTAGGCCCTTCACACGTCGGTTCGGTGTCGGTTAAGGTTGGCTCGGAGTCATGATTAAATGCGAGTTCATTAGGCGTCATAATCGCATCTTTTGAACTAAATTGCATAGTTGGTCAAGTTTAAGCTATTGCATATTTTTCATGGCACAGTTAGCTTGCAGCGAGCCTGGGTACGATCCAATCCAATCCAGTTGGTAAAATTACGGGACATTTTCATTATGCCAATTAATTATTTTACGTGCATTAAATAGAAAATGATTATTTTTGAGATTTATGCGATATGGCTTGTGGTTCATTCACTATGTGGGAGTGTTATTTTATACGGTCGCCAGTGACCGATCAGTTCAGTATGGTACCACCCGGTCGCCAGTGACCGGCCAGCTCATTTCTGTTTCAGCCTCCCCAGTAGCCAGTTACCGATCAGTTCAGCTTAGTGCAGGGGCCACAGGCGTAAAACATAATCTCAACAAAAAATTTTACCAGTTATTTCAGTACAGGCTCCAAGGAGCAAACTTATGCACGTATTATGATTGCTCAGTACAGATTATTTTCAGCATGCCTCAGGACAGGATATGTTATCTCATGCATATTTTAATTCAGATTTTTACTCGTTACCTACGATATATGCATGCTGAGTCTTTAGGCTTACTAGACTTGATTGTTGTAGGTACTGATGAGGCCAGGGCCGAGGGCGGGGACCAGTGAGCCAGCTTGGGTCGGCAGTAGTGGCACCCGAGGACCTCAGAGCAGCAGTTGTTATTTTATTCCGCAAACATTTTATCAGTCGTTGGATATTTTTAAATTGTGATTTTTGGCATACTTTATTTTCTTCTGCTGCAATATTTTGAAATATTGAACTTGATTCACCAGTGATTTTATGAATGAGGCCATTTAAGTTCTTTTAAAAAGAAAATTTTTAGTTTTTCCGCAAATTTTCAAGCAAGAAGTTCTAGGGCCTCTACAAGTTTAATGTTGTATTGCCTTCGGGGGATGTGTTGTGCCCGACATCTATTGTGTATGCGTGCTCTGTTCAAATTGATGAGCTAGTGGTTTATGCTGATTTGATTTTATTCCGATGGTTGCGTTTGATATTATACTTGGCATGGATTGGCTATCAACCTAACTTGCAGTGATTGATTGCGTTGCTAAGACGGTGAAATTTGCAGATGATGGCAATAGGGAAGGTATGCTCGCCAGTGCAGGTACTTCGCTGGTCATTCCTTTTATTTCATGTCTTAAGGCTAAGAAGTTGTTGTTTAGAGGTTGTGATGGGTTTTTGGCTTCGATTGTTGATGTGGATAGAATTGTGAAATTGAATATTGATGATATTGATGTGGTGAGAGAGTTCCCTGATGTTTTTGAGGATCATGTGCCGGGTTTGCCGCCGGACAGAGATGTGGAGTTTGTGATTGATCTAGTTCCAGGTACGGTTCCTATTTCTAAGGCTCCGTATAGAATGGCCCCAACAGAGATGAAAGAGTTGAAGACGCAAGTTGCAAGATCTTTTAGATAAAGGTTTCATTCGGCCGAGTTTTTCGCCTTGGGGAGCTCCGGTTCTATTTGTCAAGAAGAAAGATGGGTCTTTGCGGCTGTATATTGATTACAGAGAGATCAACAAAGTGAATATCAAGAATAAATATCCGTTGCCACGGATAGATTATCTTTTTGACCAACTGCATGGGGCTACAAGTGTTTTCGAAGATTGATCTGCGATCTGGCTATTATCACTTGAAGTTTAGGGAGTCTGATATCCCTAAGACGGCGTTCCAGACCAGGTACGGTCATTATGAATTTCTTGTGATGTCTTTTGGTCTGACTAATGCTCCTTCAGTCTTCATGGATCTGATGAACCGAGTGTTCAAGCCGTATTTGGATAGCTTTGTCATTGTTTTCATCGATGACATATTGATTTATTCCAAGACTAAAGAACTTCATTCAGAGCACCTCAGAGTTGTTCTTCAATTGTTGAGAGAGGAGAGGTATTATGCTAAGTTGAAAAAATGTGAGTTCTGGTTGGAGCAGATTTCTTTCTTAGGCCATGTTGTCTCGAAGGATGGTATAGCGGTTGATCCAGTGAAAATCGAGGCGATTCAGAAATGGCCTATCCCTACCACTGTATCAGAGAGGTACGCAGTTTTCTTGGTTTGGCGGGTTATTATCGTCGTTTTATTTCAGATTTCTCCAAGATTGCCCTGCCGTTAACCAATCTGACGAGGAATACTGTGAAGTTTGAGTTGTCCAATGATTGCCAAAGTGGATTTCAAGAGTTGAAAGATAAGTTGACGTCAGCTCCGGTACTTGCATTGCCCAGTGGTTCAGAGAAATTTTTTGTTTATACCGATGCGTCGAAAAAGGGTCTTGGTGCAGTGCTGATGCAACGTGGAAAGGTTATAGCCTATGTTTCTCGTCAGTTGAAGGACTACGAGAAGAATTATCCTACGCATGATCTGGAGCTGGCATCTGTGGTTTTCGCCCTGAAAATTTGGAGACATTATTTGTATGGCGAAAAGTGTGAAGTTTTCACGGACCACAAGAGTTTGAAGTATTTGTTTTCTCAGAAAGAACTCAATATAAGACAGAGACGGTGGTTAGAGCTTGTCAAAGATTATGATGTGACGATTAGGTTATCACCCAGGGAAGGCAAATGTTGTAGCAGATGCTTTGAGCCGTACGTCGAGTTCTTCTTTGAATTCTTTGATTTAGAAGCCATTGTTGTTAGATTTGCAGCGAGAAGAGATAGCTTTGGTTGTTCCGGGGACCATTGCTTCGCTTTTCAGCATTGGTCATTCGGGCTACATTGACGGACAGGATCCGTAGAGAGCAGGTCAATGATTTACAGTTGACAGAGCTGAGAGCCAGAGTAGAGGAGAGAGGCAATTCAGAGTTTGGATTGAATGGAGATGGTTTGGTGACTTTCAGAGGCCGTATATGTATTCCTGTTGGTGATGATATTCGACGAGACGTCTTGTGAGGCCCGGGGCCGAAGAGGGCGGGGGGTGATCGCCGGTGCTATCAGTTGCACGGACAATGAGCGACTCCTGGCATGCTTCTAGGTGGAGGGAACATGAATGAACCAACCCACACGGGAATGAGAGGGATTCCGAGACTGTTCAATGTAATGGACTGTACAGTTGAAGAGAGGCTTAAAAGATTTGATTTGTACTACTCATATCACGAAGGTGCATCTTCTTTTCTATAGCTCATCACATAAGAATTCCAAAGTTAAGCGTGCTTGACTTGGGACAATTTTGGGATGGGTGACCTCCTGGGAAGTTTCCTAGAGTGCGTGTGAGTTAGGACATAAGCACGCTGGAAAGACTGTCTTGGTACAGTGAGGACAGTCGTCAAATCTGGGGCGTTACAGTTGGTATCAGAGCCGATCTCTCTTAGTACGGTGTGGTTCTGGGACGAACCAAGCGGAAGCTAGTGGGCATGTGAGGCCCGGGGCCGAAGAGGGCGGGGGGTGATCGCCGGTGCCATCAGTTGCACGGAAAATGAGCGGCTCCTGGCAGGCTTCTAGGTGGAGGGAACATGAATGAACCGACCCACACGGGAATGAGAGAGATTCCGAAACTGTTCAATGTAATGGACTATACAGTTGAAGAGGGCTTAAAAGATTTGATTTGTACTACTCATATCACGAAGGTGCATCTTCTTTTCGGTAGCTCATCACATAAGAATTTCAAAGTTAAGCGTGCTTGATTTGGGACAATTTTTGGATGGGTGACCTCCTGGGAAGTTTCGCGTGTGAGTGAGGACATAAGCAACGTTGGAAAGACTCGTCTTGATACAGTGAGGACAGTCGTCAAATCTGGGCGTTACACGTCTTGACAGAGGCACATACCGCGCCATACTCGATACATCCAGGTGGTACCAAGATGTATCATGATCTTCGTAGACTGTATTGGTGGCCAGATATGAAGAAAGATATTGCCATTGTTTATTTCTCAGTGCCTAACTTGTCAGCAGGTGAAGATCGAACATCAGAGACCTGCTGGGACATTGCTGTCATTACCGATTCCTCAATGGAAATGAGAGCATATTACGATGGACTTTGTTATTTGTCTTCCCAGAACGCAGAAAGGTTTTAACTCCTATTTGGGTTATTGTTGATCGGTTGACCAAGACAGCGCATTTTCTTCCAGTCAAGACGACGTATTCAATGAACCAGAATGCCGAAGAGTACTTAGCTGAAATTGTTAGACTTCATGGTGTTCCTGTGTCGATCGTGTCTGATCGTGACCCTAGATTTACTTCAGAGTTTTGGAAGAGTTTGCACAGAGCTATGGGTTCACGGTTAGCATTTAGTGCAGCATATCACCCCTAGAGCGACGGTCAATCAGAGAGAGTTATTCAGATTTTAGAGGAAATGCTCAGAGCTTGTACTATAGACTATCCTGGTAGTTGGGATTCCAAATTGCCTCTTATTGAGTTCACGTACAATAACAGTTGCCAAGCGACGATTGGCATGACACCTTATGAAGCACTTTATGGCAGGATGTGTAGATCGCCATTGTATTGGGATGAGATTGGTGAGAGGAAGATGTTGGGTCCAGAGTTGGTCCAAAAGATAGATGATGTTGTTGCTGTTATTCGAGAGAGGATGAAGACAGCACAGTCGAGACAGAAGAGCTATGTAGATGTGCGTCGTAGGCCGTTGCAATTTGATGTTGGCGATCATGTGTTCTTGAAAATAGCACCTCTCAAAGGTGTGATGCGATTTGGCAAAAAGGGAAAGTTGGAGATTTATTGGTCCATTTGAGATCTTGGATAGAGTCGGCGGTGATCGAGCTTACAGGTTAGCCCTACCGCCAGATCTTGACAGAGTTCATAATGTTTTTCATGTCTCCATGATCAGGAAATATATTGCGAATCCTTCCCATGTTCTTCGCCACGAGCCATTGGATTTGACGCCGAATTTGACGTACCAAGAGATTCCAGTTCAGATTCTGGATCGCAAAGTAAAAGTGTTGTGAAACAAAGAGATCGGTATTGTTAGAGTCCTTTGGAGGAATCATTTGATTGAAGAAGCCACGTGGGAACCAGAGGATGAGATGATAGAGAAGTATCCTGAGTTGTTTGCATAGTGACGTCAATTTCGAGGATGAAATTCCTCTAAGGAGGGGAGATTGTAATAGCCAAGCCTGGTGTACGGTACGGTTTAAGATTTCGTATGATTATTGACTATTTGGTTGAGTTTAAGTATAGTTTTGATGTTAAGAGTTGCGATTTATGGTTTATAGCATTGTTGTTATTAGTTGTTGTGTAGTTGTGTGTATCAGCGTTGCGATTTGATCTTTGTTGCGTAGAGTTGGTTGTTGACTGCAGTGGTGACCGCACCCGCGGTCAAGAAGGCACCGCACCCGCGGTCTCATGCTTCAGAATTTCGGTTGTTTTCCAGTAGCTTCAGCGCACCCGCGGTGCAAGGTGTAGCGCACTTGCGGTGTTCGGGCAGAGACCAGAGCGCACCCGCGGTCGTCAATTGTGGATTTTTGGTTGTGTTGCCGAAGGCACACCGCACCCGCGGTGAGGAAGGTAGCGCACCCGCGGTGCATGAACAGTAGAAGCGTGTTTCGAGTTTTAAGTGATATAAGTTGATGTGTTTGGCTCATTTCTCTCATTTCTATCGGTTCTTCTCGGTTTGCAGCTCTTGGGGAGGCTAGGGTTTCTTTATTTCTTCTTTTCATTTCTTTGATTCAAGCTCCTAGTTGGTGATTTGTGGTGTAATCAAGGTTCTAGTTGGTTCTAGAAGCTAAGGTAAGCTTTTGGTTTGGTTATTTCTTGGTTTTGGTGTTGGGTGAAATCATGGGTTTGGTGTTGGTGTTGGTGTTATGGATTAATTGATTTGGGTTTATGATTATTGAGATGTTGATGGTGTAATTTATGGTTTATTGTTGTAGGAATTCAACCAAAGGTTTAGAACCAAGGTTCCAAGTGGTTGTAAGAGGAATTTCATTCCTTGTGCTCACATGATAATATATGTATGGTGTTTCAATTGTTTTAATGTGCTACTCCCTTCATTTGATTCGTGATATGTATTGATACACTTTGTTGTATATTATGGAGGCATTTTTATGTCTCAATTGTGAAAAAGGGAATACAAGAGAAAAGAGTATGCAAAGTGTTTGTTTAAATGCCAAAGAGAGAGTTTAAATAGTTTATTGGATTGATAGATACATAGTTAGAGATTGCATGCAATTAGTTGATCAACGACCATAGGCTTATATCCCTCAGAGTTATCGATGTATATCGATGGGATATAGGTACAGAGACAGAGATACTATATATATATCAATCCAACAGAGAAATGAGAAATACCTACTTATTGTTATATTATGCTATGTTATTCATGTTTCAAGAGTTGATGGTATTTAATGATTTCAAAGCCATGTTTTACAGAGTATGATATATGTATCCATTGCTATGTAAGAGTTCCACTTGCTGAGTTTTATACTCATTTCAGTTATTTCATGTGATGCAGATAAGAGCGACGGGCCGGGACGTTGATTGTGGGCCGGAGTCATATGCATATAGAGAAGGAAGGAAGAAAACTATTTGATAGCATTTTTGACATAATCACAAAAATGATATTTTGTATTTTTGTTGTATCATTTGATTGATCATGTATATACTTTTGATTATACATTGACATGTATTTTAAATCCTTCTTTCTTTTTAGGGTTTCCAAAAGTGTTTTGGATTATCAAAGTGTCATGGGCCTTGAAGTTGTTGGGCCATGAGATGGCTAACATATTTGTGAAATTTAAATGGGCCAAAATTTTTTTGGTGAAAAATGAAATTTTTTGGGCCCTTAAGTTTAATTTACAAAAGTTCCAAATATTTTCTCATAAAATAAATAATTTAAGTTGGACTTTAATTATTTATAGTAAATTTTGATTTACAAGAAATTCAGTTATAAATAAATTAATTGGAAAGTAGACAAAGGTGTTTGTATACTTTGTTTATCTAGTTTATGATCGTGGCAGTTAGTGATTGGATCAAGATATATAATATTGGATCAATTAATTATTGTGATAATTAATTGATGGTGTATGATATGTGATATTATGCATGAAAGATGATCAAAAGCCCAAGCCCAATTTGCTAGGTGTATGCTAGGATATTTTGTTATGAATGATTGTAATCATTATCACATTTAAAGTGGGCTTGTTTTATGGCCCGTTCCCACCCCATGAGATATATCCCTATTTGTCATGGATATTTATTTGTAAATATTAGTATAGTGGATGATCAAGATTGGAAGATGGTGGCCTTGATGATTATGAAGATCGAAGACATGTAAATATTGGAAGCTTATGTAATAGTTGCATTTGCATCCCATGCATTTCCCTAGAATTGGACCTAGGCCCGTGCTTAGCTCACACGGGCCATTAGTATTGGGGCCATTGATCATCCTTGTTTGTTTACTGTTTATAATTTATGCATGATATGTTATAAATAATGAGTATGTGCGTTATTATTATGATAATAACAAAGTTGCATGAATCCGGCAAACATACGATCAAACATGGTGAGCTTTTAAATAAAATTAATGATGAGACCTTTCCAAATTAAAAAACCCTCATTTTGAATAAGAATAAAAATTAATATCAAGCCCGAAAAGGGGAATTATAAATTTGTTTATAATTTCCATGTCTTCCATCGACAATGGGTGCATGATGAACGCTACCCGTACTCAGGGCTCGGCTCATATTATTGGGGGAGCTCTGGGTGCCGGAAAGTTGTGACATCCATTGACATGGTGATGTGAACTACGTGGAATTCCCATGATTTCGGCTCATATTATTGGGGGAACTCATGGCGACCGTCCATTAAGGTTCAACATCGATTGGTAAGGCTTGACACGTGAAGATGAACGACGTCATATTATTGGGTCCTAATCAAACATGAGACAAAAGTTTACGTAGAGGGTTGCATGGAGATGCAATTGGAAACTACCTTTTAGGAATTGCGATTGGCTGATATTATTCGGGATCATAATTCGCTAATTGGACCTTACGTACCTACTGAGGAAAGGAGTTTCCCGTTTTCACTAGAGGGTAGTGAAAGATATCTAAACTGTGGGAGTAAATATTTATAAAGTAAAAGTCCATACTTTATATCTTACTAAATATTTTAAAATAGTCATCAACATTTATCTGTTTTACTTTTCAGTACAAATTGACAATGTCTTCATTACGCAATCCATTATCTGCAATACTCGAAAAACACATATTAACTGGACCTAATTACCTCACTTGGCTAAGAAACTTGAAAATCGTCTTGAATTCGGAAAGGATAGCATATACACTGACTAAGTCGCGCCCTGTTGAGGCTCCGACTGACTGCACTCCTGAGGAATTGCAGACTTATAAGGAATGGTGTGACCATGACTTGAAAGCCGAGTGTTATATGCAGGCTTCCATGAATGATGAGAAGTCGGTTCTTTATGTGGATTCTTCATCTGGTACGAAGATTGGTCCACATGGGAAGTGAAAGAAGCGTTTTTTCCAATGTCCCAAGAAGAACGTGCCCTTGCAGAGGCAATCTCCGAGTCCCGCTGTGGTAGCCATACCAGTGAAGGCTGACAAGACTGTTGACATATGTTATTACTGCAAGAAGCCTGGACATTGGAGGCGTAATTGCAGAGAATATCTTGCCCAGAAAGGTTCAGGAAATGGTATGTTCTACATTTAAGTAAACATTTCAATTAACTCTACTTCTTGGGTATTAGATACCGGTTGTGGCTCACATCTCTGTAATGAGTTACAGGTGATGGGAAGAAGTAGAAGGCTTAGTAAGGGTGAGACCTTCTTGAGATTGGGCAACAGAGCAAGAGTTGCTGCCAAGGCCGTGGGAAATGTTTACTTATTGTTGAACAATGATTTTAAGTTGATTTTAAGAAATGTTTTGTTTGTACCGGATTTGGTGAAAAACATTGTTTTTATTTCTATGCTTGATAAAAATGGATATTCTTGTTTATTTAGCAAAAGTGTTTGCAACATTTACAAGAATGAATGTTTAATTGGTACTGGAGAACTTGAAAACGATCTCTATAACTTAAAATTGAAAGATATTCCACTAAACAATGTCCAAGCAATAACAACAACAAACAAGCAAAAACAAGATACTCTAAATTCGGCACAATTATGACATGCTCGATTAAGACATATTTTCCCTAAGAAGGATGAACAAGCTAGTTGGAGTAGGCATGTTTGATATGTCTGATATTAATGCTCTCACGACTTGTGAATCCTGTCTAAAAGGAAAGATGACCAAAATTCCCTTTAAGGGCCACGTGGAGCGAGCCAAAGGGTTATTGGATTTGATCCATACCGATGTGTGCGGTCCGCTTAGCATCACCACTAAGCATGGACATGCCTACTTCATCACCTTTACCGATGACTTTTCGAGGTACGGGTATGTGTATTTGATTAAATAAAATTCTGAAGCCTTTGAAAGGTTAAAAGAATTCAGAAGTGAAGTAGAGAAATAGTTGGGACGAAGCATCAAGACACTTCGATCGGATCGAGGTGGTGAGTATTTTAGTGCCGAGTTCCAAGAGTATCTTAGGGAGAATGAGATTCTCTCGCAGTGGACTCCGCCCGCTACACCACAGTTGAATGGTGTTTCGGATCGTCGTAACCGGACTTTGATGGACATGGTTCGGTATATGATGGGGTTCACGGAGTTGCCGCCATCCTTTTGGGGATATGCGCTTGAGACAGTGGCACTGTTGTTGAACAATGTCCATTCAAAGGCAGTTGACAAGACATCATATGAGATATGGATGGGTAAGCCTCCCAAATATTATTATCTTATAATATGTGGATGCCCTGCTTATGTGAAGCAGGTAGTGGGAGATAAATTGGATAGTCGATCCATTTTATGTTATTTTGTGGGATATCCAAGGAATTCTGTTGGATATTATTTCTATCATCCCCAAGAAACAAAGGTGTTTGTTTCTAGGAATGCAACCTTTTTGGAAAAGGAATTCTATTGGATAGAAAAGGGGATATGATAGAACTCGAAGAGGTTCGAGAGACACCCACATTTATAGAACCCACACCCGAATAGCCAAGAGAGGAGATACAAGCTCTTAGAAGATCCGAGAGAGTCTCGAGACCACCTATGAGGTATGGTCTGCTTCTTGAAGAGGTCCATGATGAGCCTAACCATGGATGTGATACAAGGACCTTCAAGGAAGCGTTATCTGATGCCGATTCATCCAAGTGGCTTGAAGCAATGGAATCTGAGATGAATTCCATGTATTCGAACCAAATGTGAAATCTCGTGGATCCACCTGAGGGAATTGTTCCCATAGGGTGTAAATGGATTTACTAGAGGAAACTTGAGGCGGATGGGAAGGTATTGACCTTCAAGGCGTGATTGTTGGCAAAAGAATATACTCAAAGACAAGGAGTTGACTTTGAGGAAACCTTTTCTCCAGTTGCAATGTTCAAGTCCATAAGGATATTGCTAGCCGTAGCTGCATGGTATGATTATGAGATATGGCAGATGGATGTCAAGACAGTCTTTCTTAATGGGGATATTAAGGAAGAGATTTACATGTCTCAACCGGAAGGGTTTACATCTGTCGGAAGTGAGCATATGGTATGCAAACTTCAGAGATCTATTTATGGTCTAAAGCAGGCATCTAGGAGTTGGAACCTCAGATTCGATAGTACAATCAAAGAGTTTGGTTTTACTAAGAATCCTGAGGAATCCTGTGTGTATGAGAAGGTCACTGACAGTGTTGTGACATTCCTGGTACTGTATGTTGATGAGATTCTACTCATTGGGAATGATGTAGGAATGTTGCAATCAACTAAGATATGGTTAGCGAGTAAGTTCTCGATGCAGGACTTAGGTGAAGCATCTTTTGTATTGGAAATACAGATCTATGGAGATAGATCAAGAAGATTGCTTGGTCTCACCCAGTCCACATACATTGATACCATCGTGAAGAGGTTCTCGATGGATGAGTCCAAGAGAGGACATCTACCAATGTGTCATGGCGTGTCCCTATCCAAGTCTATGTCTCCCAAGACTGATGCAAAGATAGCGGCGATGACACGCATTCCATATGCATCTGTGATTGGTAGCATCATGTATGGGATGATATCTACACGTCCTGACGTGGCTTTCGCACTAAGTGTACTGAGTAGATATCAATCGAACACCGGTCTTCCACATTTGAAAGTTGTGAAAGGCATCCTCAAGTATTTGAGAAGGACCAATGAATTGTTCTTGGTCTATGGGGGTGGAGAACTGAAATAGGAAGGCTATACCGACTCTAGCTTCCAAAGCGATATCGCTGACTCGAAGTCAACCTCTGGGTTCGTATTCATGCTTAATGGTGCTGCTGTCTCTTGGAAGTGTTCCAAGCAAGATAGTACTGCGGATTCCACCACTGAGGCCGAATACATTGCTGCATCAGATGCAGCGAAAGAGGCTGTTTGGATAAAGAATTTCTTCCAAGAGTTGGACGTCATTCCTAATAGAGTTGCTCCTATCCCGGTGTTGTGTGACAACACGGGAGCTATAGCTCAAGAAAAGGAGCCAAGGTCTCATCAGAAGTCCAAACATGTATTGAGAAAGTACCACATCCTCCGAGAGATTGTGGAAAGAGGAGAAGTGTCGATTGACAAAGTCAGCTCCGCAGATAATGTTGTTGATCCACTAACTAAGCCTTTACCTGGACCATTATTCGAGAAGCATCGCGAATCGATGGGTTTGAAGCATATGGGTAGTTGGCTCTAGTGCAAGTGGGAGAATGTTAGAGTAGGTGTCCGTCAAGCCAAGTGTTTGCCGAGTGTTCACAATGAAACTATGTATAAACAATCTTTATTTTAATAATATTTGAAATTATTGTTTTGGCACATCTTTATCTGTATATCAATGCTAGTTGCATAGATAAAACCCTTGAATATACAAATAGTAGAAAGAATATGAGATGCTCATATGATGAGTATCATGAAACTCATATTTGGAATACTGTATATTCTAAAGAGTCCCTAGTCAATTCAGCCGTCACTAAGAAGGATATAGGCCACTCGAGTTCGAGACTAGTATCTGCGATGTGAGTACCATGTTTCATTGGTAGGGGACATTGTGATGTCCGAGCATGCAGATAGGTGCTCCTTGAAGAGTGCACTGAACAACCCTCCATAAAGGACTTTCCAAGTGGTTCTCACTTATCGAGTGGAAACGTCCTAGTTTATGGTTGTAAAATATTAGTCCTTATGACCCGGGACAACATTGAGACTCTATGTGCTAGCATTGGACTTTGACTTGTTTACCGACTCTCAAGGGGTCATCAGGTGGCAAGGTTGGGTGTTTTGTCGAAACATATAGGAGTCGATGCATTGTAGTCGGGGATTCACCGCTTACCTTTGGGTATGGATATCCTATGTGTATGTAGTATGAAATCTCTGATCAGAGTATGGTGGTAATTATGAAAGGGGTTTCATAGATTACACCATCGATGCAACTACAACATGACACATAGTATCGATTCATTGACAACTCTTGATATATCAATGGTTTTCGAATCTATCGGGATATATGAGTTGAAAGGACCGTACTGTACGCTAACCATAATTGAATGGTTCTTGCAGGCACTATCATTTGATACCTAGGGAATCATGTAAGCGATGCTGCTAGGCGTTTAACATGATTGGTTGGGTACTATTAGACTTGAGTTCTGACGTTCTTATTATCAAGGAGTTGATAAGTAAGAATGGGGCAATTAGGGTATGCTCGTATAAGGACATGTTTAGTCCGAATCACATGGAGATGTGAACCCACGACTAGTTGTATCAATGAACCATTGAAGGTCACAAAAGTGCTAACTTTTTAGATCCCGTTGAGAAGTAAAATAGTTCAATATGTTGAACGGCTTATAAAGAAGTTTCTAAACGTAAATAAAAATAGAAGTATGACTTCTATAAGGAGAATATAACTTTTAATTTGAGGAAGTGTTCCTAAATTAAAAGTTGGCCAAACGAGTAATGTATTTGAAAATTGTGATTTTCATATACATTATTGTGGACTAAATTAAATTAATTCAAGTTTTGAATTAATTAAACACTAGTGGACCTAATAGAGTCCAAATAAATAAATTAATTCAATTGTTGGATTAATTAAACAACATTGGGCCTTGTAGAGTCCAATTAGAAATAATTATTAAACTAGTGGGCTTGAGTAAAATCAAGTAAGGTTTAATTGGTCTCAAATTTGTTTGAGACAATTAAATTAGAGTCCATGGGCCTTGTAATTGTTACAAGCCCAAATAGGATGTGCATGGGGAGGTGAAGAGTTGGGAGACAATTTTTTCCATGTCCAAGGCATGGCATGCTTTTGGGACAACATAACAACTTTTTCCGCAACCAAGAAAACTCTCCCGTCTCTCCCTTAGACCATATGGCCGAAATTTTCATGCTAATTCTCCTAATTTTTGCTTCTTCAATTGTTGAAGATTGCACACACTTCTCAAAGAAAAATGCTCTAATTTTTCTAGTGCAAAATTAGAGTGGATCTATCTTGTTAGTGGTGTACCTAATTTGAATAAAGGAGTCAAAAAGAAAGATGAAGCTTGTAGATTGTCTTTCCATTCAAGAGCTAAGGTGTTTACACCTTAGTTGGAGCCAACAATCAATCTTTGAGATTGATAGGTACATTTCTAAAACACCCAATGTATTACATTTCGTGTTTTTGTATTTGCTACACACTATAGTTGAGGTGTTCGGTTTTCTTGCTAAAAATTAAATTTTGAAACTTCCGTTGCGTTTTGAACACCTAAAATCGATCCCTTTCATATAGGTCACTGGACGATTGGCAATCGATGTGGATAGAATTGGAGTTTCTTCTAATACTGGTGATCAATACCATATCAATGTGGATAGAATCAGAGTTTCTTCTATTACTGGTGATTGATATGGAATGCCAACGTCTGGAAACCGGGATCCCTATACTAGGATTGAGTCTAGCCTGTGTTTAAGAGTTACAGATATTGATTCATTGATTGATGTTGATTTATGTTCCTGATTATGGTACATGTTTAGAATAAGGGTTATTGTTGATATTAATTCATGTTTCGGATTATGATACATGCTACGAATATTTGATTCATGTTCTGATTTTGATACATGTTATGAATATCTGTTATATGCTTTTATATTGTTTATATGATTGCATTATACACAATTTATAACGGGAATGTAATTCTCACCGGAGTTATCCGGCTGTTGTCTTGTTTGTATGTGTGCATGACAACAGGTGGGACAGGATCAGGGTCAAGAAGAGAACGAGGCTGGACTAGATAGCGTGGAGATCCGTGCTTAGAAATAAATTAGGAGTCAGCACTGATATGTAGTTGAACCTGATTGGATTATTGTAGACAATACAGGACTTGTATGTTTATATTTAATATGTAATTCAGATTGATTTACATAACGTTTCCGCTTTGTATTTTAAAAAAAAAAATTAGACCCTGTTTGTTTTAATTGATTGATTAATTCTGAGAACGATTAAAAACTTTAATTAACGTCCGGGTCCCCACAATTTTATAGTGCAAGTTTTTTGCGCCGTTGCCGGGGACTGTTAATTAACAATTTTATTCTTAGTTATTTATTTTAGCATTCTTTATTTTGTTTTGTTTGACACCTTCGATTTATTTGCAGGTATCTCTCTCGATGCATGTCAAGATCTCTAGAGTCTGAACTAGAGATATTCGTTCTCGAGATTGAAAGAACTCTACGCAGACGAAGACAACAACAGAGGCTGAGAGACATGATAAACATAAATGAACGTGAGGAAGAGCATCATGAAGATCTAAGAGTCGAAGAACCAAGGCGCATACCCATGTTGTAGTACCCACAACCTTCGCTTGATGGATCACATCAAAGCATAGTGCGACCAACCTTCAGAGCGAACCAGTTTGAGAACAAATCAGCGATAATCATATGATCCAGAACACTTTCTAATTTAAGAGAAATGCGCTAGATGATCCAAACACTCACATCTCCGAATTTTTAGAAATTTGCGACACTTTTAAATTTAATGGAGTGTTTGATGATGCTGTTAGATTGCGTTTATTTCCTTTCTCTTTCCGTGACAAAGCTAAATCTTGGTTGAATTGTTTGCCTGTAGGTTCAATCACAACTTGGGAAGATATGGCCAAGGCATTCCTCTTGAAATACTTTCCTCCATCAAAAACCATGAAGAAGCGAGCGGACATAACCACCTTCTCAAAATTTGAGCAGGAGTCACTCTATCTGAGATAGGATCGAATATTAGGTTAAAAGAGTGTTTAGAAGGGGGGGATTGAATAAACACTCACTACTTATATAAGTTTTTCGAAAGTTGAGTTCAGTTTAGTGATAAACCGATACTCGGAATCTTGTCAGTCAATATCAATCAGTTAACAATTAAGCGCGGAATAAAACTGACTAATAGATAGAATAAAAACTGAGATAAGAACAAGAGATTTTATGGATTTTCGGAGATTTCAAAAACTCCTACGTCACAGCTTCTATCACAAGGATAGAATATTCACTAAAAGACTTTGATCGATACAAAGGTCTGTACAGACCCACTTAAATTTTGACTTAACACTGCCAAAACTGAAACTCTTAGTTTTCAAAATGCTTCACAGTATACAACTGAATTTAGTACAACTGATCTCTTACAAGATCGAGTTTTACAATGATAACAATGTGCTTGAAAGCTCGAAAGTGTAGCTTTGATTGCTACGAATATGTGCGACAAGCGTGAGCTTTTATTTCAGTAGAGTAACAGTGTATTTTTCAGAGAATAAATAAGTTTAGATGTTCAGAATTTTGATGTATTATCTCTCTTTTTGTTTCTCAGCTACTCTTCTCTGCTATACATAGGCTTTTCTTCAACAGTAACATTTAATATTTCAATCTTTTTTATCTGTTGGTTTGTCATGTCAAAATTCAAATGAAATTCATACACTGCAGCTGAATTATGGCGTTCCCACTATTTGTTGCAGTCTGCTTTTGTACTATTGTTGGTTGAATGTCCTTTTCTTGATGTTTATAGCTGAAGGATCATCTGATAGGACCTATAGCAACTGATCAGTCAGTTGTCTTAGAAACTTTAGTTCAGCTGGTTTTGATTGCCTTAGAAAACTGCGCGTTATTCTTCAGTTTCAGGCAACTATCAGTTAGAGTATATGTTCAGTAACTTTCGAATCAGTTACGAACATTAATCAATTAGTTTGTCAAACAACCGAAACTTAGTTTCCAACAATTTCCCTTTTTTAGGTGTTTGACAAAACTTAGTAAATTCAACTGAACTTTATGTAGATAAAATAATTCGAACTCTGTGTAGATAAAATAACTCTTCTAATGTACAGATTCGTACAAAGAATAAAGAATGAAATAATCTTCAAGAATCTTCAGAAATCTTCCAAAATTTTTTCAATGTCGTCTTCTCCTTGTTGATCTTTTCCTTCTTTCTCTTCTCTTTTTTCCCCTTATTTTGTCAAACGCATCAACCTTTCGGGATATCATGCGAACACTCGAGACGATGTCTGACACCGCATTCAGCTCAATTTCTTGAAGCAAATCTATTCTTTTAGTGACAGTGTTCTCAAGAAATTCAAAGCGTCTTCCGACTAAGGCTTGAGTCTGGAAGTGAGTTGACACTCTGTCTTTTCTGATTTCTTCAATCTAGAGAAAGAGTGAAGTCACATTCTCATGGATTTGCTGCAATTTTTCTGTAGTAAACTCAAATGAAGAGTTGATCTTTAAGGTGTGCGCAAGATGAGTTGACTTGATTTCAGAAATAGCATGCATCATACTGAGTAGGTTGTTCTGGAAAAATTGGTTTTAGTCGAATAAGGATTCAGTATCCATTGATATTCCAGGAGATGTATCTCTAGGACTCTTTGGTATCTGCTCCTTTTCATCTTGATTAAAGATTACCAAAGCTCTGTCAGTTGGATCTGTCTCAAGCAATACCATTTCTGGAACATCTTCATGTAAAGCTTCTTGCTGAAGTTGTTGAGGAGGAGAAGGATTCAGATCAACAAAATAATTGGACGGCTCTTCAGTTTGTTGATCAGCTAAAACAGTTAATGGTTGTTCTGTATGTTGCGTAGCTGATGCAAAAACTGGTTATTCAGTATGTTGGACGACTGAAGCTACAACTAGCTCTTCAGCTGACACTTGCTAATTTCATCTGAGTGCAGCTGAGCTTCTTCAGTTTCTTCAATAACTGCTTGTTCAGTCATGGCAGCTAACTGAACTGGCTCTTGAACTACTTCAAAAATAGCTTGATTGGCTGGTACTTCAATTGAAATAACAGTCGAATTCACTGGTTCTTCAGTAACAAAAATTCCTTCAACTGTTGTGGTTGAATCCAGCTGAATATCAGACGTCACTGATTTGATAACCTCGTCAGGATTTGCCAATGATAACTCAACATTAGAAGAAAGTTGGAGTTCAGCAGTTGAAGAAGAAGGTGAAGGTGGTGCATCAGTTGTATGAGGAGCAGTTGGTTGCTGAGAAGATTCAGCAACTGGGTCCTTGGTTGGCTCATGTTGAGATGATTGCTCAGTTGGCTCTTCAGATGAAAGATCTTAGGAACCTGCTTGAATAGTCAGTTCATGGTCCAGTTCCCAGTGTTTGATTTCCATCTGTATCGTGATAAGATCCATTTCCAATTGATTGTAGACAAATTTGTCATTGATAGCTGTTGAGCTGCCAGGATCATAGTTCAAGCGTAACCCAGCCACCATCTTTTATAATACCTTGACTCGAATCTGATCAAAGAAATACTTCTCACGCTCCAAAGCTTGTACAACTGAAGCAGCTTTGACCATCTTCCGAACAGCCTTTTCCAGGTCAAAAAATTTTCTCAGAACTGATTTTTTTGGAGTTGCTTGGCAAACACTTCAGTTCTGAATCTGACCCTTTCCTTGAAAATTTTGAGCTTGTTCGTGGAAAATTCATTGATTTCTTTCTAGATGAGATTAATGTGAGTTTGGACTGCATTGGTTGGTTGGGAATCTTCTTGCAACTTGCCGTTTCCTTTAGGATCAGTCAGGACATGAGGAATACTCAGTCCTGAAGAGGTTGCGTCAATTATTTTTGTAATCACGACCCCATTGGGTCTAGCAGCTGGTAGAGCAGAGAAGGCAGAAATAGAGATGAAAGGAGCCTTGACTCCAGTTGATTTCTTCTGATGACCAGATTCAGTGATCTTCTTCTTCTTCTTTGATTGGTCGTCATGAATAGGTAAATGAACCTCAGTTGATAGTTCAGCTGGTACAATTCTCGGAGCAGTAGCCTGGATAGGCTGTTGGGCTCCGACTGAATTATCCTTTCAGTTGGAATGGTTCCAACTGCAGCAGCAGGCTTTGTTTTTAGAGTCATGGGTTTCTTGACGATTTTTGGTCAAGGAGTCTTCTCAGAATCTAACTCAGTGACAATCAGTTTTCTTTTGGTTATCTTCTTCCTGATTGTCTTTTTTGTTTTCTGGACTGATTTGGGAGCCTCCTGCGTCCATATCTCCTTCTTCAACTTCAGAAATTGTTCAGGATACATGTCCAGTTTGGGCTTAGGAGGTTGGACATTTTAAGCACTGAAAACTTTGATCTTGGATGATTTATCAACATCATCAACCACCAACCCTTTTACTTTCACCAAATAGCTGAGCTGCACTGCATATCCCTTAGATTGTTTGGACGTCTGAAACATATTCCTCAGAATGTTGAAAATGATGTTCCTCCAATTCAGTCTCCTATCGGCCATGATAGCAGTCATAGCCTGAAATTTTTCCAATGTGAGTGCAGCAAAGGACCATGCATTCGCTAATAGCCATTTGGCTACAATATCAGCCAGTAACTGAGCTTCTGGCTTGAGTTCCTTCTTTTGATCAGAAACTTTAATTTTCCGTCCGTCAGCAGAGAGTAGAGATTGCATTTCTTCAACATCAGATGCCTTTACCTCCGATATATGTGCTAGCCCATCAGAAGGCAGCTGAAATAGGTTGCAGAAGGATTCCTCATCAATGATCAATAACTGACCATTGAAAGTAGCGGCAATGGATCCAGAAGTAGTGACATAGCCATTCAAATATAGATCTTGAATTTCTTTGGAGTAGGTCTCCTAGGAAGATAAACCAAAAAACTGTTTGAGACTAGCTGCTTCCAGTTTGAGAAAGATGTTCTTCATGGCTTCGTCTCGAACAGTCATGATTGAGGCAAATTTGATTGCCATAGCATTTAGAACATGGGCTGGGACTTGATTTCCCATTATAGGAAATGATTTTTTGCGAGAGAGAATGCTTTGAATTTGAATTTGCTCTGTAAATTCGAAATAAGCGTAAAGGAAAACAGAATGGGAGCGGGTATAGTACATATGTACGTGACTGTTCAAATTTTGGACACTTTTTAGTCCTAGAAAAACTTGGATAATACGTCTGTACGTGTGCTGAAACGTGTGTGTCAAATTTAAATGGTCTACTTGAGGCCACGTTTCCAAACTTTATTTATTGAAAGATATTAATTAATTCGTAAACAATCAGTCACATAAGTTAATATGGAATCATTACTGATTAATCAGTTAACGTACTGGAGAAGATCAGTTGTAGCAATCAACTGAGTGGTCAGTTGTGAGCTTAGTCACATCAACTGAAGATCATCTAACTATTTTCTTCTTAGTTAACTGATTGAACAAGATATTATCCCTTAATAAATGCATATTTTAAATTTTGAAAATATAAACGACGATTAAAATGACGTGTATTTAAAGAAAAAAAAATCTTATGCTCAGAAGATGAATCGTCCAGTGTAATGATCGCGTTTCTTCAGATGCCTTGAGCCTTGAATATAAATAAGAATATCATGGTTAATCACAATTTATCAGCAAGTATATATCAGTCTCAAACAATAATGGTAGGAGCAAGTGGTTCAAAAAGTCCAGACATAGCTGATACGTTTATGCTGTCAGCTGTAGAAGCACGGAAGCCAGTAATGGAGAAAGAAGTTTATGAGAAGATTATACTTTTATGGCTCAAGCTTCAAGACTTCCAATCCTTCCAGCAGGAAGGATCAGTTGCTACCCCCAAACAGGTGGCAACGATTAGGAAGTATCGGCGGCGCCTTCGCGTTACTGATGAGGTGGACATTTTCACTGATGAAGTTGTCTACGTTCTGATGCTCAAAAAAGAGAAGAGGACTCTGAAAAAGATTGCTATTTCAGAGGGCTTCCTAAAAACTTCCACTGGGGGATTAACCAGTTGGTTATCCTCGTGGAGGTCTGTGGTGAAGAAAGAAATTACCAATGTACGCACCACCTTTTATAAATAAAGGCTTATTTAGTTTATCGTTGTCTTTTATTTTTCTGCAAGCAAACTAATGTCAAGACTGATAATAACTAACTTAAATGTTATTCAACTGACAATTGAGTAACTGAGTAGTTAATGCTTGATAAAAGACTAATTTAAACAATTATAACTTATAAAAATGACAGCAAAAATGATTAATCAAGTTAAATCAATTAAACCAAGTATATTTCGAAAGTGAAGAAACTTATTCTCTGGTAATTGTTTGGTGAAGATTTCCGTAGCTTGTTGTTCAGTTGGAACATATTCCAATCTGATTGCTTTCTTTAGAGCATGATATCTGATGAAGTGATGCCTAACATCAATGTACTTAGTCCTTGAGTGAAGAACTAGATTATATGTGACCGCAATTGTGCTCGTATTGTCACAAAATATGGGAGATTCTTTTGCATCGACTCCATAATCTTTCAGTTGTTGCTGTATCCAGAGCAGTTGGGTACAGCAGCTTCCAATAGCAAGATATTTTGCTTTAGTTGTGGAAGTAGCTATGGATGTTTGTTTCATACTGAAAATGAGATCAGTCTGTCTCCTAGAAACTGTCATGATCCACTAGTGCTTTTATGATCTAGCTTACATCCTGCATAATCTGCATCTGAATATCCAACTAAATTGAAAGAAGAGTCTTTAGCATACCATAATCCCCATGCCTTTAAGATAATTTAAAATACGTTTGGCAGCTGAAAAAGGCGACTGTTTAGGATTTGCTTGAAATCTGGCACACATACACAATGCGAATACAATATCAGAACAAATAGCAGTTCGGTACAATAATGAACCTATTAAACCTCAGTAGAGTGTCGTCTCAACGGATATTCCCCCTTGATCATTATCTAGTTTGACTGATGAACTCATATGAGTATTTGCCGCTGAACATGTTTCCATTCAAAATTTATTGAGCAATTCCTTTGTATACTTGGTTTGACTGATATCAATACAAGTTTCCAGTTGCTTTACTTGCAGACCAAGGAAAAATGTCAGTTCACCCATCATACTCATCTCAAATTTGTCCTGCATCAACTTAGCAAAATTTTCACATAATTTGGGGTTGGTTGACCCAAATATGATATCATCAACATAAATTTGCACAAGTAAAATGTGGTCATTCTTAGAAAATTTGAACAAAGTCATATCAACTGATCCAATAGTAAAATCATGATAAGTAAGAAATTTTGAAAACGTCTCATACCAAGATCTTGGATCTTGTTTAAGGCCATATAAAGTTTTGTTCAAATGATAGACATGATCAGGAAAAGAGTGATTGATAAAACTTGGAGGTTGTTCAACATAAACTTCTTCCTGTAACTGACCATTCAGGAAGGCACTCTTCACGTCCATCTGGAACACTTTAAAGTTCTTAAATGATGCATAGGCAAGGAACATTCTGATTGCTTCCAGTCTTGCAACTGGTGCATACGTTTCATCGTAGTCAATTCTTTCCTCTTGCCTGTATCCTTGTGCCACAAGTATTTCTTTGTTGCGTGCAACTGAACCATTTTCGTTCAGTTTCTTTCTGAACACCTGTTTTGTACCTATAATAGTTTTACAAACTGGTCTTGGAACTAAGTTCCAGACATTGTTATGGGTAAAATGATTTAGCTCCTCTTGCATTGCATTTATCCAGTTAGGATCAGCAAGAGCTTCATCAGTTTTCTTTGGTTCCAGTTGTGAAACAAAACAAAAATGAATAAATAAATTAAGCATTTGGTTTCGAGTTCTTACTGGATCAGATGGATTACCAATCATCAATTCTGGAGGATGTGATTTCTTCCATCTGTAATCGGCATTTACTGCATCCATATAAGCAACTGCTTCAGTTTGTAACTGAATGTTTTTTCAGTTTCAGTTGGAGCTGTATCAGTGGGTAATTGAATATCATCAAAGAGCTCCACCAACTGATTATCAGGAACAGCTTCATGTTCAACTGGTTGATCCAGAACTTCTTGTTCAGGTTTGTTAGAGTAGCTGCCCGTCGAGCCAAGTGTTGGTCGAGGGTTCATGAATAAACTCTATGTATAAACAGTCTTTATTTTAATAATATTTTAATTCATCGTTTTGGCATTTCTTTATCTGTATACCCATGCTAGTTGCATAGATAAAGTCCTTGAATATACAAATAGTAGAAAGAATATGAGATGCTCATATGATGAGTATCATGAAACTCATATTTGTAATACTGTATATTCTAAACGGTTCCTAGTCGATTCAGCCGCCACTAAGAAGAATATAGGCCGCTCGAGTTTGAGACTAGTATCTGCGATGTTAGTATCATGTTTCAATGGTAGGGGACATTGTAATGTCCGAGCATGCAGATAGGTGCTCCTTATAGAGTGCACTGAACAACCCTCCATAAAAGAACTTTCCAAATGGTTCTCACTTATCGAGTGGAAAAGTCCTAGTTTATGGTTGTACACCATTAGTCCTTATGACCCGGGAAAACATTGAGACTCTATGTGCTAGAATTACACTTTGACTTGTTTACCGACTCTCATGGGGTCATCAGGTGGCAAGGTTGGGTGTTCTGTCAAAACATATAGAAGTCGATGCATTGTAGTCGGGGATTCACCGCTTACCTTCGGGTATGGATATCCTATGTGTTATCATGTGTATGTAGGTTGAAATCTCTGATCAGAATATGGTGGTAATTATGAAAGAAGTTTCATAGATTACACCATCGATGCAACTACGACATGACACATAGTATCGATTCATTGACAACTCTCGATAAACCGATGGTTGTCGAATTGGTCGGGATATATGAGTTGAAGGGACCGTACTGTACAATAACCATAATTGAATGGTTCTTGCAGGCACTATCATTTGATACCTAGGGAATCATGTAAGCGATGCTGCTAGGTGTTTAACATGATTGGTTGGGTACTATCAGACTTGAGTTCTGACGTTCTTGTTATCAAGGAGTTGATAAGTAAGAATGGAGCAATTGGGGTATGCTCATATAAGGACATGTTTAGTCCGAATCACATGGAGATGTGAACCCACGGCTAGTTGTATCAATGAACCATTGAGGGCCACACAAGTACTATCTTTCTAGATCCCGTTGAGTAATAAAAGTAGTTCAATGTGTTGAACGGCTTATAAATGAGTTTATAAGCGTTGAGAAAAAAAAAATAGAAGTATGACTTCTATGAGAGAAATGTAATTTTTAATTTATGAATGTGTTCCTAAATTAAAAATAGGCCAAGTAATTAATGTATTTGAAAATTGTGATTTTCATAAACATTATTATGGACTAAATTAAATTAATTCAAGTGTTGAATTATTTAAACACTAGTGGGCCTAGTAGAGTCCAAATAATTAAATTAATTCAAGTGTTGAATTAATTAAATAACATTGGGCCTTGTAGAGTCCAATTGGAAATAATTATTTAGCTAGTGGGCTTGAGTAAAATCAAGTAAAGTCTAATTGGGCACAAATATGTTTGAGACAATTAAAAAGTCCATGGGCCTTGTAAATGTTACAAGCCCATTAGGTTATGCATGCTTGGGAGGTAAAGGGTTGTGGATTACTTTTGATTAAAATAATGCATGGCATGCAACTTTTTGGATCAACTTTTTGCACTACCAAGACAACTCTTCCCTCCCTCATTTTTTGATCACCTTGGCCGAAACTTTAGGACATTTTCTCTCCATGTTTTTCCTCTTCTTTTCTTCTTCAAGTGTTGAGGAAGAAATATTCTTCTCCTTGAAAAATCCTCTTAATTTTCTAGTGCAAATTAAGAGAGGATTTACCTAGCAAGTGGTGGGCCTAATTTTGAAGGAAGGAGAGCTTGTAGACTTGTCATCCTTGAAGAGCCAAGTTGTTTACAACTTGGTTGGTGCCATTCATCAATCTCTTGAGATTGATAGGTAAATTCTAAAACACACTATGTATGACATTATTTGGTGTTTGTTGTATTTGCTACACAATATCTGCTTGGTGGCCGAAATTTCTTGATGAAAAATCAAAATTTTTAACTTCTGTTGCGCTTCCGGTCATCGTAACCGATCCGTTTTCAAGTGGTATCCGAGCTATGGTTACGATTTGTGTAGCAATTACAAGATATTATGTTGAGATCGATTTCTAACCGCATGAGAACAAAATTTTGCAACAAAATCAAGGCCACCTTGGGGACATATTTCGGCAGCTTGTTGCTGCCCATTTCGGGCAGCCCAAGCTGCCCGAGGGGCTGCCCGAAACGGGCAGCAAGGGCAGCCCAAAGGACTGCCCGAAACCCCTATGTTTTAAAAAAAAATATATTTTGTTGACGGAATCCGGCGACGGAGCTCCGGCGACGGCGATGACGACTAGGGTTTCCAAAAGTGTTTTGGAATATCAAAGTGTCATGGGCCTTGAGTTGTTGGGCCATTGGATGGCTAACATATTTGTGAATTCTAAATGGGCCAAAATGTTTTTGGTGAAAAATAAGTTTTTGGGCCCTTAAGTTTAGAATTACAAAAGTTGCAAATATTTTCTCCTGAAATAAATATTTTAAGTTGGACTTTAAATATTTATAGTAAATGGTGATTTACAAGAAATTCGGTTATAAATAAATTAATTTGAAAGTAGACAAAGGTGTTTGTATACTTTGTTAATTTAGTTTATAATCGTGGCGGTTAGTGATTGGATCAAGATATATAATATTGGATCAATTAATTATTGTGATAATTAATTGATGGTGTATGATATGTGATATTGTGCATGAAGGATGATCAAAAGCCCAAGCCCAATTTGCTAGGTGTATGCTAGGATATTTTGTGTTGAATGATTGTAATAATTATCAATTTATAAAGTGGGCTTGGTTTATGGCCCGTTCCCACCCCCCATGAGATGTATCCCTATTTTTCATGGATATTTATTTGTAAATATTAGTATAATGGAAGATCAAGATTGGAAGATGGTGGCCATGATGATTATGAAGATCGAAGACATGTAAATATTGGAAGCTAATGTAATAGTTGCATTTGCATCTTTTGCATTTCCCTAGGATTGGACCTAGGCCCGTGTTTAGCTCACACGGGCCATTAGTTTTGGGGCGATTGATCATCCTTATTTTGTTTACTGTTTATAATATATGCATGATATGTTATAAATAATGAGTATGTGCGTTATTATTATGATAATAACAAAGTTGCATGAATCCGGCAAACATACGATCAAACATGGCGAGCTTTTAAATAAAATTAATGATGAGACCTTTCAAAAATTAAAAACCCTCATTTTGAATAAGATTCAAAATTAATATTAAGCCCGAAAAGGAGAATTATAAATTTGTTTATAATTTCCATGTCTTCCATCGACAATGGGTGCATGATGAACGCTACCCGTACTCGGGGCTCGGCTCATATTATTGGGGGAGCTCTGGGTGCCGGAAAGCTGTGACATCCATTGACATGGTGATGTGAACTACGTGGAACTCCCATGATTTCGGCTCATATTATTGGGGGAACTCATGGCGACCGTCCATTAAGGTTCAACATCGATGGGTAAGGCTTGACACGTGAAGATGAACGACGTCATATTATTGGGTCCTAATCAAACGTGAGACAAAAGTTTACGTAAAAGGTTGCATTGTGATGCAATTGGAAACTACCTTTTAGGAATTATGATTGGCTGATATTATTCGGGATCATAATTCGCTAATTGGACCTTGCGTACCTACTGAGGAAAGGAGTTCCCCGTTTTCACTAGAGGGTAGTGAAAATGTCAAAACAGTGGGAGCGAAAATTTATAAAGTTAAAGTCCAAACTTTATATCTTATTAAATATTTTAAAATAGTCATTAACATTTATCTGTTTTACTTTTAAGTACAAAACTTTGACAATGTCTTCGATTCGCAACCCGCTATCCGCTATACTCGAAAAACATGTGTTAACCGGACCTAACTATCTCACTTGGCTAAGAAATCTGAAAATCGTCCTAAACTCGGAAAAGATTGCATATACAGTGATTGAGTCGCCCCCTGCTGAGGCTCCGGCTAGCTGCTCTCCTGAGGAATTGCAGACCTACAAGGATTGGTGTGACCATGACTTGAAAGCTAGATGTTATATGCAGGCTTCTATGAATGATGAGCTGCAGAGGCGCTTTGAGGATGCAAAGAATGCTGCTGACATTCATATGCACCTCAAGGAGCTCTTTGGTGAGCAGACTCGGCCTCTTAGGCATGCTACCGTCAAGGAGCTGATCACTATGCGCATGCGAGATGGGGCCTCGGTCCATGAGCATGGTTTGAAGATGATTGGGCTCGTGGACAAGCTCGTTGGCATGGATCTGATCTTGCCTTCGGATTTGACCACCGACGTGTTGCTCTTATCGCTGCCTAGCTCATTTGATCCTTTTGTGGTGAACTTCAATATGAACAAGATGGAGCCGACCCTTGAGGAGTTGGTGAACATGCTTGTGACCTTTGAGTTCACCATCAAGAAAGAGAAGCCAGTTCTTTTTGTGGGCTCTTCATCTGGTACGAAGACCGCTCCACCTGGGAAGAGAAAGAAGCGTTCTTTCCAACGTCACAAGAAGAGTGTGCCCTTGAAGAGGCAGACTCCGGGTTTCGTAGTGGCAGCCACACCAGTGAAGGCTGACAAGACTGTTGACATCTGTCATCACTGCAAGAAGCCTGGACATTGGAGGCGTAACTGCAGGGAATATCTTGCCCAGAAGAGTTCTGGAAACGGTATGTTCTACATCGAAGTAACATTTCAATTAACTCTACTTCTTGGGTATTGGATACCGGCTGTGGCTCACATCTCTGTAATGATTTGCAGGTGATGGGAAGAAGTTGGAGGCTTAGGGAAGGTAAGACCTTCTTGAGGATGGGCAATGGGGCAAGAGTTGCTGCCAAAGCTGTTGGAGATGTTTCTTTAATTTTGAACAATGATTTTAAGTTGTTG
This sequence comes from Primulina tabacum, assembly GCF_025594145.1. Lineage (NCBI taxonomy): Eukaryota > Viridiplantae > Streptophyta > Magnoliopsida > Lamiales > Gesneriaceae > Primulina > Primulina tabacum. Next base: position 16,038,481 of record NC_134556.1, read on the forward strand.
TTAAGAGACGTTTTGTTTGTAACTGAGTTGGTGAAAAATATTATTTCCATTTCTATGTTTGATAAAGATGGATTTTCTTGTTTATTTAGCAAAGGTGTTTGCAATATTTACAACAATGAATGTTTAATTGGTACTGGAGAACTTGAAAACGATCACTACACCTTAAAATTGAAAGATATTCCACTTAACAATGTCCAAGCTATAACAACAACGAACAAGCGCAAACAAGATACTCTAAATTCGGCACAATTAGGACATGCTCGATTAAGACATATTTCCCTAAGAAGGATGAACAAGTTAGTGGGAGTAGGCATGTTTGATATGTCTGATATTAATACTCTCACGACTTGTGAATCCTGTCTAAAAGGAAAAATGACAAAGATTCCCTTTCAGGGCCATGTGGAGCGAGCCAAAGGGTTATTGGATTTGATCCATACCGATGTGTGCGGTCCGCTTAGCATCACCACTAAGCATGGACATGCCTACTTCATCACCTTTACCGATGACTTTTCGAGGTATGGGTATGTGTATTTGATGAAATACAAGTTTGAAGGCTTTGAAAGGTTCAAAGAATTCAGAAGTGAAGTAGAGAAGCAATTGGGACGAAGCATCAAGACACTTCGATCGGATCGAGGTGGTGAGTACTTGAGTGCCGAGTTCCAAGAGTATCTTAGGCAGAATGGGATTCTCTCGCAGTGGACTCCGCCCGCCACACCACAGTTGAATGGTGTTTCGGAGCGTCGTAACCGGACTTTGATGGACATGGTTCGGTCTATGATGGGGTTCACGGAGTTGCCGCCATCCTTTTGGGGATATGCGCTTGAGACAGCGACAATGTTGTTGAACAATGTCCATACAAAGGCAGTTGATAAGACACCATATGAGATATGGATGGGTAAGCCTCCCAAATATTCTTATCTTATAATATGTGGATGCCCTGCTTATGTGAAGCAGGTAGTGGGAGATAAATTGGATAGTCGATCCATTTTATGTTATTTTGTGGGATATCCAAGGAATTCTGTTGGATATTATTTCTATCATCCCCAAGAAACAAAGGTGTTTGTTTCTAGGAATGCAACCTTTTTGGAAAAGGAATTCTATTGAATAGAAAAGGGGATATGATAGAACTCGAAGAGGTTCAAGAGACACCCACAATTATAAAACCCACACCTGAAGAGCAAAGAGAGGAGATACAAGCTCCTCGAAGATCCGAGAGAGTCTCGAGACCACCAATGAGGTATGGTCTGTTTCTTGAAGAGGGCCATGATGAGCCTAACCATGGATGTGATCCAAGGACCTAAAAGGGGATCGGTTACGGTGACCGGAAGCGCAACGGAAGTTAAAAATCGAATTTTTACTCAAGAAATTTCGGCCACCTCATATTATTTTGCGTAGCAAATACAACAAACACCAAATATCATACATAGGGTGTTGAGAAAATTATACCTATCAACCTCTTGAGGTTAATGGTTGCTCCAACTGTAAGGCTTGAGATTATTAGTCTTCATTGATGTGAGACTCGGAAGATATGAGTATGCATGACATGCAACGGGAAGTACTAAGTGAGATGAGATGAGGAAATATTCAAAATAGGACAGAACACATGGCGCACATGCGCGAAGAAATGCGCTCACATGCGCGACGATTCCAGAAGCATCGGCACACATGCGCGAGATAAGGCGCGCATATGCGCGACACGTCCAGAAACATTGGCGCACATGCGCGAGATAGGGCGCGTATATGCGCGACACCTCCAGGGACTTTGGCGCACATGCGCGAGATGAAGCGCGCATATGCGCGAGGAGTTGGGATTTTCATTGCCGAGACCCGTAGGTCTCGCGCATATGCGCGAGTGATGTCGCGCAGATGCGCGAGACGTGTAATACAAAGAATGAGACACTTGCCTCAGCCATGCAATTTAATGTGTATGTGTCTTCTTTCCTTTCCATTTCAGCTGAGGAATACCGAGAAGCTCCAGAGAAACCCCTCAAAGCTTCAACCCTTTTAGGACTTTGATTTTACAATATTCAATCATCCAAACGTTAATTCGATTTCGATTTTGAGCTCCTCTCTTCAAAAGCTTCAAGGGGATGTAAGTTTCATTCATTTCCGGCATGATTTGAGATATTGATGTTGGGGAAATTGTGAATTTCACTAGATTACGTGTTCTTGAGATTATTGATATCGTAGAAACGCAACCGGATCAAAGAACGGACGTTGTATGCTATCGTTACTGTTTCCAGCATGTTTAGTGTTAAATAATGCAGATTTTGAGTACTATCATGTGTTTATGATGAAGATTATGAATTGTGGTTATTGATTATTGAAGTTTGGGTTGATCGGTATCGCGAGTTTACGCCGTTATGCCATCGAAATATACCGAGATTAAGTATTGATCTGTATGTGTATCCTTTTAAGTTAGAAGTCGATATGGTGCATTATATATATGTCATTTCAGATTTGGTTTGACAGATTCGTCTTCGAGACTTCGACTACAACATCGATAAAGGTTCAACAAGAAAGGTATAATGCATGTTTTGTTAGGGGAAGACACAACTCAAATGAGATTCAGTTTGAGTTTCCCAACAAAATCACATACTAGAATTATTGTTTATCTTTTGATATGATTGTGATTGTTTATAGATTTATATTCAAGCCTTTGAGATAGGAGATTCATTGGCAGACTTGCCAAACTAGATGTTCGGTAGTATCGACGCCTCGGATCAGATTCACTTCGATTGTAGACATTCGATACAGACATGACCGAAGTCCAGGAATAAGACGTACAGTTACCCCGATTGGGAGGGTAGGTGACAGACACTGACATCTTATTCACACCGGGATCCCTAGAGTAGAGTCGAGTCGAGTCAAGACATGATTTGATTTGAATTGCATGTTTATATAGATTGGTTTCATAGACTATGGAGCCCATTATTATTGCTTTGATTCATGATTTATGATGATGTATCAGCATGTATACATGTTTTATACTGGGATTTGTTCTCACCGGAGTTTCCGGCTGTTGTTATGTCTGTATGTGTGCATAACAACAGGTGGGGCAAGATCTGGGTCACGTCAGAGATGAGATAAAGATAGCGTGGTGACTATGGGCGCAGAAGATCACTAGTGATGTTGTATTAGATTTGTGCTACTCGTAGTTTATGGTTTTTATTAAACACTAGTGATGTGTTTATAGTAAAACATGACATGTATATTATATGTGTTGTAATTAAATAAAGAAAGATATTATGCTTAGTATTTACATTTGAATTAATGTTAAAAAGCGAAAATTTGACCCACATTTTGAATAAAGATCCAATTAATCCCGAAAAGAATTGAGTTAGAGCCCGGGTCCCCACAACAGGTGGTATCAGAGCAGTAGGTTCTGTAGATTGAGATAGAATAGAATGAGCGGGGTAGATCGAGTCTTCTTCCTTACTTTTGCTGTGCTAGCATGATTTATTGCTTTCCCTATTATATGTTGTAGTGTATCTGAGTTGATTTACAGCATATACTTGTAAAGACTGAATCAGAACCGATTCTGGATCAGAGGTATATGATTAGAGGAGGGCTGAGACAGATTGTATAGATTGTATCCTAATCTGTTTGATAATCAGATATGCCGTCTAGAAAAATACCACAACCAGCTGCAGGTCAAGTGCCAGAACAGGGGAGTACGTCAGGTACCCAGATAGATGTAACCGCTACCCCGATGGAGACTTTGTTGAAGCGGTTTCAGTCATTCCGACCCCCGACTTTGAAAGGCACTGAGAATGCAGCGGATTGCGAAAGCTGGCTGGATGATATAGAGATGTTATTTGAATCACTTGCCTATACAAGTGAACGTAGGGTGAAGCTGATTGGGCATCAATTGCAAGAAGTGGCCAAGAGTTGGTGGCTAACGGCGAAACGAGCCTTAAAACATCGAGGTATTGATATTACTAGGAAAGTCTTTAAAGATGAATTTTATCAACGTTTCTTTCCAGTCTCCTATCGAAAAGACAAAGGGCCGAATTTGCAAACTTGAGACAGGGCCAGTGGAACATAGAGGAGTATGTTGCAAAATTCTCGTCCTTGCTTCGATTTGCACCTCATGTAGCAGGGAATGATGAGGCAGTTGCCGATCAATTCATAAATGGTTTGAATCCGGATTTCCTCACCCTAGTGAACACGGGACGACCCAACACTTTTTTTGAGGCGCTGAATCGAGCGAAGGGAGCAGAGGCTGGCTTGATTAGGCAGCGAGGAGCTTCCTATAATGTTCAGGGTCAGAGACCGTCACCGTTCGCCTCACAGATTCCACCACCTCCTCCTCGATTTGATAGTGGAATCAGTAGTAGTGGGAAGAAAGATTCTTTGAAAGCTAAGGGTAAGCAGTTCAAGAGAGCAGGGAGCAGTTCATCGAGCTCCAGTGGATCAAGACAGAGAGGTCCTGGCCAGAGTACAGATGTGACAGGTGTATATTGTACTACTTGTGGAGGCCGACATGCCACAGAGCAGTGTCAGGGGGTGATGGGCAGATGTAACATATGTAAGCAACAGGGACATTTCGCCAGAGTCTGTCCCCAGAGAGGTGCACAGAGATTTCAGAGTGCAGGGTCATCAGCATCAGTGACTCAGCCCGAAAGGCAAGCTTCGTCTGTCCATTCCTTCCAGCCCACGCCTACACAGTCCCAGCCTAGAGCCAGAGGTGGCCAGACGGTGAGCCAACCTCCCAGACAACAGGCTAGGGTGTTTGCACTGACCGAGGAGCAAGCCCAGGATGCGCCAGACGATGTGATTGCAGGTAACTGTTTTCTTTGCGGTTATCCTGCATATGTATTGATAGATACAGGTGCATCACATACATTCTTATCAGAACGTTTTGCATTGACACATGCATTGCCTGTCGAGTCATTGTCTACTGTAGTGTCTATTTCTTCTCCGTTGGGAAGTGGTCTGATATCTGTGACTTCAATTAGACATTGCTTACTACAGTTTGAAGGGCATGAGATCGATTTAGAATGTGTTGTACTTGGTTTATCTGATTTTGATTGTATTGTCGGGATTGACATGTTGACTAAGTACAGAGCCACCGTAGACTGTTTTCACAAGATTGTCAGATTCAGACCTGAAATGACAGAGGAGTGGAAATTCTACGGTAAGGGTTCCAGATCTCGGATTCTCTTAGTATCTGCTCTGACTATGAGTAGATTGTTGCAACAAGGAGCAGAAGGGTTCCTTATTTATTAAGTAGATTTACTGAAATCGAGCCCGGCATTGGCAGATTTGCTAGTAGTACGGGAGTTTGCAGATATATTTCCTGACGAGATTCCAGGGTTACCTCCAGCCCGAGAGGTAGATTTCAGCATTGATCTTATTCTAGGTACCGTTCCTATTTCGAGAGCTCCATATAGGATGGCTCCAATAGAATTGAAAGAATTGAAAGCACAATTAGAAGATCTTCTAGCCAAGGGATATATCAGACCTTGTGTGTCTCCTTGGGGCGCACCAGTGCTATTTGTGCGAAAGAAAGACGGTTCTATGAGATTGTGTATAGATTACAGGCAACTGAACAAGGCAACGATAAAGAACAAATATCCTTTGCCTCGTATCGACGACTTATTTGATCAGTTGTAGGGATCATCCATCTATTCCAAGATCGATCTGAGATCTGGATATCACCAGCTGCGAATACGAGATATTGATATACCGAAGACAGCATTCCGAACCTGGTATGGACATTAAGAATTTATTGTCATGCCTTTTGTTTAACGAATGCTCCAGCGGTGTTCATGGGGTTGATGAACCGTGTCTTTCATAGATATTTAGATGAGTTTGTGATTGTTTTTATTGATGATATTTTGGTGTATTCAAAGAATTTGAATGAGCATGCCAATCATTTGAGAATTGTGTTGCAAACACTAAGAAATGAAAGATTATATGTGAAACTGTCAAAGTGTGAGTTTTGGCTGAGACATGTTGTCTTCTTGGGTCATATCATATCTGGAGATGGTATTTCCGTGGATCCGAGTAAAGTGGAAGCTGTGATCAGTTGGCCGAGACCGACTTCGGTGCCTGATATACGCAGTTTCATGGATCTAGCAGGGTACTATAGACGTTTCATCAAAGATTTCTCCAGTATTGCGAAGCCGATTACCCAGTTGACGCAAAAGAATACACCCTTTGTGTGGTCGGAGGATTGCGAGTCTAGCTTCCTAGAGTTGAAGAAGAGGCTGACCAGTGCACCTGTCTTGATGATTCCTTCAGGTACTGACGATTTCGTTGTATATTGTGATGCATCTCACAGAGGGCTGGGATGTGTTCTTATGCAGCGGGGTCATGTGATAGCATATGCCTCTAGACAGCTGAAGCCACACGAGATTCGATACCCCATCCATGATCTTGAATTGGCGGCTATCGTATTTGCCTTAAAGATTTGGCGTTATTATCTTTATGGTGAGAAATTTGAGATTTACTCTGACCATAAAAGCCTGAAGTATCTGTTTTCTCAGTCAGAGTTGAACATGAGGCATAGTAGATGGCTTGATCTACTGAAAGATTTTGATTGCCAGATCAAGTACTATCCTGTAAAGTCAAATGCAACAGCAGATGCCTTGAGTCGGAAGGTTTGTGCCCTATCCTTATCGACGATAGGTGTTTCGAATTTAGTTGAAGATTTTTGTTTGTCTAGTTTAGCATTTGACACAGATAGTAGACCATTAAGACTTGCCACGATTCAAGTTGAGCCAGATTTTATCATGAAAATCAAAGAAGCTCAAAGAACAGATCAGAATATACAGAAGTCAGTTCAAATGGTCAGATCAGGACATCAGTCTGAATATCAGGTACATGATTTTGTCCTGTATGTGAATAACCGTATTGTAGTGCCAGATGTTTCAGAGTTGAAACAACATATATTGTCAGCAGCGCACTGTAGTCGGTTCAGTATTCATCCTTGTGGCAGGAAGATGTACAACGATCTAAAGACACAGTTCTGGTGGAAACAGATGAAATCAGATATTGCCGAATATGTGTCTAGGTGCTTAAATTGCCAATAGGTGAAGGCCGAAAGAAAGAAGCCCGGAGGTTTACTTCAGAGTTTGTCTATTCCTGAATAGGAATGGGATCACATTTCCATGGATTTCGTGACGAAGTTACCTCGATCATCCCGGGGTTGTGATAGACAGATTAACCAAATCAGCGTGTTTTATTCCGTAAAGAATGACGTACTGACATGATCAGATTGCTGAGATATATGTCAGAGAGGTAGTCAGATTACATGGTGTGCCGAAGTCTATCGTATCAGATCGTGATCCACGATTCACTTCTCACTTTTGGCACAATCTGCAGCAGGCTTTAGGTACGACATTGAACCTGAGCACTGCTTATCATCCCCAGACAGATTGACAGTCAGAACGGACTATCCAGACTTTAGAGGATATGCTGAGATCTGTAGTACTAGACTTTGGTACTAATTGGCAAGATTCACTACCTTTGTGTGAATTCTCATACAACAACAGCTATCAGAAGAGTATCGAGATGGCACCGTTTGAAGCTTTGTATGGCAAGAAGTGTAGATCTCCGTTGTACTGGGATGACATCTCAGAGGCACCAGAACTTGGGCCTGATATGATTCGTGAAATGACTGAGAAGGTGAAGATCATTCAGAAGCGAATAAAGACGGCACAAGACAGGCAAGCCAAGTATGCAAACGTCAGACGTAGACCACTAGTATTTGAAGAAGGGGGCAGAGTATTTTTGAAGATTTCTCCTTTCAAAGGCATTGTCAGATTTAGCGAACGCGAGAAGTTGTCTCCGAGATACTTGGTCCATACGAGATTCTTGAAAAGATTGGCGATAGAGCATATCGACTGGCTCTTCCTCCTTCTCTATTCGGAATACATGACGTTTTTCATGTATCAATGTTGCGAAAGTATATGCCTGATGATTCTCATGTCATTCGGCCTGACGAAGCTGAGCTGGATCAGACGTTGAGTTATGTTGAACAACCGATACAGATTCTTGATCGGAAAGAAAAACAGCTCAGAATGAAGACTATTCCGTTAGTGAAAGTCCAGTGGAGTCGTCATGGCATCGATGAAGCGACGTGGGAGACAGAAGTAGATATGAGAAAGAAACATCCCGAGCTATTTACATGACGTAAGTAACTCTTCAGTTTTGATTATATTACTTTTTATGTATGATTCGATAGATTGCCTACGATTTCGAGGACGAAATCATTTCTTAGAGGGGGAGAAATGTAAGGCTTGAGATTATTAGTCTTCATTGATGTGAGACTCGGAAGATATGAGTATGCATGACATGCAACGGGAAGTATTAAGTGAGATGAGATGAGGAAATATTCAAAATAGGACAGAACGGATGGCGCACATGATCGAAGAAATGCGCGCACATGCGCGACAATTCCAGAAGCATCGGCGCACATACGCGAGATAAGGCGCGCATATGCGCGACACGTCCAGAAACATTGGCGCACATGCGCGAGATAGGGCCCGCATATGCGCGACACCTCCAGGGACTTTGGCGCACATGCGCGAGATGAAGCGCGCATATGCGCGAGGAGTTGGGATTTTCATTGCCAAGACCCGTAGGTCTCGCGCATATGCGCGAGACGTGTAATACAAAGAATGAGACAATTGCCTCAGCCATGCAATTTAATGTGTATGTGTCTTCTTTCCTTCCCATTTCAGCTGAGGAATACCGAGAAGCTCCAGAGAAACCCCTCAAAGCTTCAACCCTTTTAGGACTTTGATTTTACAAGATTCAATCATCCAAACGTTAATCCGATTCGATTTTGAGCTCCTCTCTTCAAAAGCTTCAAGGGGATGTAAGTTTCATTCATTTCCTGCATGATTTGAGATATTGATGTTGGGAAAATTGTGAATTTCACTAGATTACGTGTTCTTGAGATTATTGATATCGTAGAAACGCAACCGGATCAAAGAACGGACGTTGTATGCTATCGTTACTGTTTCTAGCATGTTTAGTGTTAAATAATGCAGATTTTGAGTACTATCATGTGTTTATGATGAAGATTATGAATTGTGGTTACTGATTATTGAAGTTTGGGTTGATCGGAATCGCGAGTTTACGTCGTTATGCCATCGAAATATACTGAGATTAAGTATTGATCCGTATGTGTATCCTTTTGAGTTAGAAGTCGATATGGTGCATTATATATATGTCATTTCAGATTTTGTTTGACAGATTCGTCTTCGAGACTTCGACTACAACATCGATAAAGGTTCAACAAGAAAGGTATAATGCATGTTTTGTTTGGGGAAGATACAACTCAAATGAGATTCAGTTTGAGTTTCCCAAAAAAATTACATACTAGAATTATTGTTTATCTTTTGATATGATTGTGATTGTTTATAGATTTATATTCAAGCCTTTGAGATAGGAGAGTCATTGGCAGACTTGCCAAACTAGATGTTCGGTGGTATCGACGCTTCGGATCAGATTTACTTCGATTGTAGACATTCGATACAGACATGACCGAAGTCTAGGAATAAGACGTACAGTTACCCCGATTGGGAGGGTAGGTGACAGACACTGACGTCTTATTCACACCGAGATCCCTAGAGTAGAGTCGAGTCAAGTCAAGACATGATTTAATTTGAATTGCATGTTTATATAGATTGGTTTCATAGACTATGGAACCCATTATTATTGCTTTGATTCATGATTTATGATGATGTATCAGCATGTATACATGTTTTATACTGGGATTTGTTCTCACCGGAGTTTCCGGCTGTTGTTATGTCTGTATGTGTGCATAACAACAGGTGGGGCAGGATCTGGGTCACGTCAGAGATGAGATAAAGATAGCGTGGTGACTACGGGCGCAGAAGATCACTAGTGATGTTGTATTAGATTTGTACTACTCGTAGTTTATGGTTTGTATTAAACACTAGTGATGTGTTTGTAGTAAAACATGACATGTATATTATATGTGTTGTAATTAAATAAAGAAAGATATTATGCTTAGTATTTACATTTGAATTAATGTTAAAAAGCAAAAATTTGACCCACATTTTGAATAAAGATCCAATTAATACCGAAAAGAATTGAGTTAGAGCCCGGGTCCCCACACCAACTTTGTTGTTAAACAACAAAGCTCTTGAATTGCAAGAAGATGTACAAGCTTCCTCCTTGAGCACACCTTGCTAAAAATTAGGCCCACCACTAACTAGGTAGATCCCCTCATATTTTGCACTAGAAAAATATGAGGATTTTTCAAAGAGAAGTGCAAGAATTCCTCAACCAAGATAAATAGAAAAATGGAGAGAAATGAGTGTGAATTTTTCGGCCAAGTGAGGGGAGAGTGAAGGAGTGAATGAGTTGTCTTGGTGTGAGAAAAAGTAGAGATCAACTTTAGCATGCCATGGAATTTTTTAATCAAAAGTAATCCACAACCTTTCACCTCCCAAGCATGCATTCTCATTTGGGCTTGTAACAATTACAAGGCCCATGGACTTTTATTTAAATGTCCCAAACATATTTGAGCTCATTTAAAGTTTACTTGATTTTACCTAAGCCCACTAGTTTAATAATTATTTCTAATTGGGCTCTACAAGGCCCAATGTAATTTAATTAATTCAACACTTGAATTAATTTAATTATTTGGACTCTACTAGGCCCACTAGTGTTAAATTAATTCAACACTTGAATTAATTTAATTTAGTCTATAATAATGTTTATGAAAATTATTGTTTTCAAATACATTATTTACTTGGCCAACTTTTAATTTTAGGAACACATTCGTAAATTAAAAGTTACGTTTCTCTCATAGAAGTCATACTTCTATTTTTCTTTACGCTTATGAACTCATTTATAAGCCGTTCAACACATTGAACTTTTTTACTTCTCAACGGGATCTAGAAAGCTAGTACTTGTGTGGCCCTCAATGGTTCATTGATACAACTAGCCGTGGGTTCACATCTCCATGTGATACGGACTAAACATGTCCTTATACGAGCATACTCCAATTGCTCCATTCTTACTTATCAACTCCTTGATACAAGAACGTCAGAACTCAAGTCTGATACCCAACCAATCATGTTAAACGCCTAGCAGCATCGCTTACATGATTCCCTAGGTATCAAATGATAGTGCCTGCAAGAACCATTCAATTATGGTTAGCGTACATTACGGTCCCTTCAACTCATATATCCCGATCGATTCGACAACCATTGGTTTATCGAGAGTTGTCAATGAATCGATACTATGTGTCATGTCGTAGTTGCATCGATGGTGTTGTAATGCCCGAGACTTAATTACTGGAATCAGACGTTGATTAATTGACAAAATTGAGATTAGAGAAATGTAATGCCCGAGATTTTGATTCTGTTAATCTGAAATTATTGATTAAGAATTGAGGTGATTATAGCCGGGCCATTTCGAGACCGGATTGGGCAAAGCATATGAATGGTACAAGTTTTGGACAGAACTAGTGGCGCCCAAGCGGTAGAAAGTAACCGCCTGAGCGCCAATGTTCAACAAAGTGTGCTTCGGACAGAAGATGTGGCACCCGGGCGGTAGTTTTTGACCGCCCGAGCGCCAATGGGTATTGTGGAAGACAGAACCTCCTGCGCCCGGGCGGTAAGTTTTAACCGCCCGAGCGCCGAGCAAGCGCCCGAGCGGTAATTCTCGACCGCCCGAGCGCGAGACGTGTTGCGTGAAGAATGTGCCATTTGCCTTCTTGCATGTTAGTGTATGTATATATATATATATATATGCACAAATTCTTCAGGGAAATTAGAAGGAAAGAACCGAGAAAGCTTTGGAAGAAATCCTTACGCCTTATAGTTTAATCCGTCCGTCCGATTTTGAATCCGACTTCGGTACTGTGTTCCTATCGACGTAGGCTACAACTGGACGTAAGTTTTGCTACGTTTTGATATGATTTGGAATTATGGTATTGTCAGAATCTGATAGGATTCATATATGATGTTCTTGACATGTTAGACATCGTATAATCGAAACCGGACTGAAGAATAGATACCATATGGGATTGTTATGATTTTCAGAGTTGAGTTGATTGAGATTGGATATCAGAATTGAATTGTTATCGATATGAGATGTTAGAATTGATATCTGACTGATATGGTAGTGCTGGATATATTAAAATTATGACGTTATGTTGTTGAAACAGAATTTGATTAAATTCTGATTATATCCAGTATTGATTGAGTGGTGTATTGATATCGTACCCTCAATATTGTTGTCAGATTGAGTAGTGACAGGCTTGGGGTTCGAGACTTCGACAGAGTCAGAGCATCAGAAAGAAAGGTATAAACTAATGTTGAGTTGGGATTGCACAACTCGAGTGAGGTTTGACTCGAGTCTCCCTAAATCACATACATAGTTTATTGCATTGATATTTGTAATTGATGAGATTGATGTTTGTATTCTATTGATTTATAGTCACTGCATGTATTGACTACTGATTGTTTAGTCATTGGCTGATTCGCCTAGTCACCGGCTGATTCGTCTAGTTATCGACTGATTCGTCTAAACTTTGGCTGATTCGCTTAATTACTGGCTGATTCGTCTAGTTATTGGCCGATTCGCTTAATTCTTTACTGATTCGTCAATTCTGTGGCTGTTTCACCCAGACACTGGATATAGGAATTATATCGATGGCGTTTAGGGTTGAGTCATTCCTATCGACTGAGATTCGATATAATTCTCAATATTCAAAACCGGGATCCCTAGGTTAGAGTTGAGTCGAGTCTGAGACGACGCGTTGTTTGAGTGAGTCTGTGATGACATGTTGATTTACAATGTTTATATCATTCATGTTGGTTGAGTTGCTACATGTTAATGATATCTTATTTATGCGTTTATATATGTTTTTATATGAGTGCATGTTTACATTGTATATACTGGGATTTATTCTCACCGGAGTTATCCGGCTGTTGTCTTGTTTTATGTGTGCATGACAACAGGTGGGACAGGTTCAGGGTTGAGAAGATGAAGAGAGATCGTGATTAGAGTGGAGGCTCCGGACTTGGATTAGAGATAGGGTTAGACACGTGATATTAGCTGTTAAACCTTAGTTGAATAAATGTATGTGGTACAGGACTTGTACTTTTATACTGAGATGTATATACGTTTTATTTCACTACGTTCCGCATTTTAAAAAAAAAATTTAGACCCTGTTTTATAATTGATTAATTAGTCCAATGATGATTAAGAACATGATTAGCGTCCGGGCCCCCACAACAGGTGGTATCAGAGCCATAGATCCTTTAGACTGAAATAGAAGCTAGTGAGCGGGGTAGATTGAGTTTTCCTTCCTTGTTTGTGATTGCTAGCATGATTTACTGCTTTATATAATACATGTTACTTGACTTATCTGATTTGATTGTGTAATATGTATTATTGGGAACAAATCTGAACCGATTCTCGATCAGCAGTAAGATGATCGGAGGAGGGACTGAATTGAAACAGGTTTGTTGGATTGGGTTACTAATCCTTTTGATATTCAGATATGCCTCCTCGAAGAATACCAGAACAGGGTAGCACATCGAATCCTCCAATGGATGTTACAGCCACTCCAATGGAGACATTATTGAAAAGGTTTCAGTCGTTCAAACCACCGACACTGAAGGGTACTGAGACATCAGTTGAGTGTGAAAGTTGGTTAGATAACATTGAGATGCTGTTTGATTCACTGGAGTACAGTGATGAGCGCCGAATTAAATTGATTGGGCACCAGTTGCTTGATGTTGCAAAGAACTGGTGGATTACGATGAAGAAGGCCTTGGAGCATCGGAGTACGACTATTACTTGGGATGTATTTAAAACTGAGTTTTATCAAAGATTTTTCCCAGTGTCGTACAGAAAAGACAAGGGGGCGGAGTTTTCCAATTTGAGACAGGGTCAGCTGAACATTAAAGAATATGTGACCAAGTTCTCTACCTTATTGAAGTTTGCTCCCCATGTGGCTGGAAATGACGAAGCCGTTGCTGATCAGTTCATCAATGGCTTGAATCCCGATATATTTACATTGGTGAACACAGGGCGACCGAATAACTTTGCTGATGCCATGAATAGAGCAAAGGGCGCTAAAGCGGGCCTAATAAGCAGAGAGGAGCTGCATCTGTTCCCCTAGAATCGAGACCACAGCAACCACCTCCCCGATTCAAGAGTGACAGTAGCAGTAGTAAAAAGAAAGATTTTCTGAAGGCTAGAGGAAAGCAGTTTAAGAAGTCTGGCGGCAGTTCTGCTAGCTCCAGTGGTTCCGAACAGAGTTATACCGGAGTTTACTGCGGAAATTGTGGAGGGAGACATTCCACTTAGCAATGCCAGGGAGTACTTGGTAGTTGCCACTTCTGCAAAAAACAGGGACATTTTGCAAGAGTGTGTCCACAGAAGGGTTCTTAAGGATCTCAGAGAGCCGAATCATCTGGATCAGCGGCACAGTGGAGTAGACGATCACCTGCTGTTCCTTCATTTCAGCCAGCACCATCTCAGTCACAGCAGAGGCCAGGAGGAAGTCAGACAGTTGGCCAGCCTCCTAGACAGCAGGCCAAAGTATTTGCTTTGACTGACGAGCAGGCTCAGGAAGCACCAGATGATGATGTTGCAGGTAACTGTTCTTGATGTAGTTATCATGCTTTTGTATTGATAAATACGGATGCTTCCCATATGTTTATTTCTGAACGATTTGCATTAAGTCATGTGATAGGACTCGTTTTTACGTGTTTTTAGTGTTGGTTTTGAGTCGCATTCATGCATCATATTAGTTTGTTTAGTTTAATTTTGCATCTTTTTAGCATTATTTAGCATTTGACTGACCTCGTGTATTTTGTGGTGATTTTGTTGGAATTGAACCAAAGAGTGGGAGAAACTTTGGCATAATGTCGAAGAGGATTCCCCAGCGAGCATTGTGGTCTGGCCGAGGATTATTTTGCGCAAGTGTCTCGCTAGGGCGGTCAAAAGTAACCGCCCCAGCGAAACCAGGGACATGCTCAAGGAAGCTTATTCGAGGACCTCTCGCTAGGGCGGTCAAAATATACCGCCCTAGCGAGAAGCGAGATTGAGAAAGATTTGTTTCCAAATTTCTAGGGACTCTATCCTACACCATAACCTAACACATGAGAACAGTAGCCGTTTTTCATCTTTTATCAGACTTTTCATCATTTTTCTTGGAGAGGAGGCTAGGAGCAAAGGAGATTTCGAAGACCTCGAGATTTCCACGCGTCGTGGCCGTCATCCATCGTCATCTTTAGTATTTTCATTATTCAGTATTTTATTTCTTACATTGATTGCTGGTTTTTATCATGAATTTCAGTAGCTAAACTCTAGATTTGTTGGGATTTGAGGGGATCCTACCCCGTACTCGGTGTTTAACATTATTTCTCGACGTTTTCATTAGTGAATTGTTTATGCTATTGTTCTTTCGTGTTTCAATCGAAGCCTAGCTAACTTCCTTTGATTTTTTCATGTTGTTGATGAGTTCGATAGAATAGTTAACAATAGGATCAAATAGTATAAACCACGGATTTACAATTTTAGTAGATATACGGAATTGGGTACGTGTCGATAGTGATAGTTCACCCGAATGAAAGCTTGTGGATTCCATAGAATGTAATGCAATCTTGAACTGTTAAATATTTGAGGACACTTGAGTACTGCATGTTTTTGATTAGTATTAATATAGCTCGACATAATATATTAATTAGTCTAGGGAATTCCGTCGAACGCACGAGTAAAAGTCGAGTGTAATTATTTAAACACGAGTGGTAGGTGAACTGATAATTCCCAATCAATTCATTTCTCATTTGATTTAATCCAAATTAATCATTGCGTTCTTGAACACGTTTTCTTTGCAATTTAATTATTTTAATTGTTTACTTTACATTAGTTTAATCGTCAACTCAATTTATCGTTGCTAAAGAAATTTTACTTGAAAATAAAAAATAGTGTAACGCAGTCCTTGTGGAACGATACTCGTATTCACTTACGTTTATTATAACTTGACTATCGTGCACTTGCGATATTTAAATCGAGCTTTCATTTATAAAATAAATTTTGGGATTATTCACTGTGCAAGTTTTGCTCGATCAAGTTTTTGGCGCCGTTGCCGGGGACTGTTGATTCACAATTTTTTATTTTTCATTTAAATTCTTTAGTATTATTTATTTTATTGTTATTTGATACTCTCATTGTGTTGCAGATTTTTCTTGTGGTGCATGCGAAGATCACTCGAGTTTAAGCTTGAGCCTTTTGACCCCGAGATCGAACGCACAGCTAGAAGTCGACTACAGCAGCAAAGAGCGATCAACAAAGAGAGGAGCCAAGGCGTATACTGATGTTGAATTATGCACAGCCGTCTCTTGATGGAGCACGTCCAAGCATCGTAAGACCAGTCATCCGAGCTAATCAGTTTGAGATCAAGCCAGCTATCATTCAGATGATTCAGAACACTGTCCAATTTGGGGGAAGTGCACTTGACGACCTTAATTCTCATATAGCTGACTTTCTTGAAATTTGTGATACTTTTAAGTTTAATGGCGTGTCTGATAACGCTGTTCGTTTGCGTTTATTTCCATTTTCACTGAGAGATAAAGCTAAGTCGTGGTTAAACTGTTTGCCTGTAGGGTCTATTACTACATGGGAAGATATGGCAAAGGCGTTCCTGATCAAGTACTTTCCTCCGTCGAAGACTATGAAGCTCAGAGCCGACATTACTACTTTTGCTCAGTATGAGCAAGAGTCACTTTACGAGGCATGGGAGCGCTACAAGGACTTGTTGAGGAGATGTCCACACCATGAGCTGCCTCTTGGGTTAGTTGTTCAAACTTTCTACTACGGTCTGCTTACTCCTAACCGTACTATGATAGATGCTGCTGCCTGTGGTAACTTACTGAGAAAGACGGCGGAGGAAGGATATGAGTTATTGGAGGAGATGGCTGCTAGTAGATATCATCCTCAGTCTGATAGGCAGAGACGAGGTGCTGGAGTTAATCAAGTTAATGATTTGTCGGCGGTTTCAGCACAGTTAGAAGCTTTGAATAGAAAGATTGATGGGATGAGCATGAGTGGGTCGGCTATGCGTCTGCAAGAAATTTTCTGTGATAAGTGTGGGGGTGAGCATGATGTGCAGGTTTGCCAAGATGGCAATCCATTCTATGTGCCTGAGGGAGCACCGGTAAAACAAGTGGGATTCTAGAATCGTCCTAGAAATGACCCTTACTCGAACACATATAATCCGGGATGGAGGAATCACCCAAAATTTTCATGTGGAGGTCAAAACAACCAACATCGCCAACAAAGAGGTCCACCATATGTGATGCACCAAGGATTCAAGCCAGAACCGTCTCGGGAGGAGAAGTCCAATTTAGAGCAAATGATGACTAAATTTATTTCTGCAACAGAGACGCGATTTCAGAACCAAGATGCATCCATAAAGGGGTTAGAGAATCAAATTGGACAATTGGCTAAGCTAATTGCTAATAGGGAGCAAGGAACTTTACCAAGCAACACGGAAACTAACCCAAGAGAACATGTGAAGGCGGTGGAATTGCGTAGTGGAAAAACACTCGGGTCTAATGAGGAAAATACCAAGCACGGTGAGGATGAGGTGAAAAATCAAGGAGGTAAGTCTTCTAACTCTACATCTACACCTATTGCACAGAATAAAATTGTTATCCCTCCACCTTTTCCTGCAACAATGAAGAAAGCTAAATTAGATGCACAATTTGGTAAATTTCTTGAGATATTTAAAAAATTGCATATTAACATTCCTTTTGCTGATGCTTTATTGAATATGCCAAGTTATGCAAAATTCTTGAAAGATAATTTAGCAAATAAGCGGAAGCTAGAAGATCATATGACGGTGAATTTGACCGAAAATTGCTCCGCTTTAGTTCAAAACAAGATGCCTCCGAAGCAAAAAGATCCAGGGAGTTTCTCGATACCTTGCATTATTGGTGACATTAATTTTCATAAAGCTCTATGTGATCTTGGTGCGAGCATTAATCTGATGCCTTTTTCTGTGTTTAGGAGACTGGGATTAGGTGAACCCAAGCCAACTAGGATGTCGTTGCAGCTGGCTGACAGATCTGTCAAGTATCCACGTGGGATTATCGAAGATGTTCTGGTGAAAGTGGATAAGTTTATTTTTCCTGCAGACTTTGTGGTACTTGACATGGAGGAAGATTTAGAGATGCCTTTAATCCTAGGGAGACCGTTTCTGGCTACAGGGGAAGCACTGATTGTTGTTGAGGAGGGGAAATTGAGGCTGAGAGTTGGAGAAGAAGAAATTATTTTTGATGTTTTCAATACTCTCAAGCACACAATGCACAATGATAGTTGCTTTCGTATTGATGTCTTGGATTCGCTTGTTTGTGATTTTGTGCAGGATGGATTGAAAGAACCATTGGAGGCCACTCTCACTACTGAAAAGCAGGAGGACGAGCTAGATGAGGAAAAGATGGAGATGGTAGCTCATTTGAATGCCATTCCACCTTGGAGAAAGCAAGTGAGGCTTAGACTAGAGGAATTGGGAGACAGAAAAGATTTAATGCCTCAAAAGTCAAGCCTAGAGGAGCCACCTACTTTGGAGCTCAAACCATTACCTCCACATCTCAAGTACGTATATCTAGGAGAAAATAATAAATTGCCTGTTATTATTTCCTCTTCTTTGACAGATGATATGGAGAGTAAGCTCTTGGGAGTCCTCAAGGAGCATAAAGGAGCGTTCGCTTGGAAGGTTTCGGACATAAAAGGGATAAGTCCTTCGATCTGCATGCACAAAATTCTGATGGAAGATAAATACTCACCTCTAGCACAACCACAAAGGAGACTCAATCCAAAGATGCAAGAGGTAGTAAAAGCTGAAACAATTAAACTTCTGGATACAGGTATTATCTATCCTATCTCTGATAGTGCGTGGGTAAGTCCTGTACAATGTGTGCCTAAAAAGGGTGGGATTACTGTTATTGCTAATGAAAAAAATTAGTTGATTCCCACTAGAACTATTACGGGTTGGCGTGTATGCATAGATTATAGGAAATTGAATGATGCAACCCGTAAAGATCACTTTCCCTTGCCATTTATCGATCAAATGATTGAACGATTAGCAGGTCACGAATTTTATTGCTTTTTAGATGGATATTCGGGATACAATCAAATCACAATTGCACCTGAGGACCAAGAGAAAACTACTTTCACTTGCCCTTATGGTACTTTTGCGTTTAGGCGTATGCCCTTTGGTTTATGCAATGCACCTGCAACATTTCAAAGATGCATGACCGCTATCTTTCATGACATGACTGAAAATTTCCTTGAAATCTTTATGGATGACTTCTCTATTTTTGGCTCCTCATTTAATGAATGTTTAGAGAATTTGAACTTGGTGTTAGTTAGATGTGAGGAGAGCAATTTGGTGTTGAATTGGGAGAAGTGTCATTTTATTGTTCAAGAGGGGATTGTGTTAGGACACAAGGTATCGGAGAATGGAATTGAGGTTGACAAAGCCACGGTGGAAGTAATCAAAAACTTACCCCCACCTTCATCAATAAAAGGAGTTAGAAGTTTCCTAGGGCATGCTGGTTTTTATAGGCGTTTCATTAAAGATTTTTCCAAAATTGCTAAACCTTTATCCTCTTTGTTGATGAAAGATGCTGAATTTAATTTTGATTCTACTTGTCTGCATGCATTCGAGATACTCAAGGAAAGCTTGGTGACAGCACCTGTTCTGACTGTCCCTGATTGGCAACTACCGTTTGAGGTGATGTGCGATGCTAGTGATACAGCTGTTGGTGCGGTGCTGGGTCAAAGGAAGAACAAGGTATTTCATACCATCTACTATGCAAGTAAGACTTTAAATGATGCTCAATTGAATTACGCTAATACTGAAAAGGAATTGCTTGCTATAGTATTTGCTTTCGACAAATTTCATTCATACCTTGTTCTGTCTAAAGCAACTATGTATACAGATCATTCTGCCCTAAAATACTTGCTTGCTAAGAAAGATGCGAAACCTAGGTTAATTAGGTGGATTTTATTATTGCAAGAATTTGATCTCGAAATTCGAGATAAAAAGGGTGTGGAAAATGTAGTTGCTGACCACCTGTCTAGGCTTGAGCATGTTAGAATTAAGGGCAGTGACGATGATATTGATGACTGGTTTCCTGATGAACAATTACTTGAGGTAAATGTGTATCCTTGGTATGCCGATTTTGCAAATTTTCTTGTCACTAGCACACCTCCACCTAATTTATTGTTTCACCAAAGAAAGAAATTCTTTTCAGACATGAAATATTATTTTTGGGAGGAACCGTTCTTGTTTAAGATTTGTGCAGACTCCATGATAAGAAGATGTGTGGCGGAGGAGGAAACCAATCAAATTCTGAACCATTGTCATGACCGTGAGGTAGGTGGTCACTTTGGACCCATACGGACGGCATCTAAGGTACTTGAATGTGGCTTCTATTGGCCAACTCTTTTTAAGGATGCTCGTTTGTATGTTCTCAATTGTGATAGATGCCAACGCACAGGTAATATTTCCAACCGTCATGAGATGCCTTTAAATAACATTATTGAGTGTGAAATATTTGATGTGTGGGGGATTGATTTTATGGGTCCTTTTCCTGCGTCTTTTGCAAAGAAATTTATTCTGGTGGCAGTGGAGTATGTATCTAAATGGGTGGAGGCAGAGGCTTGTGCCACTAATGATGCACAAGTGGTGTTAAAATTTTTGAAGTAACATATTTTTAATCGATTTGGTGCACCACGTGCAATCATAAGTGATGGTGGCACCCATTTTTGCAACAAAATTTTTGATAAACTGTTGGGCAAATATGGTGTCACCCACAAGGTTTCCACTCCATACCATCCCCAAACTAGTGGACAAGTTGAAGTATCCAATTGAGAAATTAAGAGGATTTTAGAGAAGACGGTTAATGTGAATAGGAAGGACTGGTCCTGTAGAACCCGTAAATCAGTAGACGTATAAGCCATGCATAATTCTAGATTTTTAAATTTAATTGACTTCATTGCATGATTATTTTAAATGCATTTGTTTGAAGTTAATTATTTATTATTTCAGTTCAGCAGTTTGATTTTTAGCATTTCAGTTATTTCAGTGAGGCCGGACTGGAGTTGGAGTTTTGAGATAGAATTTAAGATTTGAGAAATATTTCCAGAAGTTAATTTAGCTAGCAAGTAAGTTCATTTAAGTCAAAAAGAAGTTTAAGGAATTATTTAAGTTAGTTGAGGATTTTAATTTAATTATTTGAGGTGATTAAGAAATGAACTCATTTAAGTTATTAAATTAAGGGGTTAGCTCACTAAATTAATTAAAGGATTAGTAAGGCTTTCAAGGATTATTAGTTGACTAGATAACAATATTTCCCCTTCATTTTATTGCAATTTTCGGCCCCCATAGTTGCTAGACAATTTAATTGCCAACTCATCAACCTTTTGACCATTTCTTTGCATGTAAGTTGTAGGATAATTCTAGGATTTTTGGGAGCACAATTTAATTAATTAATGGACATATCCTAGACTAGAAAATAAGCAAAATTTCGGCCACCACCTCCTAGAAGCATCCACCAACTCATTTGATATCAATTCAAAATTCAAATTCAAAAGGGGAGTGGACTTGGTCTTGATATGATCCTATTTTTGTGCACCCTTCTCCTCACCTTCATAACCACTCAATCCCTCTCCCTCTCCACCGAAATACCTCACCATTCAGATCCATTTTCAGTGTAAAAATCGTGAGTCTTAGCTAGAGGGAAGGCAAGAAAAAAATCGAGAACTAGAAAGAGCAAGAGAAGCGCTCCACCTCCTCCGTGCCGCGTCGTCGTTGTTTCGTTCGTTTTCTTTCAAAACGAAACCAGGCATGTCTAGATTTCTTTCAAACCTCAATCAAGTCATATTATCATTTATTTTTCAGTACATGATCATGTTTTAGCAAGCAAAAACCGAGATACATGTCAAAATATTTTTGGAACACACATGCAGAATTTTCGGCTCTTCATGGCAAGCTTCACGTTTTTCTGAGTTTTGATGGTTTCAGGTATTGGATCGACTCCAGGCTCCCAAGGCGGCTTGTATACATGTAGTAGGATGCATTAGGACCATGTTGGTCCATTCAAACCAGCCCCATGCTTGCTGGAAATTCAGAATGACAGCAAGTTCCCCATAAGTGCAGAAATGTGATTCGAAATTTCAGTTTTGTGTCAAGGGTTGTGGATCTGATCTTGGCTGCCCCAAGGGCCTTTAGCCATGGTTGGATCACTTCCCTAGCATGTCTAAGACGTGACTAAGTTGCCCTTTTGGTGGCTTGGTCCATGGTTCATCGGTTTTTAATAAAAACGTCGAAACAGCCCCTTTCCCCATTCGGCCCTTCCATTTTTCAGCATATGGTTCGTTTCTTTTGTGGCTTGGTGTGGATCTTGGTTGGCCTATGGCCCTTAGCCACGGTTCATATCATGCTCCTAGATGTCTAGATCGTGCCATGGTCAATCAAATGGCCACTGGAACGACGCAAGACATCGATCATAGCATAAACACTACACACGCATGCACGTTGCTCTCGGTTGGACCCTTCGGTTAAGATTTGGTGTGATGCGGATTGTGGCTGGCCTAGGGCCCTTAGCCATGGTTCAAATCATTCCTTGGGATGTTGGTAAGAGTCTCTGGTCGGTGGTTCACGCCCCAATGGCCGGTAGCCTCGAAAACGACACAAGGAAAAACAAGTGCGCAGCTGCTGTATTTTTGACAGCAAGTATGCTGCTGTTCAGAAGCGTTGTTTGAGTTCTTGGTTGGCTTTTAGCCCATGGCCTTGGACTGGACAGTGCCTCATTGAGTTGGGAAGGTCATGTTTTCGACCGTTCGTCATTTGGATCATTTTTGAGGTCGTACGAGAATTTACGGTGCAATGTGCCAAATTGACTCTCGAAAGAGCGTTTCGTGTTTTGGCCTCCATTTCACCTAGATTTCGACCCTATCATTTTAGGAGCATTATTTTATGATTTTTCAGCGTATTTTAATCATGACTATACGTCGGTTCAGTGTCGGTTCAGGTTGGCTCGGAGTCATGATTAAATGCGAAGTCATTAGGCGTCATAGTCGCATCTTTTGAACGTAAATTGCATAGTTGGTCATGTTTAAGCATTTGCATATTTTTCATGGCACAGTTAGGTTGCAGCGAGCCTGGGAACGATCCAATCCAATCCAGTTGGTTAAATTACAGGAATTTTCATTACGCCAGTTAATTATTTTACGTGCATTAAATAGAAAATGATTATTTTTGAGATTTATGCGATATGGCTTGTGGTTCATTCACTATGTGGGAGTGTTATTTTATACGGTCGCCAGTGACCGATCAGTTCAGTATGGTACCACCCGGTCGCCAGTGACCGGCCAGCTCAGATCAGTTTCAGCCTCCCCGGTAGCCAGTTACCGATCAGTTCAGCTTAGTGCAGTGGCCACAGGCGTAAAACATAATCTCAACAGAAAATTTTACCAGATATTTCAGTACAGGCTCCAAGGAGCAAATATTTTTACAGTGAATTCCAGTTCAGTTATGCACGTATTATAATTGCTCAGTACAGATTATTTTCAGTATGCCTCAGGACAGGATATTTTATCTCATGCATATTTTAAATTCAGATTTTTACTCGTTACCTGCGATTTATGCATGCTGAGTCTTTAGGCTCACTAGACTTGATTGTTGTAGGTACTGATGAGGCCAGGGCCGAGGGCGGGGACCAGTGAGCCAGCTTGGGTCGGCAGTAGTGGCACCCGAGGACCTCAGAGCAGCAGTTGTTATTTTCTTCGCAAACAATTTTTATCAGTTGTTGGATATTTTTAAATCGTTGTTGTTGGCAAAACTTTGATTTTCTTCCGCTGCAATATTTTGAAATATTGAACTTGATTCACCAGTGATTTTATGAATGAGGCCATTTAAGTTCTTTTAAAAAGAAAATTTTTAATTTTCCGCAAATTTTCAAGAAAGGAGTTCGAGGGCCCTCACAGTTGGTATCAGAGCCAGGTTCTGTATAGGGTTTCACTACTACTGACCGCGAGAAGCTCACGAAGCCACGCCTTTGGTCTGTAAGTTTTTCAGTTCAGCATTTTGTTCAGCATTTCAGTTATAGCATGAATTATTTTGTCAGCATGCTTCCAGATTTTCAGTATTTCAGAGTTCATTTAAAATAAAGTATGGAATTATGCATGTTAGTTACGTATGGGTTATGTTGGAACAGTATGCCCCCTAGACGCATCTTAGAGCGCAACAGAGAGGAGCATAGACCGGAGGGAGACCTACCACCTCCTCCACCGCCCCCACCGGACATGAGTGCCCAGATGTTAGCTGGGATGGCACAGTTCTTCGCACAGTTTGCGGGGGGCAATGCCGCAGCCGTAGCCGCAGCCGCAGCCAGGCCGACAGGGCCCGAGGCTGTGTATGAGCGATTCATGAAGATGCGCCCGAAGGAGTTCTCTGGGGCATAAGACCCCATGGTTGCCGAGGGATGGATCAAATCCCTCGAGGTTATCTTCGATTTTATGGAGCTGGGGGACGCAGACCGAGTCCGATGTGCCACCTACTTGTTCACTGGAGACGCCCGCTTGTGGTGGGAAGGAGCTTCGGTAGCCCTGACATTGGCTACACTTTCTTGGACCTGCTTTACGGAGGTTTTCTACTCCAAGTATTTTGCTGAGGAGGTTCGCACCAGGCTGACCACCGAGTTCATGAGCCTGAGACAGGGGGATATGTCGGTTACGGAGTTTATCCGTAAGTTCGAGAGGGGCTGTCACTTTGTGCCCCTGATAGCGAATGATGCCAAAGCCAAGCTGATGCACTTCCTGGTGGGTTTACGGCCGATCTTGCGCCGGGATGTTAGGGTATCTGACCCTGCTACTTATGAGGTTGCCGTCTCCAAGGCCTTAGCCGCAGAGCAGGATCTGCGGGATATCGAGAGCGATCGCCAGGGCAAGCGCCCAGTCCAGGCACCGCACCGCCCTCCTCCTCTTCAGCATCAGCAGCAGAATAAGAGGTCTTTTCGTGGACCGCCCAGGAACAGAGGCCAGCAGCAGCAGCAGCAGCAGCGGGGACGCCCAGCCCCGAGGACTCAGGAGCACCCAGTCTGTCCCAGGTGCTCACGTCGCCATCCTGGAGCATGTATGGCTGGCTCAGGAAAGTGTTTTAAGTGTGGCAGTCCAGACCACATGTTGCTGCAGTGCCCTCAGAGGAATCTGCCTACCCAAGGCAGAGTTTTTGCTCTCCATGCCGCGGAAGCCAACCCGGAGACTATGTTGTTGACAGGGAGAATTTTTATATCTGGTTCCGCTACCAAGGCCTTGATAGATTCAGGGGCCACTCACTCATTTATTTCGGAGGTCTTTGCAAACTTTCTTAAGATCCAGACCATTGGGCTAGATACAGCCTTTTCAGTAGTGTTGCCGTCAGGAGAGGAGATGGCAGCTACCAATGTTATCCGAGATATAGACCTTGAGTTGCACGGTAATCTTGTTTATGCGGATCTGATTGTGCTACCGATGCCGGAATTTGACATCATCCTAGGGATGGACTGGCTACTGAGGAACAGAGTGTTGATAGACTTCCAGCGGAGATCCGTTCTTGTCCGACCGCCTGGAATGGAGCAGTTCTTATTTGAGCCGGACAGGTACTTTTCCTTACCGCGCATTATTCCTTATGTTCAGGCTAGGAAGCTCATGCATAGAGGGTGTCGGGCATTTCTAGCAACCTTTTTATCTGTCCCCGATGAACCCAGCCAGTCAGCCTCAGATGTTCCGATTGTTAGAGATTTCTTAGACGTTTTTCCCGAAGACGTCTCTGGTATGCCACTAGAGAGAGAGGTGGAGTTTTCCGTTGAGCTTATGCCAGGTACGGCTCCGATATCCAAAGCACCGTACCGTCTAGCACCGACAGAGATGGCAGAGCTTAAGAAGCAGATCCAGGAACTTCACGACAAGGAGTTCATTCGCCCGAGCTTTTCTCCATGGGGCGCGCCAGTCTTATTCGTGAAAAAGAAGGATGGCTCGATGAGGCTTTGCATTGACTACCGGGAGTTGAACAGGGTTACAGTGAAGAATAAATACCCACTGCCGAGGATTGAGGATCTGTTTGACCAGTTGCAGGGAGCTTCGATTTTCTCCAAGATAGATCTGCGTTCCGGTTATCACCAGTTGAGGGTGAGAGATGCTGATGTCTCGAAGACAGCTTTCAGGACTCGTTATGGCCACTACGAGTTCCTAGTGATGCCGTTCGGTCTGACGAATGCGCCAGCGATCTTCATGGATCTAATGAATCGCGTATTTCAGCCGTACCTTGATCAGTTTGTGATAGTGTTCATAGATGACA